>NW_006399777.1:1115449-1150314 GCF_000299155.1 Elephantulus edwardii
AACAACAACAACAACAACAACAACAACAATGTAGATGGGTGAGAATACGTGAATGGGGCCTGCTAGCATACCCACAAGGGCACTAGCTGTCTACTATTCCACAAGGGGATTGGCTCATGTCAACAAACCTACAAGGCGATTGGCTGTCTACTATTCCACAAGGGGATTGACTCATGTCAAGAAACCTACAAGGTGATTGGCTGTCTACTATTCCACAAGGGGATTGGCTCATGTCAACAAACCTACAAGGCGACAAGGCGATTGGCTGTCTACTATTCCACAAGGGGATTGGCTCATGTCAACAAACCTACAAGGCGATTGGCTCATGTCAACAATCTACTAGGGGATTGGCTCGTGTCATCACTGAATTAAACAAGAGAACAATGAGAGACAGACGGATCTCCTGGTGCAGTTGAAGAGAAAGCAGTACAACGTTGGACACCCTTCCAGTTCCAGTTCGACAGCAGCACCTTCGGCCGAGCTGGGGACCTGACGTGAGATGATGGGGCCTGGGTGGGGGCAATGTTGGCAAGGTGGGAACGCTGCAGGTCAATTGGGGGTGGGGAACCAATACTGTCAGGACTGAGCACTGGGGATACCAGGCCGCGCGGCTGGGGTGCCTGTGTGCACATTTCAGGAGCTGTTTTGACCGTCTTGGGTTATCAGTCTGGATTATCACCTTTTCGCTTCGCCAGTGTTTCTCTATGTGATCTGTGAGCTGTCACATCAGATTTTAGACCCAGCAAAGCAGTAAGATTGCTGATGAGATGAATGGAAGAGGTGCAGGACGGTGGGGCGTGTCTGGTCTTATGGGAATAGGTTGTGTGTTGTTGATGCAGACAGTTCCCGTTGTGAAGTTGGGTAGGATACCTCGCTGTCCGCACCCGGCCCTTGGTGTTTGACAGTGAGGGGAGCCGGTGGGGCATGGCCACCCTGTGACCATGGTGACAGTGACCAGAGGAATGGCAGTTATGACGTGGATGATTGCTGGGGGGCATCTACCACCTGGGCTGCCTCCAAGTTCATAGTTTTGACACGATGAGTGGGTGAGCCCGCTTCTTCTAAAATGTTAAGAACAGAATAGACAATCTATATAAATCAAAATTGTAAACATTGAGTTTTCCCATTTTGACTCACATCATCATTTCTGAGCGACCTTTTAATGTCAGAGATGGACTATTGCAGCCGTAAGTTCCTCTGCCCTGTTGCCTCTGTAAATGATGGCTGCTTTAGAAAGGAACCCCGAATGGTCACCAGAACTCAGATTTAAACAATACTCTTTTGTATAAATTTATTTTCTTAATTGAAAGTCTAATAAACGTTTCTATCTTTCATGAGGAGGGTTTTTCCCCTTACACTGAGATTTCTAATAGAAATCCCCAAAGCTACATAACTAATGAGGACTAATATTTAAAAGCATCAAAAGACAAATTATTTATATATTCTGAGGTGTTTTTCCCTCTGGAAATGCTGACAGATTAATAGTTAGAAAGTAAAAATAGATGACAAGAATGTGATAATGATATTCAAGATATTAAAACAATGGAAAAAAGAACACTGTGCAGCTGCTTAAAATTTTTTCTCTAGGGTTTAAAGTAGTGAAAACAAGATGTTGGAAAAAATATAGGGAAAGGAGCAACAGAAAATAGTATTTTCATTTAAAGCAATTTAAAATACATATTTTATCACAAAGTTAGCAGAGTACATTTCGGTAAGATTGTCATTGTTGAGTACTGTCAAGTTGGAACTGTCTCAGCTGATGCTCCAGTGGTTTTAAGAGGCAGTAAATCACATGGGAGAAGATTGCCCATCCTTCTCTCACAGAGCAGCTGGTGGATTTGAACCACGTACATTTAGGATGAGAGTGCAGCTCCTAGGTTGAATGATGCAATACAATAGTGAGGATTATTCTTATTATCTTATGTTCTTTGTTCGGGAGCTCTCCTGGCTTTGTGGCAAGAAGCTGAGCTGCAATCCTGTGGGCATGTGGTTTGAGGCTAGTAACCGCTCCACAGGAGAAGGATGGGCAGTCTCCTCCCTCGTGATTAATCGCCTCTGAAAACCCACTGGAGGGTCAGCTCGGGGTCAATTTCTCCTTGACGGTACACAACACCATATTCTTTGTTAGTATCTTTTCTGCAGCATTTTATTTTTTGTTGATTTTAATTCTATCATCCATACGCCTTTTGCTTTATAACATTAATTATATTCTATCATTGCCATTTCTCACAATGTCTTATCACATCCCAAAGTACCAGAGGAAGGTCTATCTGTGTTTCATCGACTACGCAAAGGCATTTGACTATGTGGATCACAACAAAGTGTGACTAACCTCGTTGTGTTGCTGTTGTTGTTATATGCCTTTGAGTTGTCTGCGACTCATAGTGACCCTATGCACAATAGCCCTAAACCTTGCTCTGTCCTGTCTCAATCAAACTGTCTCCAACACACCCATCCCAATTACCCCAGTCACTGAATCAATACACCTCATAGAGGGTCTTCCTCTCTTGTACTGTCCCTCCACCCTCCTAAGCATGGTCCCTCCTTGCAACATGTCCAAAGTATGTCAGATGAAGCTTCAGAATTCTTGCCTCCCAAGGAGCAGCCTGGTTTAACCCTCTCCAGAATGAACCTGTTCATTTTCTTCACAGTCCATGGTATATTCCATACTCTTCCCCAACTCCACAGCTCAAAGGCATCAATTCTCCTTCTATCCTCCCTAGTCATTGTCCAGCTCTCTGATGCATAACAAGTGATTGCAAAGACCATGGCCTGTATCAGGCGCCCTTTAGTCTCCAGAGTGACACCATTGCTCTTCAGTACTTTGGAGAGGTCCCTAACAGAAGATTTTCCCATCGCAATACGTCTTTTAATTTCCTGGTTGCTGGTGGCAAGAGTGTTGACTGTGGAGTCAAGCAAACTAAAGCTGTTAACAACTTCAATCTCTTCGTCCATCCTGATGCTGCCAATTGGCCCAGTGGCTAACCATGAGAAGAATGGAAATCCCAGTACAATTGATTGTGCTTATGTGAAACCTATACTTGGACTTGGAGGCTGTCATGAGAATATAGTAAGGAAACACTGCGTGGTTCAAAATCAGGTTTGCATCCTATCTCCATACCTTTACAATCTAAATGCAGAACAGATCATCTGGGAGGCTGGGTTCTATGCGGAGGAATGTGGCATCAAGATTGGAGGAAGACTTATCAACAGTCTGTGTTATGCAGATGAGAAAATCTTGCTTGCCAAACTGAGGAGGGCCTGAGGCATTTGCTATAGTAGGTCAAGGACTGCAGCCTTCAATATGGATTGAAGCTCAACATCAAGAAAACAAAAGATTCTCACCACTGGGCCAATTGACAGCATCATGATAGATGGAAAAGATACTGAGATCATTAACAGCTTTAGCTTACTTGACTCCACAATGAATACTCTTGGCACCAGCAGTCAGGATATCAAAAGACAAATTGTATCAGGAAAATCAGCTGTCAGGTACATCTCGAGAGTACTGAAGAGCAACAATGTCAGTTTAGAGACTAAGGTGTACCTGTTCCAGGCCATGGTCTTTGCAATTACTTGCTATGCATCAGAGAGCTGGATAATGACTAAGGATGATAGAAGAAGGTTCAACGCCTTTGAGTCGTGGTGCTGGAGAAGAATAGTAAACATACCATAGACTGCCAAGAGAACAAACAGGTCTGTCCTGGAAAGGGTGAAATCAGGCTGGTCCTTGGAGGCTAGGATTTTGAATCTCCATTTCACTTACTTTGGGAATGTTACCAGGAGGGACTAGTCCTTGGAGAAGGTCACCATTCTTGGGAGGGACAGCACAGAAGAGGAAGACCCTGGATGAGATGGACTGACACAGGTAATGGAATAGGTGTGTCAAAGACAATGAAATTGGCTCAAGATAGAGCAGAGTTCAGAGCTATTGTACACAAGGTCACTATGAGTTGCAAGCAATTCGATGGCACATAACAACAACAACAGCGTCAACTCCTTATACACCTTCCCTTTTGCCTCATCCTACTCTCCATCTTTTGTTTGTTGTTGTTGTCAACACCAGTCATCCGCTTCACCCTACTGTCTTTGCTGATCAGTGCTGCATGGCTGGCACTGTGCTTGACGTTTTAGATATGTGATGCCTTTTAAGGTTCACGTAGTCCGGTGTGGTAACTGTAATCATCCCCATTTCACAGGTGATCAAACAAAGGCTCAAAGAGTTTCTGCAGCCCGTCTAAAGACACATTGCCTCTAAGAATAAAGCCTAGAAGAACTGCACATCTAAACTCAAACTAAGATGAAGTTCTTTACATTTAAATGACGGTCTTTAAATTTTGTGCAATTTTCTTGAACTTTCTTATCCTGTGAAAGGACATGTGAGGATTCATTGAAAGAAGTTTACTATTTTTTAAAAAAGTATGTGAACTTACAACATGTGCAAAGTAGTATTACCCCAACAGCTATATTAAAACACTCAAATGAAAAAGAAAGACTAAGTTCTTAACTATTAGGAGATACACTGTCTATACATATACATATTTTTTACAGAGTATCTGAGTGCTAATAATTATCATTATTGCTTAATATGTCACAAACGTTTCCCAGGTTTGTTTCATGGTCTTTGGAACCCAACAGTCTCTGAACATGGCCATTGACCTCTACTGGGACATACTGCCCTCTGGTGGACTTCATGAACTCCCCCCTACCTCTCTCCCCTGTGCCCCAAGGAAGAAAGAGGTCTTCTATCCCATAACTCTTTATAGTTTCTATCTTATATAATTCTAATAAAACAGAATGCTATTAGACACTGGAACGCAGCCACCCCAATGTCGTTAATGTGGAGAGGTGAGATTGTGTCAATCTTGGGGAGTAGAAAAGACAATGGACCTCAGGGAAAGAGAGAATGGATAAAAACTCATTATTCTTGGTGTTGACATTTTCTTAGCCACACTATTCCCTGGCTCTCCAGGAGATTCTGCCCACTGGCCCTGGAAGCACGTGTTACAGGCTTGTGGATGTGCCATGTGGCATTGGACCAGGGTGGAAAGGCAGGACAGGCCTCCCAGAAGCCACACAAACTTGGAAATGCATTTAGAACATTGGCAATCCAAACAAATCGGCTTTATTCCTGTCCCCGGGCACTTTAACTCCTTATATTGACATTCAGGTCCCAGTGAATCCCTTCCACTTTGATCTTGTTTAAAATTGTCCTGGTGTTAAAATGCCTGCATCCCTGGCCTTGCTTTAATCAGGAAGGCACGACTTGGCACCACTCCATTATTACTTTGGGAGAAGGTAAAGGGGGTGGCCTCCCCTCCTTGAATGAGGCCCTGATTCTGCTATTGTCGCTCATGAAGGAGGCCCTGCCTGGCTCATGCTGTGAGCATGGCAGGGCCTGCCCAGCTGTCATTGCTTTGTGTGGGGCCAGTGGGCGCAAGGGCAGCGTGGAGGAAGGGGCAGGGGCTTAGGCAGAACCTCTGGCTTGATGTTTAATAGAGAGCTGGCTCTTAAAAACGGCACGTCTTTTTATGCTTGGTGGCTGGTTGCTGTGCAAAAGGAGAAGCTGCAGTGATAGCTTTACACCGGCGTTTAAAAGACGGTCGCCCAAGGCTTTTAAGGAAACAACTTGCTGCCGAACAAGGGGAATCTCACACTAGCTTGGGGTCCCCACCCTGACGTGGTGGCTGTGCTCAGGGCTGGGGCCAAGAACCCCATTCTGACTCCAAGGTAACTTGTTTGTGGAGAAATGCAGCCTGCGCTTCCTGAGACGCTCGGTGCCCTGAGGAAAGGGCTCCGTAACCACCTGTGGAACTGACTTGCTTTGCTTGGGGCTTGTCTTGCTTGCAAACTATCTTGTTTGGAAACCAGAATGAGACAATTCTCAGGTCGAGTTCTGACCTCCCACACTCATGTCCACTCATGATTGTGTCGCATGGATGGACCCAGGGTACTGACTGACTGCGTTGTACCTTTTGAAGACAACTTTAGAAATATATATACTTGCAGGGGATGGGGGAAAAAAAAAAAAAAGAAATATATATACTTGCCTCCCAACTTGATACAGCTTTACCCAGTTTTGTCAGAGAAAGAGAGGAAGCGCCTCAAGGGGTTGGGCTGAGAGTGACTGTAACTGGATTTAGTGTATCAGAGACGTGACGGCATGTCCGGATGGCTCAGGGAAGGCGAGGCTCAGACCTGTTGCTCACAGAGCCTCTGAGAGTTATAGCTCACTTGACAGACAGCACCTGGCAACAACAACTTTGTAATCATTACCACATTGTCGACAGTCACTGTGTTTTTATTGATGTTACTTGTCCTCATACATAAAACCTTCCAGCTGTCTCTTCTGCTCTCCTGGTTCAGAATCCCCCAGACCCTGTGGGTCTCACTTTGCCGATTGCCAGACCTCTCAAGAAAAGCTTTGTACTTCTAACTTCAGCCAGACTCTGTCACAGTTTCCTTTGAGGCAAAGCCCTGTATTAAAATTGTTAGATTCCTCTAAGTTTAGAGTTCAAGAAAGAGGACAAGGGGGTCAAAACCTAATAAAAAGCAATTTTCACGATAAATACTCTTTGAAGCAGTACACAAATAAATTACTCACACAAATGGTTAATGTTAGAAAAAAGAGCTAGAGGGTGACTGAGAAAAATAGATACACTAGTTCCAGGAAATGAACAGGCCTTTATTGCGCGGTCTGAGAGGGACGCCAAGTGACCAGGCCGCACAGCACAGGATGGAAAGGCATGCAGGTAGTTTGGGAGGTTCCTTCTTATAGGGGTCCTGGGGAGGACTAAGATGGAATTTCTTGGAATTTGGGGTGTTAATTAAGTTAGGTTTGGGTATTTTGATCAGGCTCAGACCCTTATCAGGATCCATTATCTGTTCTTTGATATGTTATCAGGTTTCTCAGGAATTGATAGAGCCTGGGGGTTGGTGGTGGATGAGGAACTGCCGTATTCTTCCTCCAGTTAAGAAAAAGCCATGTTCAAAATGCCCACTAAACGTACATGCATTTACCACTCACCCTCTGCCGTCAGGTCGGAGCTGACTCACAGCGAACCCTCCGGCAGGTTTCCAAGGCTCTGAGTCACCGGGCAGGAGAGTGTCCACCTTGCTGCTGGGGAGCACCTGGAGGGTTCGAATCCCGGTGCCTGCTGGCTATTGGGCCAGCAGCACAGCTCTCTACAGACTAGACTACCAGAGCTCTTGTACGTGCATGGATGTGTATTCAAGAAACACAGCTGTTCATTGAAAGTTGATGTCAGTAAGCCCTCCATAGAGTTGACATCTGCTTTACAAGGGTGTAAAGATCTTTGGTGTCTGTGGACCATCTAACACCAAGCAACAGATTGATGGACTTCAGCTGGAGGACTTTGAGGATTTCAATTTTTTTTTTTTAATTTGCTGCTATGAGTCATACTTGACTGAACAGCCCATAACAACAACAGCAACAACAACACCGATTTCTGGTTGTTGGGAGCCATTGAGTTAATTACAGCTCGTAGTGACTCTATAGACAAGCAATGGGAGCCCTGCCCGACTCTGCAGCACCGTCACCCTCTCTGATGTGCTCAAGTCCTTGGTGACAGTGAATGCGTCAACCCATCTTGTTGTTGGAGGTCTTCCTCTCTCTGACCCTCCTCTCTTTTAGTGTGAAGTTCCCCCTCGCCAAGGACTGGCCCTCCGGACAACATGCTCGAGGTGTGTGAGATAAAATGTCACCATCCCAGCCTCCCAAGGGCACCCTGACGGCACTTCCTCCAACACAGATTTATCAGTTCTTTCGGCAATCCATGGACTAGTCAATACTTTTCTTCAACACGACAGTTTCAAGACATTGATTTTTTTTTTCATCGGTCTTCCTTATTCATTGTTTAACTTTCAGATGCAGAGGAAGCAATTGAAAATCCTCTGGCTGGGCTCACGCCTACCTTCGTCCTCACTCTCTGGCCCTTTGGGGAGGTCTTTGGTATCAGATTCCCACAATGCAACATATATTTTGATTTCTTGACTGCTTTTTTATTTTCTATGTTTATTGTTGATGTTGAGTCAGAAAGGATTCATAGTTAACCCTCCAGAGTGGATTTTCAGAGGCTATAAATCGTACAGAAAGAGATTGTCCGTCTTTCTGTGGAGCAGCTGGTGGATTTGAACTGCATGCCTTCAGGATTGCAGTGTAGCTTCTTAACACCAGGCCACTGGCCCTATGGCTTCCAAGGCTGTGAGTATTTGAGACAGCCGACTGCTACAGCTCTCTGTTTCAGAGTGGCTTCTTGTTGCTGTTAGGTGCTGTCGAGTTGATTGTGACTCATAGTGACCCTGTGATCAATGGGTCTGAACCCTGCCCTATCTTGTGACAGCCTCACCAGTCTCCAACATACCTGAGCCCATTGTTATAGTCACTGTGTTGTGTTGAGGGTCTTCCTCGCCTCTGTTCACCCTCCACCTTTCCAAGCGTGCTATCCTTCTCTCAGGATTAGTCCTTCCTTCAGATTATGAGACTGACGCGCTGCCTACTGCGCTAAGAAGGCACGTTGAATTAGTCCTTCCTAAAACCGTGCTAACAATGAGAGCTCTGATGGCCTAGTGACAAGACTGCAGTCCTCAAGGTACACAGTTCGAGTCCACCAGCTGCTCCACGGGAGAAAAATGGGCAATCTCCTCCCGTGTGATTAACCGCCTTTGAAAATCCGCTAGAGGGTCAGCTATGAGTCGGTTCTGACTTGATGTTACAAACAAGATCATGCACAGAATCTGTGAGACAGAGTTTCACCATCCTGGCTTCTAAATGCACTCTGGCTGCACCTTCTTCAGGACACACTTGTTTGTCCTTTTGGCAATCCATGGAATATTGGGTATTCTTCTCCAGTACAACTCAAAGACATTGATTCTTCTTCTGTCATCCTTAATCATAATCCAACTTTCAAATGCAGAGTGGCTGTTGTTATTGTTGATGAGTTGTAGATGACCCATAGCGACCCTATGAACGAAAGACCTGAGCACTTGCATAACTGTCATCCTTTCTCTATGTTCATAGAGTTTCCAGAGGCAAGCTATTTCGGAAGCAGATGCCACTCCTGCTTCCAAGCTTGTTTTAATCGGGAAGCTCCACCAAACACTGCCCACCATGGGTGACCATTATCACATTTGACTCATCAGTGTCACAGTGTTCAGCATCACAGCAACCACAAGTTACCTCTAACTGGACAGACCAGTGCTATACCACTTAGAAGAATGTTTGATGGAGTGGCTAGTGGGTTCAAAACCCTGACCTTTTGTTAACAGCAGAGTGCTTTGACCACTTCTCTACCATTTGTTGTTGTTGATTGTCTTCATGACTCATAATGACCCTATGAACAAAAGGCCTGAAGCCCCTCTACACCTATCAACATTTTTAAAGTTCGTAGAGTTTCTGTAGCATGCATCCACTTCCTAGATAGCATGCCTTTGGAAACTCTATGAAGCTCCTCTACCAAAGCTCCTCCATATTTATAAACCAACTACCGTCAAGTCAATTCTAACTCAAAGGACCCCAGTGGGCACAACAGAATCGCCTCCAGGGCTTCCAGTGCTGTCATCTTCCTAGAAGTGGAGGCTCATCCTTCAGTAGTACCACAGCAGCCGGGGAGTTAGCTGGTCCTTCGGTTAGGGGACAGATACATCTGCAGGCATGGTCTGAGTCACTGGCTTCTCCTGGTGTGAAGGGCAGACCTGCCCTGGAGGGCTTTCCAAGCTGTGACCTTTGGAAGCAGGACTCGGGCCTATCAACCTTCTATCTTAATTGTTTGAATTCCCCAGAGACTCTCTCTCTGACCCACTGACAAACTCTTCATTTCACAAATTTCTTACTTTGTGGAGAAACAGGCCTTTGTGTACGATATTGTTGGTTAGAGTTTTAGTACCTTGTAGTCTTGGGTCTTCCTTAATCTCAAAACCTCATTGCTTTTGAACTAGAACCGACCTATCCCTGACCCACTATCAGGTTGTCAGAGGCATTGCATCACATGGGAGGAGATTGCCCAACTTTCTTCTGTGCAATGCCTGGTGGATTTGAACCACATACCTTTGGATTGGCAGTGCAATTCTCTGAACACTTAGTTACACGCATGTGAAATCTATACCTAGATCAAGAAATTGTCTGAATAGAGCAAGGGAACACTGCGGGGTTTAAAATCAGGAAGGATGTGTGCCAGGAAATAATTTGTGAAACTAGACTTTATGATGATCGGAGGAAGAGTCATCAACAGCCTGTGTTTTGTCGATGACACAACCTTGTTTGTAAAGCGTGAGGAGGATTGCCGCTTGTTGCAGAAGAAGAACGGCTGCCGTCTTTGGTACGGACGACATCTCGATATAAGGGAAACAGGCCTTCCCACCGGGCCAACAGGCAAGGTCGTGAGAGAGAGAGAAAGAATTGAAGTTGTCCGTTTTCCCCATCTAGATTGGATCCTCAATCAGCATCCTTTGCAGGAGAGATATTGGATAGGACAAGTCTACTTCGGGGACCTCTCCAAAATACAGAGGAGTAATGGTGTGAGTCTGAAGACTGTCAGGGCCACAGCGCTGCTCTCCCTTCCCCTCCCCCAGCACTCTCCCTCTCTTTCTGCAAAAAGCCACAGGGTTGATCAAAGCTGCAGCTATAGCTCTGTTTATCTCTGTTGAACGGCCCCACCTCCCTGTCCCAGGAGTAATTACCTACCACTCCCGACCTGCTCCCTTGTCGTGTACCAAGCAGCTGCGAACATCCTAACTTCCTATTTCCTTGTAAGACAACATAACACTCCACTGTAACTTTAAAGTAGTGGCGGAACTCTGCTTTAGAGCCAGCCTGGCAGTTTCTCAATAAACTTTCTTGGCCTGAACTGAGTTCTGTCCTTCCTTGGTGGACTTGCAAAGACTAAGGTGCACCTGAGTCAGTCCATGATTCAAGTAAAATCACTTGCTATGCTACTGAGAGCTGGACGATGAGTAAGGACGACAGGAGAAGAATGGATGCCCTTGAACTGTGGTGTTAGAGAAGAGCTCTGAACATCCTATGGACGGCCAGGAGAACATACAGGTCTTGGAGAGGGTGCAGTCAGAGTGCTCCTTGGAGACAAGGGTGGCGAGGCTTGGTCACACAGACTTCGGCATGTTGTTTTGAAAGGGTATTCCTTGGAGGGAGAAATCATGCTTGGAAAAGTGGAAGGTCGGTCGGTGGAAGAGAAGACCTCCAGAGACAGACTCAACTGGTGATGGCCGCAAGGGGCTCGCGTGTGACAGAGATGATGAGGATGGCACAGGACAGGACAGGCTTCAGGTCTTTGTTCACAGGGTCACTGTGAGTTGTTACCTTCTCAGTGGCACCTAACAACAAACACAAAGCCACCAGAGTTCCATTCACTAAGCCACTAGTTGTTGCTATGTGCTGTCAAGTTGCTTGCGACTCATAGCGACCCTATGTACAACAGCCCTAAACTCTGCTCTGTCCTGTGCCAATTGCACCGTCTCCAACACACCCACCCCGATCACCCCAGTCACTGAATCAATCCACCTCATAGAGGGCCTTCCCCTCCTATGCCATCCCTCCACCCTCCCAAGCAAGGACCTGTCCAAAGTATGTTAGATGGAGCCTCAGAATCCTTGCCTCCAAGGAACAGCCTGGCTTAACCCTCTCCAGGATGAATCTCTTTGTTTTCTTAGCAGTCCGTGGTACACTCAACATTCTTTTCCAGCACCACAGCTCAAAAGCATCGATTCTCTTTCTACTCTCCCTAGTCATTGTCCAGTTCTCTGATGCATAACAAGTGATTGCAAAGACTATGACCTGTATCAGATGCACCTTAGTCTCCAGTGTGACACCATTGCTCTCCAGTACTTTGGAGAGGTCCCTAACAGCAGACTTGCCCATCTCAATATGTCTTTTAATTTCCTGGCTGCTGGTGCTAAGAGTGTTGAACAAGCCACAAGAGTATATAAAAAAATGAACTAATTTATCTTGCTCTAGGATGTTCCACTCTCTTAACTCCAGGGGCCTCAGTGGGAAGAGTGTGTAATTGTACTGGAGATGACTTTTACACCATGATCTAACATTTACAAGCTCTTGTCTGTAGCGGGTGGGTATGCTCACGTGGCTTGGAAAAGAAAACTCAACCCATGGCCTTTAGTTTGTGTGTTTCTAGCAGCTGAATGTGGTTTGCTTGTGGAAAAGAAAATTCCCCGGAAATGTTAATGGATTCAGCTTGACAGTGCTTCTGTCGCATACATCAATATCCCGATGTTTCATCAAGTGATGATCAAGAATGGTGTGGGAGGAGAGTCTGGCAGCGGTGGGAGGTGGACAAGTAGCGATCGGGCCTTGTTTTTGAGTCTTTGTTTTGTATTTCATGAAACACAGGAAAACGGAAACTCCTTCTGGAATGCTTGCTTATGTACTGTGGGAAGGATAGATTAACTTCAGTATTTAGAGATGGAATGAACACACGTGTAAAGGGGAAAGTACATATGTGGAAGCAGAACCTGCCCACAGCCCGGGAAATCAAACCGGTCCACAGGCATCAGCGCGGGAAGCCAGTGACAATCCTCATGTCAACCAGGGCCAGGACGCCTAGGATAACTGACTGTTGGTTTAATTGTGTCTGTCCTTGTTTCAAATGTAGGACCAAAAAAAAAAAAAAAAAAAAAAAAAGAAAAAAAAAAAAAAAAAAAAAAAAAAATGTAGGACCAAACAAAGAAATACTAATGTGCTCCCTTAACCAATCCAACAAAATGCCTGCTTCTACTTAGGCTGCCTCCAGCCTCCTTACACCCACAGTCCCAGTAAGGGTGCCCTGGGAACCTTCTCTTACGCTAGAGCTCTGGTGGCCTAGTGGGTAAAGAGAAGCTATCGCCAACCCAGAGGCAGGTAGTTCAAATCCACCAGCTGTTCCATCTGAGAAAGATGGGCAACCTCTTCCTGAGGTTTTTTTTTTGCCTCTGAAAAACTGCTGGAGGTCAGCTGTGAGTTAATTCCAACTTGATGGACTCAATGGCACCAAGTTGTTTCTGTCTCACTGCAATGCTTTCCCGCTCCACGGCTGCCTTTGAGCTTCTCCCAGGTGACAGTGTGGCCGCCTGTCTCCTGTGCTGCGATCCTGAGTCGGTCAGTTTGGTTTTTGTAGCTGTTGTGGATGCTGGTCATCACACTCTTCATAGCGACCACATCACATCAGTATCATTTACTACTTTGGAATCACAAGAATGTAATCTTACACATTATTGACTTCTCTGTACCTCCAGTTTATTGTTTGGGAAATAGAGGTGGTGGGAGTTGTGTACTTGATGGATTGTCGGGAAAAGAATTCTAATAAATTTTCATGAAAATAATCCAAATGAACAATTGACAGATTTTAACTCTGCACAGTTATTTTTTTAAAAATTCTTTTTTGCAAAGTATACACAGCGTATTAGTTCCCCTCTCACAATTTCTACATAAAAGCTTCAGTGACATCATTGTGTGCGTTCGAGTGGGAACCTCCAGCAGGTTTTCAAGGCTATACATTGCATGGGAGGAAATTGCCTATCTTTCTCTTGTGAGAAGCTAGTGGATTTGAACCCTCTGCTTTTGGGTTGGAAGCCCAATTCCTTACCTGTAAGCCACATTTTAAAGCATGGCTCAGCATTCTCATTCACTGTGTTCAGGCGTTCCCTCTCTGTCTCTCTGATTTCATTTCAGCTCCTCATCTTTGCTTTGGGGTAACCGTTGACCTTTTGTTCTAAAATATAGGTTTCCTTTTTTAAAAAAAATATTTTACTTGTTGTTATGTGCCATCAAGTCGCTTGCGACTCATAGTTACTTATGTATTTAAAAATTTAATTATTTTGTTGTTTATGAGACTATATTTAGCAAAATATATACCAATTCAAGTTTCTGCATATCCAGTTTGGTGATAATGATTACACCCTGAATTGTGGAATTCTTTCCACCTTCCTTTTCTGAGTTGTTTTGCCCCTGTTAACAAAAATTCACTACCTTCAGAGTTCCTAATTATTGTCATTTTGATCTCATATAGATTTAAAAGAGCATAACGCTCAAGGCAGACATTTTTAAGCTCTTGTGTGATGTCAGGTTGGAACCAGTTCATAGCTGCTCCTCCACAAGATACTACTTTACACCCACAAGAGTGAAATGAAAAGATGAGAAGAAACCAAGTCTCAGCAAGGTGTTGGTGTGCACCTGGGACTCCTGTACGTGTTGCTAGTTGCCAGTGTAAATTGTGCACACAGATTGGTAAACAGACAAACAATTTTTCAGAACGTTACTCACAGTGTCGGGTATGATCTGGTAATGATCTATTCCTAGCTTCACAGTCAAGCAAAAGGAAAACATACACACATAAGCACACGGATATTCACAGTAGCTTCTTTTTGCAATAGCAAAAATTAGAAACAATCTAAATGTCCATTACAAAGCATATAAACTCCAGGTGCTGACTGAAACAGACCATCAACAACTCATGGTCAAGTTCAAGTTGAAGATAAAGAAATGAAAATAAATCCCCAAGAACCAAAATATGACCATAAAGTCTATCTGACCTGAATTTAAAAACCATCTCAAGGACAGGTTTGAAGCACTGGACACTAATAAACAAAGACTAGATAGGCTGTGGGATGACATCTATGAAGAAAGCAAAAGGTCATTACAAAGACAGAAGAAGAAGAAAAGAGCAAAATGGATGTTAGTAGAGACTCTTAATAATGCACTAGAATGCTGAGAAACCAAAACAAAGGGAAGAAATAATGAAGTTAAAGAACTGAACAGAAGATTTCAAGGGCAGCTCATGAAGACAAAGCAAAATATTATAATTAAATGTGCAAAAACTTAAGTCAGAAAATCAAAAAGAGAAGAATTTGCTTGGTATTTCTCAGGCTGAAGGAACTGGAGAACAAAGTGAAGCCCTGCATTGCAACACTGAAAGATGCTATGGGGAAATTCTTTTAATGATCCAGGGAGCATAAAAAGAAGATAGAATGAATATACAGAATCACTATACCAAAAAGAATTGGTTAACACAGAACCATTTCAAGAAATAGCATATGATCAAGAACAAATGGTAATAAAGAAAGAGAAGTACAAGCTTCTTAGAAGGAATTGGGGGGGGGGAGGAAGGCTCCAGGAATTGACAGTATATCAACTGACATATTTCAACAAACAGATGTAGCCCTGGATGTGCTCACCAAGTTATGCCAAGAATCTGAAAATCTGGAGGACAGCTACATTAACTGACCGGAAAAGATCAATATTTATTTCCATTTCAAAAAAAAGGTGACTAAACATAATGTAGAAATTACTGAGCAGTATCATCAATACCACATGCAAACAAAATCTTGTTGAATATTATTAAAAATGTCTAGAGCAGTACACAGAGAACTGCTGGAAATACAAGGTGGGTTTAGAAGAGGTCATGGCACTAGGGATATTATTGCTGACGTCAGATGGATCTTGGCTGAACGCAGAGTACTAGAAGGACGTCTATTTGCGTTTTATTGAAAATTCAAAGGCATGTGACTGTGTGGATCACCACAAAATGTGGCTAACATTGAGAAGAATGGAATTCCAGAACACTTGAACGTGCTCATGAGAAATACCTAGACCAATAAGTTGTCTGAACGGACAATCTTGCTCTGTTTAGACAATAGCTTCTTGGTCTAGGTCTCCCATGAGCACATGTTCAATAATTTCTACATTTTGTTGAATTGTTTTTTAGACTGGGAGATGTTAGTGCTAATAAGCCTCTGAACGCTCTTAAAAACTTTCCCCAGAGGACTGGCAGTGAAGGGATGTCCTAGCCGAGTGGGGTGATGGAAGCAGAAGCGGGAAGCGGCTGCTGGTGGAGAACCTCGTTCCCATCCTCTCGCCTCCCAGGGCGCCTGTTGTTTGTTGTTGTTGTTACGTGCCATCGACTCGCCTGCGACTCATAGCGACCCTACGTACAACAGCCCTAAACTCCGCTCTATCCTGTGCCAATCGCACTGCCTCTGACACACCCATCCCGATTACCCCAGTCACTGAATCAATCCACCTCATAGAGGGTCTTCCCCTCCTGCGCTGTCCCTCCACCCTCCCAAGCATGATGTCCCTCTCCAAGGACCGGTCTCTTCTCACTACATGTCCAAGTATGTTAGACGGAGCCTCAGAATCCTTGCCTCCAAGGAGCCACCCGGTTTAATCCTTTCCAGGATGAATCTGTTTGTTTTCCTAGCAGTCCATGGTATTCTCAATACTCTTCTCCAGCACCACAGCTCAAAGGCATCAATTCTCCTTCTATCCTCCTTGGCCATTGTCCAACTCTCTGATACATAACAAGTGATGGCGAAGACCTTGGCCTGTATCAGACGCACCTTAGTCTCCAGAGAGACACCATTGCTCTTCAGTACTTTGGAGAGGTCCCTAACAGCAGACTTTCCCATGGCAATGTGCCTTTTAATTTCCTGGCTGCTGGTGCCAAGACTGGTGACTGTGGAGCCAAGCAACTAAAGCTGTGTACAATCTCAATCTCTTCACCATCCATTCTGATGCTGCCAGTTGGTCCAGTGGTGAGAATCTTTGTCTTCTTGACATTGAGCCTCAATCCATATTGTAGGCTGCAGTCCTTGACCCTCTGCAGCAGGCGCTTCAGGTCCTCCTCAGTTTCAGCAAGCAGGGTTGTGTTACCCTCATAACGCAGATTGTTGAGGCCTAGCGTCCTCGTTTCCTGGCAACCGGTGCTGGTTCTTACGTCACTTCCGCCCGGAGACCGGAAGTGAGGTCGGAGGCGGGCGCCTTCCGGGAGTGCGCGGTCTCCATGCGGCCGGGGGTCTCCTCTTGCCCGGCTCGTGCGTCCGCGGCCAGGCCGAGGGTCTCGAGGGGCGCTCCCCGGGCCCCGGGTTCGCGGCCGGGCACCGACCTGGAGGAAGGCGCTGCCCCGGCCTTCCGAGCCTCTCTCCAGCTTAGCCCTTTCCACGGCTCCTAGGACAGTGCACTGTTCCGCGTCCCCTTGTCACTGTCCAGCCGAGAACCCGTCCTACGCGCCAGTCCCGGCCAGCTCCCCCTCCCCTCGGCCCAGGTCCCGCGATGACCGCGGTGTGAGCAAGTGAGTGGCCTGCGACCGTGCGGCCCGGGCCCTGTCCGAGCCCAGTGTCCAGTATCGGGGTGGCCTGGCCCCGCAGCGCCTGGGCCACGTGTGTGTGTGTGTGTGTGTGTGTGTGGCCTTCGTTAAGAGCTTTAGCGGGGTTTCCTCTCGTCATTGATGTAAACGGGAGAAATATCCCCGTTTTTAGATTGTGGGAAGGAGCCCTGGAATTGGGCGATTCATTGGGAAAAGTTGTTGTTAGGAACCCTGTCCTTCCCTGCTCTGTCCTCACCGTCTCGGACACACTGGAGCCCGTGGTTGCAGGCGCTGTCCGCTCGCCTAGTTGAGGGTCTCCCTCTCCTTCGCTGTCACTGCCCCTTCCCAAGCATGATGTCCCTTTCCAAGGAATCACCTCCCGGCAGCATCTCTGTGCATGTAGGTTGGACGTTGCAGCTCAGTGCCCTCTCGCATTAGGGGATTCTGAGTGGGTTTTGGATTGTGAGTGTGTTCGTAAGTTCTTGGACAAGATCTGTGGCATGAAGTACTTCTGTGACCCTCATAGCCCTAAGTTCATTGCAGTTTTACATCCAAGTTCATAGCACATATGTGCGTGTGCAGTTGCCTTGGAGGAAGTGCTTAGAGGCAAGAACGGGGAAACTTGTCTCACGTGTTTTGGGCATGTTGTCAGGAGGGACCATCTGGTGGCTGAGTGGGAAGGAGGTGTGCTGCCACCACGAAGGTGCGTGGTTTGAATCCACCAGCTACTTGATAGCAAAATGCAGAGTCTCCCCCTCCCTGCAATTAACAAACTCTGAAAATCTGCTGGAGGGTCAGCTGTTGTTCTCTTCCAACTCAATGGTACACAACAAACAATATCAGAAGGGACCTGTCCTTGGAAAAAAACATCTTGCTTAGTAAGGTGGGGGGAGGGGGCTCAGAGGAAGAGAGCAAAAGCCTCCAAAGTAGCTTAACACAGTGACTGCAGCGCTGGGCTCGAGCAGGTGGGAGATGGTGAGGCTGGGACAGGAAGGCCAGGGTACAGATCTGTTGTTTACAGGGTCACTGTAAGTCACCATCCACTCAAGGGCACCTAACACAACAGTGTGTGTACACACACACACACATATGTCAATGGGCTTATTTAAACAGAAACAAAAAACAAGGCCTTTTTGAAAGGTCAATGCGTGTGTCTCAGCCGAAAAGAACCGTGACGCTTGTGTATCTTTGGAAGACGGTGGTCATGGTGTTTACCTGCTGTGTTTTCTGTTTGTTTTGTAGGTGCTGAGTCCCAAGCTGACTGAACCCCAGTTGTGCCGTTATGGGGAACCAGCTCGCTGGCATCGCTCCTTCCCAGATCCTTTCTGTGGAGAGCTACTTTTCTGACATCCATGACTTTGAATATGACAAAAGCCTGGGCAGCACGCGGTTTTTCAAGGTGGCCCGGGCTAAGCACCGGGAAGGCCTGGTGGTGGTGAAGGTATTTGCCATTCAGGACCCCACCTTGCCTTTAACCAGCTACAAGCAGGAGCTGGAGGAGCTGAAAATCAGGCTGCATTCTGCTCAGAACTGCCTGCCCTTCCAGAAGGCAGCGGAGAAGGCCTCTGAGAAGGCGGCCATGCTCTTCAGGCAGTACGTGCGGGACAACCTCTACGACCGCATCAGTACGAGGCCCTTCCTCAACAACATTGAGAAGCGCTGGATCGCCTTCCAGATCCTCACCGCCGTGGACCAGGCGCATAAGTCCGGAGTCCGCCACGGGGACATCAAGACTGAGAACGTGATGGTCACCAGTTGGAACTGGGTCCTTCTAACCGATTTCGCCAGTTTCAAGCCCACTTACCTCCCAGAGGACAACCCCGCAGATTTCAACTACTTCTTTGACACATCGAGGAGGAGAACGTGCTACATCGCCCCCGAACGCTTTGTCGACGGGGCAATGTTTGCCACCGAGTTGGAGTACATGCGGGACCCTTCGACTCCGCTTGTGGACTTGAATAGCAATCAGAGGACGAGGGGAGAGCTGAAGCGAGCAATGGACATATTTTCAGCAGGTATTTGCATCGGTGCAGTTTGCTAATGGGAATGTCTATCTATTTTGACTGTTAAATGCAGACACATTGCTTTATCTCCAGATGTTAAGAAATGAATCTCTTGCCTTGTCTTTGTGTACTGTTTCACACAGATGTAGCAAAAATACATGAAACTTCCTGTATTCATGCTGCATCTCTGTGAAAGAGTATAAAAGATATAAAAACATAAATGAAATGAGTATATTTAAGTGCCCAGAGAGTGCAAAGAGCAAGCCATTCATTTAAATAAGGAATATTTGAGTATTGGTGTGTCAGATAACAGTGACAGACGTGGATTACATATGTTCTTTTTGAGTTTATACTTCCATGTGGAAAGGTATTGATAAAGGGAACGGTGTGGTATGATTCACTGGATGTTGACGAGCGTCATCTGTCGTTCTGGGAGCACACAGGTGCACGGGTTGGTCTAGGTGGAGTGCTGGGTAGAGCGCCACTTAATTTAGTGCTGATATAACACAGTTTAGGAGGCTCAACAAAAACCACACCTGCGTCCTCAGGCCAGCGTCACTCATGGCGCGCCTCCTCCCAGTATCCGAGCTTTCAGAGGAGGAAATGGCCCCATTTTGTCTGGCCGAGCGGGTGGATTTGAACACCTGACCTTTCTGAAGGGAAGATCTCTGCTTCTGAATGGCCTTTGTTTGGGTTGGTGTCTCTTTCCGCCCTTCTCTGCTTGCTGTTCTGTCGTCCTCTGCGCATCTGTAATTGGCTTACAGGATGCCTATCGCCGACAGGGCCTTTTAACATAATGAAGCCTCCTTCCCAGAAGTGGTAGTGCCGCTCTTCCGAGTCCCCTGACCCCTGGAGACCCTGTGCTCAGTAGATGTTTTGCTCAGTAACTCTCATTCACATATATAGTTGCTAGTAGATTTGATGCTAGTAGATTTGATCCGCTGACCTTTGAGTTAGGTGAATGCTTAACCACTGTGTCCCCAGAGGTACCTACCAAAAAAAGGGCACAGGCCCGGTGCTGCAGCCCACTGCCGCCGAGTCTGTGCCAGCTCCTGGGCCCCTGCGTTGGGTTGCCGAATCCTGGGGAAGGAGACTGCCTGTCGTTCTTTCACGGAGAGGCCTACGTGGGGTTAGTGTTTGTGCTGTGTGTTTTTGAGGGTCACACTTCAGTCTATGAGGGATCAGGAAAAACCCTCTTTCCTGAAGGATGGCGCAGAAGCTGAGGCGTGGGTGAGAGGAGGAGGTGGGGCTGTTTCAGGCAGAGGCCATTGCAGAGGGTGATGTCTGGAGAGCAGAGTATGCTGTGTGGGTTTGCTGGCCACCTGTCTGGAATACCGCGTGAGAGCAGGCAGGCCTGGCGCAGTCTGTGGGGCACTGTCAGGTCCTGGAGAGGGGGACCCCCTGTGACAGGCTGTGCCTGTGAGTGTGGAGTGTCAAAACGACTGCGCTGATTCAGAGCTCTGCTGCGCAGGGTGGTGGCTGGGGTCTTCCCGGCGAGTTTGACTGCTCGGGACCCACGTGACAGCAGATCCTCCCCCTCGGAGGTCACCAGGCCTTTCTGCCTAGGGGTCACTGGGTGGGCTTGAACAGGTACCCTGACGCTTGGTGGCCAGTGCTCAGCCAACACACTGTCAGACTCCTTAAGAGCTGCTGTGTGGAACTGTTAGGACATGGTTGGAGGGTGAGGTCAAGACACCTGTTGTTTTTACTTTTGTGATTTTGGTGAACATGTTCAGGATACAGTGGTTTTCCATTCAGCCATTCATACCCATTTGTTTTTGACTCCGGCTGTGGTCCCCACAGCATCACAGCTCTCGCCCCCTTCCCTTTCTGTGTTGAGTCCATCTGTCCTGTGTCCTCTCCCTGTGTTCACGTGTCTGTCTGTCCTCCGTCCTCTCCCTGTCTTGATGAGTCCATTTGTTCTCCGCCCCCTCCTTCCCTGTGTTCTCATATCTGTCTGTCCTCCTCTCCTGTGCCTTGCTGCCTCCGGAGCTCTGTCCCTGGGCTGGAGCTCTGTCCCTGGGCCAGAGCTCTGTCCTTGGGCAGGCTGCCCCTTTGTGCCTGGGTGCTGGTTGTTCTAAGGAGTGTGCACCTGCTTGTGTCACTGTTCTCAGCTCTGCTGTCTTGTTTGGCTGGAAGTGCCGCTGGGCGAGCATTCCTTCTCCCTTCCCCCAGGACACTGGCTGGCTGGGTCACCAAGGTGCCAACAGAGGAGGGAAAGCAGAAGGGATGGAGAAGTGAGAAAGTCTGTTTCTGTGTTTGAGTTTTACAGAATTGTGGCAGATTGCATGCACCAGAGAATCTGACGTTGGAGCTGTTCTCCAGTGCATATCCAAGAGTGCATGCCCACGTGCACCAGCATTTACAGCCTGCACCACTGTTTCTACAACTTTGATCACTCCAGACACGAGGTCTGAGGTCTGCAGAGGCTGCACGCTGGAGGGAGTACAGGGAACGCACACTCGCGCACTCGGCTGGGAATTTTTCAGAAAGGGTTTGCCTTAGCGATTGGGCCGTTATCAGGAAGTTGGTAGCAGGTGCAGTGCAGGGAGTGCGTTTATGAAGTCATCCTTGAGCGGTTTGTCAACCCCTCTGGACTCTGGCCTCCATTTGAGGGAAAACACGTTTCTAGATCTTCTCTGACCTAGCGTCCCAGTGAGTGTGTGGAGTCAGGGAAGGTGTGTTGTGGGTCCTCGGGCATCTTAGATCTGCCAGGGTGCAGAGGAGGGGAAGCGGGCTCAGGGTGGCAGCCCGAGGAGGGCCATCTGAAGCCGTCAGCTGGACCACTCATCTACATTTGGTTGGCTTAATAACTTTCTCCCCTGTAGGTTTTCTACAAAGAACATGTAAATCGTGCCATCTTTGAGGTTCATTAGGAAATGCATGAGCATTAAATAGTGAAGAAATCTGTTCTGTGCAGGGTGAGTGAGTGAGTCCTGTTAGCAGGACTGCACCAGCGTTGTTCCACTTCCTCCTCTGGGTCCCAGGAACGCCTGGCGGGCTTTTGAGGGTTTTTTGCGTGTTCCGGCTTGTATTTATTCTCCCCTGACGTTAAAAAAATGGATTTATTTTTTTAAGTTTACATTGGTTTTCTTACAGAGTTCGTATGCATTGTGTTACATACTATCTTTCATTCACATTGTATTTCATATAATCATACACATTCATTATGGGTTTTTTTTTAATTTTCTACTCGTTTATTTACAAAATTCTAATACATTGTTTTCAAGAACAGATTCTTTCAATTTCCTTCATCCTCCATCCAACAAACTGTCCAACCCCATGATTAATTCCTTCTCCCCCTGCACATCCGCCTCCCTCTACTTCCCACCCTTCCCACCCCTCTTGGATCCTTATACTCATTCTATAATCATTATTGTTTTATAAAATCAATCACCATTAAGCCATGCCCTTCATTAGCCTGTCTTTCCAGATCCCTGTCTAATCTTCCCCATTTCTTTTACCTTCCTTCCGTCCACCCACCAAATTTTAGGACCCTATGATATCCCCCTGCCCATCCTCACTCCTCTGTTCCCACCCCTTCCTCCCTTGGATCTACGTACACGTTTTACTAGTTACCCTTTTATTTTTACAGTAATGGTCCTATGCAGTATTTATCCTTAAGAGACTGTGTTAGTTCAGCATAATGCCCTCCAGTCTCTCCCAAGTTATGTAGTTATTTTCTAAATTATTGCTTCTGAGTGCTGCGTAGTATTTCATCTTGTGAATGTATCACAATTTTGCAGTCCATTTAATTGTGGTTGGACATTTGGACTGTTGCCATGTTCTTTTTTTTTGTTGTTGTTGCCATGTTCTTGTAATTGTGAATAACACTGCTATGAACATTGGTGTATAAATCTCCGTTTGAATTTCAGTTCTAATTTCCTTAAATTCCTAGGTGTGGAGTGGCTGGATCATATGGAATTTCTGTGATCAGCTTTTTTGAGGAAAAGCCAAACTGCCTTGTGATTGAGTGATTGTTACCATTTTACAATCCCACCAACAGTATATGAGAGTTCTTATCTCTCTACATCCTCTCCAACATTTATTGCTTGCTGTCCTGTTAAAGTTGGCCCCTGCTATTAGAGTGAATACCTCACTGTGGTTTTGATTTGCCTCTCTCTCTCTCATGCCAGCTGTTTTGAGCATGTCATCATGTGTCTGTTTGCTATAAGTGGATAATGTGGACACACATGCACACATGACTGTGTATGTTCCTGGGTGCCTCTGCCTGGCTCTGATGCCTGTGGTCCCTGTGACCGAGCAGAACTGCCCTGGGATTTCTCGGTTGTCCTCTTTACTGACACAGCTCACCAGGAGCTGCTGGGTGGGCTTGAACTGGTAACTTTTTGGTTAGCAACCATGTACGTAATCAAAGGGCTACCAAGTCTTTCCTTCATGTCAATGCACATACATAAATATTGCCAGATTATCCTTTTAACACAAATATATTGTTGATGTACTTTCTTCATCTTCTTGTTTTGGGGAGGGGGGTTTCCATTCATTCATTGTTGTACTTTTCTCCCCTTCCAACCCTTCCCCACAGTACACTACCCTCTTGGAAAAGTAAAAGAAAAATTTTTTCATTGTTTTACAAACCTTCCCCCAGGTCCATTCCATTATGCAGCCTTCGCTCTGGACTCCTGTCATGACAAAAATACCTAATCACATATCCCTTTTAGACAGTTTTCTCCCTCATCTGTTTCAATGCAGTATACATTATTGAACCCATCTTTCTCAGTCTCCTCCCAACCCTGATGTCAGTCCTGTTTTACAGCAGTGGCACCATGCAGTATTTGTTCTTTTGTGACTGAGATACTTAACCCAGCATAATGTCCTCCAGGGTCACCCATTTTGAATAATATTGCATGAGTTCCTTGTTTTTCAATGCAGTGTAGTATTCCATTGTGTGACTATACCACAACTTCTCTATCCATTCGTTTGTTTATGGGCACCTGGGTTGTTTCCAACTCCTTGCTATTGTGAACAAAGCCACAATAAACATGGGTGTGCATATATCTGCTTGGATGTCAGTTATGGTCTCTTCGGGGTATATTCCCAGTAGTGGAATTGCTGGGTCAAGTGGTATCTATCTATTTGCAACTTTTTGAGAAAGCGCCATACCGTCTTCCACAGTGGTTGCACCATTTTATACTCCCACCAACAGTGAATAAGGGTTCTAGTTTCTCCACAACCTCGCCAGCATTTGTTGCTTGCTGTTCTGTTAAATTTTGCTATTCTGACTGGGGTGAGATGATATCTCATAGTTGTTTTGATTTGCATCTCTCTTAGAGCTAGGGATTTTGAACATTTCTTGATGTGTTTGTTAGCCATCTGAATGTCGTCTTTGGTGAAGTGTCTGTTCATATCCTGTGCTCATTTTTCTATTGGATTATTTACCTTTATCTTGTTGTGGTGCTCAAGTATTTTATAAAATCTGGATATAAGTCCCTTATCTGATATGTCATTATCAAATACTTTTTCCCAGTCTGTGGCTTCCCTTTTTACCCTGTTGGAGAAGTTTTTGGATGTGCATAGGGATTTGATTCTTAGAAGATGCCATTCATCTATTTTCTCTTCCCCTGGTTGTAGGGATGTAGTTTCTTAAAATAACAGCTTCAGTGAGATATTTACCATAAAATTCACTTTTTGGAATTATATAAAAGTCAGTGGTTTATATTCCTTGTTACTTGATTACTAAATGTATTCCTCAGTCTAAAAATCAGACCAGCTCACCAGCCCTTCAGCCCCCCATCCACCTTCCCTCGACCTCTCCGTTTTGTGAGGCCCGTGAGTTCGCTCGACCTCGTGGCCTCTCTGTGCCCAGCAGATTGGACACTGCCCGGACATGTGGTCCTGTGTGCTCACGGCTCTGCCTGGTCTGCTGTTCCCCAGGCTAGTGATCGCTCATTGTTTTTCTCTGCCGATTTGCCTGTTGTGGACATTTCCTATCAGTGCAGTCCTCCGTAGGAGTGGGTAGTTCAGTAGGCACTTGATGCCTGTCTGTGCCTGCAGGGTGTTCTGATGGACCGGCAGCCCTCCTCGCCCGGTAATGGGGCTGGAGTGAACATCAGCATTCACTGGCAGGTTTTCTTGGGGCTCCAGTTTCAGGTATTTCAGGTCTGGTTATTGTGAGGCCGTGTGGGATGAGGAGGGTGCTCTGGGGGTGGTGCAGTAGTTCAGCTCCACCAGCAGCCTGGCAGCGTGAACAGCTGTAGCAGCCTGCTTTCACCAGGTGTATGCCTTGCAGAACTCGTGGGGCAGTGCCTGTGTCCTGCACTGGGTGAGCCAGGGAGGGCATGGTGGGGGGGGGGGGAGCTGGGCGGTGGTCGGAACCATGTTAGCATTGTGAGAAATGGCCAACTCGCTTTCCAGAGTTGCTGTATCATCTTACATTCAGACCAGCAATTACATGCAGAGTTCTGATGCCTTTAAATGCTGTCTCATAGCTGCCACTGTCTTTGACTTATTAACTACTAGCCAGTCTGATGAGTGGGAGGGGCCTGATTGTGGTTTGATGTGCCTTCCCTGAATAAGGAATGATGTTGAGCATCAGGCCATGTGTGTATTAGTTATTTGTGTGTATTCTGTGGAGAAACCTCTGTTGATGTCTTTTATCTATTTTTAAATTGATCTCCCCCTCCCCCATTATTAAGGTGGTACAGTGCTTACTTAAGTGCCTGGCTGCTAGCCGGAAGGTTGGTAGTTCAGCCTCCTTTGGGGCTTTGCCCAAACCAAACAGATCGGCCCTCCTGCCTGGAGGCAGGGTAGATATGACTCTCCTTAGAGGACAGCGTGGCGGGCCTTGTGTCCTACCCTGTGGGCACGCTGTCAGGAGAGGCAGTAATGCTGGGCGGCCGGCGGTGCACACGGTGCCTATAAAGGTGGGCTCAGACGGGGCCGTGTGGTTGGGAAGGTGGGGCAGGACCCAGCCGTGTTTGGCTGCGTGTCCATAGCGTTGCTGTGGGTCAGAACCAGCCCCGCAGCCCTGGCACAGGGCTGTAGTGTGTGTAGTGTGTACACACACTCGGTTAAACCATATAACCAGTAGGTCATTGTATCTAAAGTGATTTTAAGAAGGATGATTGGCAAATGGTTAGGCAAATGAGCGTTTTCCTTGTCTTGCTTCATTGTGGTTAAGGCGTTAACATTTTAGTTCCATTAACTTTGGATTTTGTGTTTTGAGGTTTTTTTTTTAAATTATTAATTTCAGTGAAAATTTACAGAGACTTTGGATTTCCATTTATTCATTGTTGCACTGTGTTTTGAGTTTTTTTAGACTCCAGGTGTGTGATATGCGGTCATCATGTCTGCTGTTTAATTTCTAAGAGAGTTTTACTTGTCGTTCCAGGTTGCGTGATTGCTGAGCTTTTTACAGAGGGTGTGCCGCTGTTTGATCTCTCTCAGCTTTTAGCTTATAGAAATGGACATTTTTCCCCCGAACAAGTGCTAAATAAAATTGAAGATCGCAGCATCAGAGAACTGGTAAGTATGCAGCAGGCATCAGATCCCACCGCCTGCACTAGCCCTCGGGAAGGCTGTGATGTGGACCCAAGTGGCCTTCTACAGATGAATGCAAACCATTTATTGCCGCTCTGTTGTTGGAGATCTTTAACCATGTCCCCTTGAGTATAGTCAAGCATCACTTAGCGTCTGTGGTGTGTTCTGTGGAGGAGTATGCCCTGTGATTTCAGTTCAGTATTATATATGCGTGCAATTCTTGAATTACACATAAGTTCTGTTCTTTTATTTGCTTAAGTTTTGTTCTTAAATCCGTTTTTAAATAGAATTGACACGTACATGTGAATGGTTAGGTATAGTTTGTAGCTAATGTCAGTCAGCTTCTTTTCTTAGTATATGCCTTTCCGCGCAAACAGAAGGGACATTAAAGCAGCACCTCTAGATACCGTAAAACATCTTTACCATAATAATACAGAAAATGAGTATTGCAGTGCACATTGCACAGTAACCCCTGCTTGTTGTTATGAACCAGTGCACGTCCTTCAATGGTTACCGTGCTGGCTTCATGGGCGTGGGGACCATGGGCAGAGCCGCTGTCAGATGATGCCTTCGCGGACTTGGGCAGCACATGGCTCTGTCTTTAACCGTCATTCCTTACTATTGAGTTGGAGTCAACACCACTGAAATCAGGATCCCTGGCTCTGGAGTTGACGTGTCTGTTAGTGACGGCAGAGCAGACCTGCCCTCTATGCTGCCAGGGTGGTAACCATGGAAACAAACCACCTCCTCTTGCTCCTGAGATGCGGCTGGAGGGTCAGAGCTGCCTGTCAGCCTCTCACTTAGCACTTGAGCATTTGCACCACGGTGCCACCAGGGTTCTTTAAAGTCAGATTGGGCATATTTCCAGCGTTTGAAATCCTTCATACTTCTTCAGAAGTCATAAAACACCAGTTTATCTTTTAACTATATCCTCGTGCTACATAATACACCGAAGTGTGACTACCATTGAGAAGAATGGGAATCCCAGAACACTTCGTTGTGTTCCTTTGAAACTTACACCTAGACCAGGTGACTATTGTGTAAACACACCGGGGTACTCTATGGTTTAAAATAAAGAAAGTTGTGTGTCAGGGTTGAATCTCATTTAATCTACATGCTCAGAAAATTATTTGAGAAGCAGGATTCTGAAGAAGAACGTCATCAGGATTGGAAAAGATTCATCAATAACCTTGTTATGCAGATGACACAGCTTTACTTGCTGAAGGTTAGGGGGACTTGAAGTACTTTCTGCAGAAAAGTTAAACACTGCAACCTTCAACATGGATCACATTTCATCATCAAGAAAACGAATTGACGTTTGTTACCACTGGACCAGTAGGCAACATCATGATATATGGAGAAAAGGTTGAAGTTGGCAACGACTCATCTTGCTTGGTTCCCAATCACTCTTGGTACCAGCATTCAGGAGAGAAAGAGATGTCCTGGGCTGGGAAAATCTGTAGTCAAGGACCGCATCTGTGGGCTCAAGTGTGTCAGAGATTGTGAGGACAGGACAGGGTTCAGATGTGTTGTTCACAGGGTCACTGTTAGTCAGACTCGACTGGATGGCACCTCACAACAACAGCAAGGCTACCCTTCGGGAGCTCCGGGGGCCGAGTGGTAAAAAGGTCACATTGTAATCCCAAAGACATGGTACAGACCCACCAGGACAAGGCTGGACATTTCCTTCTGTGTGACTTAGTGCCTCTCAGGACCTGCCGGAGGGTCAGCTAGGAGTTGATTCCAGCTCAGCGGCACACAGCAACAACAACAGCAGCAGCAGCAACAGCAATAGAGCTCCGCTTAAGCCTTTAAATTTGTATCGATCAGGAACGCTTATTCTGGGATAGTTGGATAGGTTTAAGGGCTCTGTGAATCTTCCATGGATTACATAAAATTTTGTACGCAAAGTTTGTCCATTTATTTTCTCCCCGGGGCCATTTTCTCGAATTCTCACTAATGTGTGCCTTTCAGAAGATCTTCTGTGATAAATGAGGAATGCTGACTAGGAGATCATTTGTTCTTTGTATATTTGGGCTTTCGGAGTTTGTTAGTATGTCGATTCTAATGGCTGTTTAGGATGATAGTACAGTCATGTGCTGTTAGCTTCTGAAGGTAGTGTGTCTGTGAAGATGCTTGGGGTTTCCTCAGATTCTTCCTGGTGCAGACACCTTGTTGTGGTTGTCGGATCGATCCACTGTGCCGTTTGATAATCTTGGCTCTGTGTCCCTGCCCTCTGCTGTAGGTAACGCAGATGATTCACCGGGAGCCGGAAAAACGCTTGGAGGCGGAGGAGTACCTGAAGCAGCAGCGTGGCCAGGCCTTTCCAGAGATCTTCTACACGTTCCTTCAGCCCTACATGGCCCAGTTTGCCAAGGAGACCTTCCTCTCTGCAGACGAGCGCATTCTGGTCATCCGGAAGGATCTGGGCAACATCATCCACAACCTGTGTGGACGCGACCCTCCAGAGAGAGCGGGCGGCGAGCCCAGGGAGAGCGGGCTGGTGATCCTGGTGTCTGTGATCACGTCCTGCCTGCAGACCCTCAAGTACTGCGACTCCAAGCTGGCGGCCCTGGAGCTGATCCTGCACCTGGCCCCCAGGCTGAGTGTAGAGATCCTTCTGGATCGCATCACTCCATACCTTTTGCACTTCAGCAATGACTCTGTTCCCCGGGTGAGGGCCGAGGCCTTGAGGACGTTAACCAAAGTTCTTGCTCTGGTCCAAGAGGTTCCTCGCAATGATGTCAACATCTACCCAGAATACATCCTGCCTGGCATCGCCCACCTAGCCCAGGATGACGCCACGATCGTTAGACTGGCCTACGCTGGTAAGGACCCACTGAGACTACATGATGCGCACGTTTCTTTGTAGAGTTTAAGTGTAACTTTGATCCATATGCTATTTAAATAGACACAAATATTTTTTATAGCTAGTTTGTTCCTAGGATCCACATTGCATGTTGAAGGGATTGCAATTACTATGTGAGAAGGTATATATACCGAATTTGTTTTGCCAAGTGTTAGATTTAACTTAGAGGACCGCGGATGCTTCTGAAGCGTGTGGTGGTCATGTCTGTGGCCATTAGTACGGACAGTCTTTAACTCCCAGTTTCAGGATTTGGAGACCTGTGGCTTTGGGAAAGGATTGGTTTTGCTGGGAAATATTGTAAGGAGAGGACATGGCATTCTAATTTCCTGAATTTTTTTTATTTGTCTTCTCGTTATTATTGTCCTTTGTTATGAGATGGGTGCGCAGTGCAGCATGCCGACGTACTTTATTCATGATTGTCACTCGGAATCAGGTGACATAGATTCGTTGGTAGCTCCCCGAATTAATTTGAACAGGAGTATTTCTGCATGGAGGTCTCATTGAAATACTTACCTAACCTTGCAGTTTAGTTCTGTCCTGTGATGGAATGTAAACGGCTGTGTTTGGGGGGCTTTGTGAAGAGTCCACGCTGTGGCCCCATGACGGTTCTGTGGCTCTGCGAGACTTGCTAGCTCAGTTCATTCGATGATTTGCCTGTTGCTGCTTGTAACGATACACGTGAAAATAAGCCTCTGGACTCTGGCCGGACCTCTGCAGCCACGAAGGAAGTGCTGGTGGTTGGCTGGCTCTAAAGTGTCTGTGTTGTTATTTGTCTCCTAGCTGTAGGCATGGACTCTTCGTCACTTCTGGTAAAGTGCAGTTCTGATGCCTAAGTGCCATGACATAAGGCATTCCGTTACTGATGTTGTTGTGGTGCCATCGAGTCAGAACTGACCCAGAGCTGACCCTCCGCGGGTTTCCAGAGGCAGTAAATCCCATGGGAGGAGATTGCCCACCTTTCTCCCACGGAGCGGCTAGACGATTCAAACTGTGTGCTTTTGGGATTGCAGCGCAGCTTCTTACCCTAGGCCAGCAGAGCTCTCTTTCTGTGACTGACAGTCACAGCGTATTGCTAGCTGCTGTTTATTGATAACAGCTCTGGCAGGACTTCGCAGATTGTCCCAGTTAATCCCCGGGCAGTGGATGGAATGTTACCCAGCGGTGAGGAAGTGGGCTTTGTGAGGCCACATAACGTGACTGAAATGCTTCTGAGGCCAGTCTCAGTGACTAATCAAGACGCCGTTTATAGGGTAGTTCTCAGCAGAAGCTTCCTCCTTGCCCTCAGTAAATGTGTTGCAAGATTTTGATCCTTTTTTGTTGTTGTTGTTGTAAAAAAAAGGGGCTTGATTCATTATGAAAACTGACGGTCTGGGTATGACGTTAGTTACTAAAAATCTAATTAGGTTAAATGTCGTGATGGCAAGTACCCCCGCCTTCATTTTGTGGTTGCTTTTTACGTGTGTAAAGAAGTAGTGAGGAAAGGTCATAAACACTACAAGTCTTTTAAGATTATGATTATTAGCAATCAGGATTATAATTATTATGAATCATCGTTTTATCTTACAGAAAACATTGCCCTGCTGGCAGAAACAGCTCTGAGGTTTCTGGAATTAGTGCAGTTGAAAAACCTGAGTGTGGAGAACGACCCAGACGGTGAAGAAATGGATGAGGTGACACATCCCAGTGCGAACTATGACACAGGTGAGCAGGCGTCTTCCTCCTGAGGCCTGTGGTCAGAGCGAATTGCTAATGGTCACTTGCAAAATCCATGATTTGTAATTTTCCGGAACAGTAAAAGGCAGCCGGATCTGAGAGGGCAGACTCTGGATTTCCGATTGCTCTCGCTGTCCTCCTGCACTGTCATCTCACCAGAAAATGCCGCCATAGACTCTAGAGTCACTGGCTTTTCATCCAGAATTGCTTTGTGTCCACAGTAAAGGAGGGAGAATCTCAGCTGTCTATGTGAGAGTATCCCGAGGGTCATCAGCCACAAACTGCTTTATTACGTTTTGTCTGACTCTCGGAGAGAACCTCCCTCCCCCTTCACTGCAAGTAAACGGCTGTGACGGAAGCCCCTGAGGTCAGAGCTCCTGCGTCAGATGTCCTTACATGGTTTGCATTTATACACCGCTTCACGTCTGCCGAGTGAAAGGTTTAGAAATAAAGGATGATGTTTAGATGTGCTCCAAAGTGTTTCTGATGAACAGAAGTCCAGAATTTAGTTGGTGACATCTGTGACTATAGGCAGCTGGGAAGCTTCTGCTGTTTGCAAGGATGGTACCTTTTCTACACGACAGGTTACCTGGAGCTGAATAGAATTAAATCACCTCGAATGGACAGGAAGCAGCAAGCAGGAAGGAACTTCTAGGATTTTTCTTCCAGTGGTAGAATTCGAGCTTTCTGTCTTGGGAACACAAGGGATCCCAGTGGGCTGTGAACTGCAGGGTTGATGGTCCTGTTCTCCCGGCTGCTCCTTGGGAGAAAGGTGACAGTCTCCTGTGAAGCTTTACGGCCTTGGGGACCAGGAGGGCCGCTTACGCTGCCTGGGCAGTTGCTGTGAGCCACAGCGGACACAGTAGCAGTGAGTTTGAGTGGGAGACTTGGGTTCGACGGCCAGGTGTTGTCGGAGAAGGTAGCAGCCGGCTTGTGGGAAGCCCTCCCAGGAATTGTTCTCCAAAGGGCAGTACATCTGCCTGTACAAACGTAAGAGCGTGGTCTTTTCTCGCCCGATGGTCTCCTGAACCAGATCGGCACTTTCAGGTCTTCGGTAAAGAACCTCATAAGTGGAGCTGCATCATCCTCCCTCAACTCACATTGCTGTCGAGCCGGAACTGACCCCTGGCTGGCCCTCCGTTGGGTGTCTGAGCAGCGGATCACAAGGGAGGGAATCGTCACTTCTTCTCAGAGCCGCTGGTGGATTTGAACTGCAGAAGAGGGATGGCCTTTGGTTTTAGCACTTCCTACAGACTGTTGTTGTGTGCCACCGACTCAGAACCGACTCGCAGCTGACCCTCCAGCAGGTTTTCTGAGGCTGTGTATCTCACGGGAGGACTGCCCGTCTCTTACCCGAGGAGAAGCTGGTGGATTCCAGCCACTGGCCTTTGGGTTGTCGGTGCAACTCCTTACACTCTAGGCCACCAGGGCTCCCTCTCTCCAGACTACAGTGGCTTTTTAAGATATTCTTCAATTTGCATTTCAGTATCCTTCAGAGCTTTGTACAATGAAAAAAACTCAGTGGTTTTAGACTTCCTCCAGTGGCTTCTGTAATCACCCTATTCTTCCGAGTTTAAAGAGAGATGACTGGGTCTGTAGGGATGGGGATAAAAATTGATCCGATCTTTGTGATTTTTTCCTTTCCCCAGAGCTTCAAGCCTTGCATGAAATGGTCCAGCAGAAAGTTGTCACTTTGCTAAGTGACCCTGAAAATATCGTGAAGCAGACCCTGATGGAAAATGGCATCACGCGGCTCTGCGTGTTCTTCGGCCGTCAGAAGGCCAACGACGTGCTGCTGTCCCACATGATCACCTTCCTGAACGACAAGAACGACTGGCATCTGCGCGGGGCTTTTTTTGATAGTATAGTTGGTATGTTTTTCTGTTTGCTTCTAATTCATGTTGAAAATTTTGAATCTTTCTCTTAGACATGTAATGTGGTGTCGTTTGGAGGGTAAGTGGCAGCCAAATTTCATTAATAAGGTACTGATTTAGGAATTCTCTATCCCCAGTGTTGAGACAGTGATTTCCTTGTGTTTGTATCTGTTATGCTACTTTGCCTTATCTGAGCTGGTGATGGGGTTGGTTCGTTGAACTGGGTCACATTATTTGAAGGAATGTTGTTGTTTGGTGCCGCCGAGTCATAGACGACTCATACCCTATGAACGAAAGGCCTGAGCACTGTTCGTACATAGAGTTTCCGGAGGCAAGCCATTTCGGAAGTGGATGCCGCCCCTGCTTCCAGGCTTGAAGGAATACCGTGTTGTAATTAAGAGCTGTGTTTTGAATGAATCGGAGAACACACAGTGAAGTACAAATGTGGCTAAAATGGGCTATAATCTGCTTGCAGGATCCCAGTTGTGTGAAGGAAACAACAGAAATGTACGTTTTTGGGAATCGTTTTGATCATCCTGAAATGTTCATTTGTAGGATTTGAATTGTAGGTGATTATTGTCCTTAAATTTCCCCTAATTGTCAAGTTTTTACTGGGAACACGCATTCCTTTTAGACTTAGAAAATACATTTTCTAATAATTATTAGAAAATTATTAGAAAGCCCCTTAGAAAATCAGCCCAATTAGAAAAGTAAAACTGGGACAGGCGTTTGCAATAGAAACTGCTCACCAAGGATACAGTTTATCCCAAGACTGTAGATACTTTGTGTCTTTGTCTCCCCTTGACTCCTCTTCCAGTTTAGAGCCAGAATTAGAAAGTGCACTTAACTTTGGGTGGGTTGCATTTGCTGAGTGTTTATCTCTCTTGAATAATCGGTTTCTCTCCCTAGTCAGGAACCCTGGTGGTACTGTAGGTTAAGCACTAGGCATCTGGAAGGTCAGTGATCAGAAGCCACCGGCCACTCGGGTGGCTTCTTCCCCTGGACGCTTGTGGTCTTGGCCACCCCTGTAGGCAGCCAGCCCCGTGCTGGGAAGTTGAACTGCCCCTTCGAGTTTCCACATGGTCTGGGTTCACCAAGGCAGAGTGTGCTCCCGTGCTGCCCAGAGGACCTTGTCCTGAGCGCGTCTGGGGGTGGAGGTGTCGCATCGTGCTCTCCTTCTGGCTGGTGTCTCTGCGTCTCCTTCATTAGACCCCCACGTGCAGGTTAGGACTGACTCTCTTCCCTCCAGCGTGGCCTCATGCCAACAGATAGCATCTTCAGAGACCCTGTTTTCAAGTGGGGCCCCAGTCACTTGTCCTGGGGACTAGGATTTGAACTTAATCTTTTTTCGGAAATACGAGTTAATCCATAACACCTTGGGAAGGGCTAGTTTTCTAAACACCTATTTCCGAGTTTTTTTCTAGTGCTCCCATAGTCTATTCCAATAGCCACTTAATATTTTAACTGTTTCAGGTTTATTACTAAGTTTAGTATCTGGAAAGCTCAACTCTGTAGATGTTACTGTTGCAAAGTGTTTACTGCTGTTCTAGCTCCTTTTACCTTCAGTTTTTTAAATTCTTAAATACAATCCACTAGAATTTTGTTGTTGTTGTTGTTGTTATGTGCGTCGAGTCATTTGCGACTCATAGCGACCCTATGCACAACAGCCCTAAACCCTGCTCTATCCTGTGCCATCCTCACTGCCTCTGACACACCCATCCCGATTACCCCAGTCACCGAATCAGTCCACCTCATAGAGGGTCTTCCCCTCCTGCGCTGTCCCTCCCACCCTCCCAAG
>NW_006399777.1:1150414-1188146 GCF_000299155.1 Elephantulus edwardii
TATGTCAGATGAAGCCCCAGAATCCTTGCCTCCAAGGAGTAGCTTGGTTTAATCCTCTCCAAGATGAATCTGTTTGTTTTCCTGGCAGCCCATGGTTTAGATTGTTTTATTTTGTCACAGGAAAACATTGATAAAATTAGTTTTTAATTACAGTGGAATTAACATCTTTTTTGACATTATACTTATTTCTAAAATTTATCAGTTATGTATGATAAATTGTTGTGTGCCCTGAAATTGGAACCAAGTGGTGGCTGGCCCACCAGGGTGTTTCAGAGGCAGTAAACTGCACAGGAGGAGATTGCCCATCCTTCTTGTACAAAGCAGCTGGTGGATTTGAACCACGTGCCTGTGGAATTGCAGCACAGCCTATTACCGCTCGACCACCAGACATGGAGTCATTGTTTTTCACAGAGACAGCCACATTGCTGTGTGGTGTTGGTTTGCTCTCTCCATGGGATTATTGTCATATCTAAAAATGATTTAAGCTCTCTTTACAGCTGCTGTCACAGGGGCTCGAACTCGATTGGGGTTGTGAGGACAGAGGTCCCATCTGCTCCTGGGGTGGCCATGAGGGGCATTGACTCTGGGACACCCAGCACCACAGCGTGCTAACCGTTAACTTCTTTAGGCTTTACAGTTCTGCAGTTAACAGGTTAACGTTCATATGGTTCGCTGCACCCTGTATGCGGTCTTTGATATGGAGATTGCTGTCTACGTGTACTTTGTTTTCCATTTTTATAATGTTAAAAAATTCATTCTGTTTCTCACTGACCTTCAAATTTTCACCACAAAGAAAGTAGGGTCCCCTGTTTTTCCTGCCAGCTCTTTTTCCTGTATTTTTGGTAATTGGAAATTCAACTAATTGTTAAGTTGAAAATACAATTAGCAGTTTCATAGTCCTGGTTGATAAATGTTTATAATCTGTCCTATGATCATAATTGAGTCTTCTGTGCTTTTGTAGATGACTCTAAAAGTTCAGAACAGTTTGCTTGATTATAGATGGATCGGTTTTATTGCCCAGAAGGCAAGGCTCATATCTGTTGCCCAGGGGTTGCTCTAAGTCATGGTCCACTTGACGACAGACACCTCATAGCCACAGTGCAGACCAAGAGTGCGTTATATTTCCTTCACTACTGTCCCAGAGCTGCAAGCCGACTACTGTGTGAGGTTGTGGCGTCAAAGCCAGTTGATTCTCCCTTCATTCCTTGCCCAACTGGAAACAACTAGAAACACTGCCTTTCTTATTTTTGTGTTCAGACCCTGATTTCTCCCGAGCAGGGTCAGTCTCCGGTCCTTTGTTTTTCCTTTGGAGAAGTGGGTTCAGGCCTGCATGGGGCTGAGTGGTGTAGAGATTGCTAGCTTTCCTCTTGGGATGTCTTCCTTCCTCGTGGCATCCTGGATGTGACCCGCCGTGGTGCGTGCTCTGGACCTTGCTTGCCGAGTGCCTGGGGTGTGTCCTCCAGACACAGCACTGAGCCTTGACTCTGCTGTCTCTGTCTGTGTTTGTAAGTTTCACTCTCTTTAGTCTGATTGAAGCAGAAACTGTTTATTCAAGGATTTGACCTAGATTCCTGGCCCACCCTAGGACTCCAGGACAAGGGTGGGCTGCCAGGTGGCTCATCTGCCAGAAGGGCACAAATGAGAGTGCCTGAGCCGGTGTTTGGTGGAAAGACAGAAAGGTCCAGGCACGTCCACTGTGGCTGCACTCAGCTCTTGCTGTCACTGTCCCCTGCGCATGCTTGTCGAAGGGACACCTGCAAGGCCGGATTGTGGGCTCCTAGATTTTTAAAGTTGGCTACGTGGTCACCCAGTTCCTGTGTGGGTCTTCCAACCTGTCCAGGTGCTGTGTCTCGGCGGACCCGCACATGTGGGCACTCAGTACATGCCCAGTGCGTCCCGGTCCGGTGGTGAGTGGCTCTTGCTTTCCCATGTGTGACCTCCTCCTTTGCCTGCCGCCGTCCTCGGCTGGCCTGGCCTGATTCCTCGATGTCCTGAGGGAGGATGCGGCCTCTCACTGGGCCTCCTGCTTCCTCAGCATCTCAGCACCCTCCTCTTCCTGTGACGTTGGTGAAGAAGAGAGTTGACAGAATTCCTCAGAGCCGAGTCATCGCAGTCCAGATCACCTTCATTCAGCCCCAGGCCGCTGTGGCAGTCGATGGTGGCCTCCCAGTCCAGGTTGTGGGTCTGGTGGTCCTGCGAGGGGGACGCAGCGTGGAAGAGGGCCAGTGGTGGAGTGACGTCTGACGGTGTGGCCGTCAGGAGGGGCCAGGGGACAGGCTCTGTGTGCCCAGTGTGAGAAGAGCATGGCGGGCGCCTGATCCTGTTCACCTGGCGGCTCTGCAGGCCATTGGCCTTGTGTGGCTAGGAAGGACTTTGGTCCATATGCCAGTGACCATTTACCTGTAGAATTTCATTCTTAACTCGGAGGGGCTGGCTCAGTTCCAGTATTGCTGAAAATAATCCGATTCCAGTCTGATTCTTTAAAAAAGCCAGATCTTGTCCCTGGTTGATGCCACTTCATAGCAGCTGTGTAGGACAGAGGAGAGTGGCCTAGTAGGGTTTCTTGTAAGTGCCTGGCACGGCTTTGGCCCCCGGAGTAGCAGGTGGGTTCCAGCAGCCCAGTTTTCACTTGGCAGCAGAGCACACGCCACGTGCCTCCTTTCCCTCCTTGCTGTGTTAGTGCCCCTGAGCCGGCCCAGTGTTTAGCAGCCCCGTGCCATCCTCAGTCAGTGCTGTGCCCAGGCTGCTGCGGAGGCTGCCCGCCTGCGTAACCGAGGGGCCACCTCTTCAGCCTCCCTTTCCAGGCCCTGGTCTTTCTTCAGGGACAGGCCCCTTCTGCTGTCACGCCCAGGGTCTTCTCTGGAAAACTGCTTTCCTTTCTCAGGACCTTTGCCTAAGCTCTGGCCTTTTCTGGGACCCAGTGATTCCTTGAGGATTTGCCTGGGCTGGTCTTGTGCTGGGTTCCCTGTGCCGGGTCCCCTATGCCAAATCTCCTGTGCCGCCTGGTCCCTTGTGCTGGGTCTCCTGTGCTGAGTCCCTTGTGCCGGGTGCCTTGTGCCGGTTGGAGGTGTGGGGGCCCCTGCGTGGGTCCTGGCAGGCTGGCTGACTTTGGTTTTTGACGCTCGGGTCTCAGCTGTCACTGTGACTTGTGTTGCAGGTGTGGCGGCCTACGTGGGCTGGCAGAGCTCCTCGATCCTCAAGCCCCTGCTGCAGCAAGGCCTCAGCGATGCGGAGGAGTTTGTCATCGTCAAGGGCCTCAGCGCCCTCACCTGCATGTGTCAGCTCGGCCTGCTGCAGAAGCCGCACGTCTACGAGTTTGCCAGCGACATCGGTGAGCCGGCCCCTCGCAGCCGGGGCCTGGGAGGGAGAGCAGACTGCTGCACGCTCCCTGTCCTTGTCAGCGGTGGCTGTTCATCCACAGAGCGTCACGTCACTGTTGACATGTTTTATGTTTCTGTTTGGTGACGTGGGTGCAGCCTCCGCAGGACATGAACACCCCACCCCCCTCTGCCCCTTCTCCTGTTTCATGTGACGTGGGGTGCAACCTCCCCGGAACACCCACAGCCCTCCCCTCTGCCCGTTCCCCTTGCTTTTGCCCCGTCTTCCCCGCTCAGCTCTGTGTGTCCGTGTTCAGTGTGTCCGGCGTGTGCCGTGTGTGGTGCTTGACTGTCCTGCGGGCCCGTGTTCTGAGGAGCTCACTCACACGGGTGTCAGTTGGTGGAGAAGTGACCTGTGGGAGGATCCATCCCAGGCCGTAATCTGGGAAGTTCTCGTGGCTCTGGGAGCTTTGTCGGGATTCCAGGCTGTGGAGTCAGGATTTGAGCTCGTCGTTACGGGTTAGGGATGTGTGTGTGTGTGTGCGCGCGCGCGTGCGCGCGCGTGCGCGCACCTGCCTGTGGACGCACATGTGCGGTAGAGCTGTGCGTATGGGAGAGACACAGGCAGATGGGAGATTTGAGTTCGTCCCTGCCAGGGAGCAGAGGAGTCTCTCTGTGTGTCTGTCTGTCCAGTGGTTCTGCACTGATGGGAGAGACATAGGCAGATGGGATGGGTGGGTCTTCCAGCCCAGGTGGGCATTTTACTTGGAAGTAGATTTCTAGTTGTTTTTTAAATGGTACCGATAAGGGTATGACTGCTCTGAAGACGGAACTTATTTGGATCGTTACCGTTAGTGGAGTTGACATGACAGGTGGAGGGTCAGCTGTGACCAGTGTGGCTGCGCGGGTGGCTGGCTGCGATGTAGACAGGAAAGCTACTCTTGATAGTAACTTTATAACCGGAAGAGGGAAAGAATTCCTTGATGTTGCTCACACTTTCCCATTCCACTGACAGGTAAACGTTTAGAGCAAGACCAAACAGGAAGATGGGGAAAATTTCAAAGGCAGACTCCCTGGGACAAGTGTAGCTTCCCTGTCGCCTCATCTTTAGAAGGCACTGGGGGTCACCCCTTGGTTCTGTGCTGAAGGCACTGGACACCTTAGACGGGCGTGTCTTGGTGTAAACTGGTTAGTTGTGACTAAATGCTTTACCAAGTCAAGTTAGTAGAAAGTGAGGACTGAAGGTGACCTGTTGGCTGTCCCCGTGGCCTCCTGTGGGTTGTGAGGACGAGGGGTTGGGTTGATGGCAGCTGTGTGATTTTAGGTCCTGGCTGGTTGAGCACCTTTTCATGTGCTTACTGGTCATTTCAATGTCTTTTAGTGTAGTGTCTTTGCTTATTTAATGATTGGGCTGTTTACCTTTTTGTTGTTAATTTAATACTATTTTGGATCATTTCATAAGCTTTTAATATCTCTTTAGCATAGTTACACAGCTTTATCCAGTGCTGCTCTTGTTATGTGCCATTGAGTTGTCTGTGACTCCTAGCAACCCTTTATGTACAACAGCCCTAAACTCTGCTCTGTCCTGTGCTAACCTTATTGTCTTTGACGCAACTACTACTGTTACCCTAGTCACTGAATCAGTCCATCTCATTGAGAGTCTTCCTCTCCTGCACTGTCCCTCCACCCTCCCAATCATGACTTCCAAGGACTGGTCCCTCCTTGCTACATGTCCAGAGTATATCAGATGTAACCTAAGAATCCTCGCCTCCAAGGAGCAGCCTGGTTTTACCTTGTCTAGGATGAACCTGTTTGTTTTCTTAGCAGTCCATGGTATATTCAGCACTCTTTTCTAGCATCACAACTCGGAGGCATCAATTCTCCTTCTGTCCTTTTTAGTCATTGTCCAGCTCTCTGATGCATAGCAAGTGATTGCAGAGACCATGGCCTATATCAGGTGCACCTTAGTCTCCAGAGTGACATCGTTTTCTCACAGTCAGTAGTTAATTTTTTTCACTGTGCCAGTACCAAAGTTTGATGAAACAAAGTAGCTTATACAGCTCCATTTATCGGTTTTGATTTTTTGCTGTGTATGCTTTGCTTGTTGTACCTGGTAATCCACCATTCAACCCTGCAGCCCAGGTTTTTTTCCAGGAATTTTGTAATTTTAGTTTTCACATTAAATTATTTGATCCTTTTTGAGTTGACTTTGTGTTAGGTGTAAATTATGGATGCTGCCTGTGTAAACCTGGTTTTCTTGCATCATTCAGTAAAGGACTGTTACCGTCCCTTTGAATGGAGTTTGAACTCTTGTCGAGTATCAGTTGACCATAGATGAGTGGACTGCATTTTGGACTCTCAGCTCTGCTTCTTTGTCTGTATGTTTTTTTCCTATGTTAGTACAAAGTTAAAAAAATGAACCCCATTATTTTTACATGAAATTCATGATTATTCTGTTTTCTCTGATCCACGGTTCTTAATGATATTCTTTATAGAAGCCTGTCAGTGGCCTGGTCTTCTGTGGGGCCCTGGGTGGGTCAGACGTTAGCCTCCAGGTTATCGCTTGCGTGCAGCGCAGGCCTCCCGTCCTTGGTGCCTGACAATTTCCGTTACCTTACCATGTATTTATAGTAGGTTTTGAAGTCACAGACATTCAAATCATCTGTTTTACTTTTTCTTCTCTCATTCTTCTGTAAATCTGTGGATTTGAATGGCATCTCTTCTCCTCTGCCCAGCTCCCTTCCTGTGCCATCCCAATCTGTGGATAAGATACGGTGCCGTGGGATTCATAACAGTGGTCGCCCATCAGATCAGCACAGCTGATGTGTACTGCAAGCTGATGCCTTACCTGAACCCGTACATCACCCAGCCCATCATTCAGGTACATCATCCAGAGTGCAGCCTGGCTCCCTCCTCACTGCACAGCCCTCTCAGATGTGTTTACAAGGTCCTTTTTACTTTAACATTTCAGAGTTTAAAATTAGGCTATGACACTTTCATGCTAAATGTTACTAGACCAAATACCTTTGAAGGTGAGAAGAATCTAAGAGAACATCGTACGATATGTTACATCGCGTGTAATTTAGCACTGGGAAAGTAGCTTATAATTTATATTGTTTTGTATAATATTCTGAAGCATCTGCGATTCAGTTGTAGTCTATTAAAGTCTGTATTGATGGACTCCTGCTTTTATTGGAAAAAGATTCCTACTTTCAGTCAAAGTCAGCATTTAGAATAAATTAGAAAAAAGCTTTCTCAATTAATGAATTCATTAATTAATTACCAGCTAGTTTTAGGTTAATTTTTAAAGAATACCTTTTGGACCCTCTACCTCCCAGCAGTTTTTATCACAGCGATAAACTTTGGGTTTTTGATTTATATAAGGCAAAAATCAGTCACCCAGCTTATAGCTGTATATGGTCTTCATCTAATTTGACAGTGCCTTCAAAACAGTATTTAAACTGAGTGGGTGATGAAAGGAGATCCTGGCTGTCCCAGCGTGTCTTTCCCCTCTACCCACTGCCCGCCCTGTTTTACCTGCAGCCCCTGGGCCTCCCCGGCCTCTCCTGCCTTTGTGGCCCAGCGTACCCCTCCTTCTGTTAGGACAGAGCCTGGGAAATCTTCCAGGAACGCGAGTCGGTGGTCATGCCTGCAGCCTGTGCTCCCCCCTTAGGCCTGCCATTCCCTGGAGAATCATTCTTTTTAAGAGTTTGAGGAATTATTCCATTTTTTAAGCACCAAGAATAATTTTTATACACACACACACACACACACACACACACACACACACACACAAATGATTTATATATACAGATACATGAAAGATGGCTATTACTTCCGAAGAATAAGCTTTTTGATGTTTTTCAACTTTCTTGGAAAAAAGGCCTATATATATTTGTGTGTGTGTGTATATATATTTCTATTTATAAGTTTATTTACTAAGCTTTATAACGTAATGTATAAAAACTGTCTCTGGGATTTAGAAATTGGGTACATTTTTGAGCGTTAGTGGTGGTTCACTATAATAAATGTGACACCCATGTGGTTTGTTGGAAGTCTGCACCAAGGAGAGGCTCTGGTTTTCCTGGAATTGAAAGGTTCTCTTTGTTGTATATTTAGAAAGGCCAGGATCATAAATGTGAAGGCTCAGATTTATGAAAGCTTTGCTTCCCACATCTCCAGTCCACAGTTTCAGTCACAGACAAAAGATAGCCTTTCATTTGAGAAGGTTTTATGTTTGTCAAAAAGATAAATCCCCACTGGCAGGCTCCCTCGGAGCTTACACCTGGAGCAGGTCCCCTTAGATCCGGTTAGAGCTCTCTGTAGTGTGTGCGTGTTATTGAGGACAGGATTCTGAGGATAAGAAAGAAAGGGTTCTATGAACTTGAGTGGGCAGAGCAGTGCTTGTTGAAAGCAGGCATCTACTGGTGGATTGATGATTTAGGGAAACGGAAGCATCTTTTCTGGGTCAGCACCTGTGAAATCAGCCACTTTTAAATCCTGCTACGTTGTCTGCCATTTTAGGATCTAGAAAAAGGCTGGGCTTTGTTTTCTAAAAGTTTCTTGCCTCGATACTTACTACTAGTTTTCTGATGTGGTATACATAGATGTATATTCTGATGTTAATTAAAAGTATAATAACTTTTCCCTTTAAAGTGCAGTAATTTTTTAAAATTTTTAAACAAAACTGCCAGTGTTGCCATTCCTGCGCCTGTTTTCTTAGTAATAAGGATCCTCTTTTAGCTTGGTAGATTGCATTATTTGATTTTGAAAAGAAAGCAATTCTGCATCTTTGGCTGACAGTTTTTCTTTTTCTCTCCCGTAGATTGAAAGGAAACTTGTCCTCCTCAGTGTTCTGAAGGAGCCAGTGAGTCGCTCCATATTCGATTATGCTCTGAGGTCCAAAGATATAACCAGCTTGTTCAGACATCTTCAGATGCGGCAGAAGAAACGGACGGGGTCCATTCCCGACTGCCCACCGCCCGAGGACCCTGCCATCGCACAGCTGCTGAAGAAGTTACTCTCTCAGGTGCGTCTCCTTTCCAACATCTCACCTTTACGTGAAGCTCGTGCGTCTCCTTTTCAACATCTTACCTTTCTTTACGTGAAGCTCTGATGGAAACTGCAGCTTCCATCTAGTCATTGAAAAGTGTGTGAAGTGTGTGGTTGCTGAGGAAGGACACCCGGCAGACTGGTGTCTCTGGCAGTGTTGGTGACTGTGGAGGCCTGCTGAGCTGGTTCTATGATGACTCGCTGTGTAAATAAGGGTACGACAGTAAATACAACCTTAGGTTAAGTGATGCTCGTTGCCACAGTTCATCACAGACGTCCCTGAGTTCCTGCACTGCCGGTGCCAGCGGCAGAGCCCTGGACCCTCGAGCCCATCGTTGATGGGGCGCTCGCACCGGGCAGACAGCTGGAGTATCTGGGTCGTACATGTACTGTGCGTTAGACTGAGCAAACCAGCGGCTTCCTGCTGCGTCTTAAAGTCTTCGAATGTAGCCGAATTACCAAGTGCCATCAGAACTAGCATTGGCAGAGCCTTCCTATCTGGTAAAAAAAACCTTTCTACCTACTTTCTTATAAGATCAAGCCTTTTTAGAAATCTTAAGTCCAGGTTGATTATTTTGTTTTAAGAGGGATGTGTGGAATCCAAAGTGGTCAGGGTAAGAATAAAAATGGTTAGAAATCAAGTTTCTGAGGAAAAGCCCCATGAGCCCAAGACAGATGCTGAGGGCTCGTTTTTGTGGTTTTCTCAAAGTCTGCAAAAGGGTTTGTAACAGGAGGGCTTGATGGTCAACGTGTGTCCAGTGAGAAGCGGAGGTGCAGAGAACTTGATCTGTCAGTGGTCGGGAGTCCTGCCACGGGCTCTGCGTGCCCTGAGTGCCAAGTTTGAGCCGGGCATGGCTGCTGGCATGCTGGAAGCTGGTCGATCCAGCTTTGGTTCTGGTGGGTCCAGTTCTGCCTGAGGCCGAGGTTGCCTCTGAATGCCCCTTCCAGGCCAGTGGGCTTGTTGCCTGGATGCTGGAAGGCTTAATTTGATGTGACATGAATTGCCCAGGGGCTTTTACTGCGAGTTTTATTTTCACTTTGACTCAAGGAAAAAACCAAAACTGATTGTTGAGTTGATCCCAGTTCCAAGCCACCCTGAGGCCGGAGTTGAAGGGTCCACAGACTTCCAAGAGGACTTTGGCTTTTACAGAAGTGGACTGCACATGTCCTCCCCCAGGGTGGTCAGTGGTTCTGACTGCTCGCCTGGTGCACGGCAGACACGCATGAACCACTGCACCACCAGGCTCCAGCCTGGTTCACACATACATACATTTTAGAAAGCTCCAGGAAATTGACTATTTTTTTTTTGTTAAATTTTATTATTTTTGTGTGAGTGTGCCGTCAAATCAGATCTGACTGGTACAGGAGGAGATTGTCCCTCCTTCCCCGGCAGAGCATCTGGTGGATTCGAACCATGCGCCTCTGGAATTGTAGTTGCAGCTCTTTGCCACTAGGCCACCAGAGCTCCCTGAAATTGACTATTGAGTTATGTTTTTCTCTGTTGTTTCCTCTGAATAAGTGATCTTAAAAAAAAAAAATCCAGCATGTAATGAAAATGAACCCAATCTATTTTGGCGAAAACACATATAGCCGTTTACTGTCTTCAACACTTTGTACATGTACCACCAAGTGACGCTGCTTCTTAGGGAGAACACGTTCAGTTCCCGACAACAGCCCTGGCGCATGCACGTGGCACGTTCTTGGTACGGGAGTTGACCCTGCTTACACTCCAGGTTCCCTGGGCTCCTGTGTCCACACGTGGCCAGGCTGCCTCAGACCTGCCACCTCCCGCGATCCCTGCTGTACGTGTACCCACTGCATCAGGTGTCTGCACAGAATACAGAGCGATTACTTCCTTCTCTGCACATTTGACAAGGACTGGACGTTTTAAACACACTCGTAATTGTCACTTTAGTCTTTTTTGATGGAGTAGTGAACACCAGCCAAAGGTGAGAAGGTAGAGAGTTAGAGACAGGAAGACGTAGGCTTCCCTTCCGTCTCTGATCCCAGGGCCCCGTTGTTCTTCCTCAGGCCGTGTCCACGTGAATGGACCTGAAATCCACTCAGCAGGCCACCAGTCTTCGCTGCCTGGCCCCCGTTTGTTTTCTCCCTCAAGGCAGCGTGATTTTGAAGTTCTCTGTTCAGGGTTGTGGGACGTGGTCAGTGGATGACGTGGAATTCCTTTCGTCTTTAACCTGAGCTGTTGTAGTTACTGTATTTGAAATCCCTGGGGTCCTTCTGACAGGTCCAGAGCAACCTTGGGTTCCTGGCCAGTTTAGCAGCATTTTCTAAAGGACTGTGAGACTGCACCTGGTGCCCTGTGGACCAATTAGCAGCTCTTTCCGCTCTGCCTGGGGTGGTGTGAACAGTTCTCACCCCATTTACGCCCCAGAGATTGCTTGCCCTGCTGTGTCCTGGTCAGCTGCTGTCAGGCCGTGGATAGTGTCTTACACACCACTCAGTGCTGGGTCAGAGACGTAAGGAGTTGCTCCTTAGCCAGCTCTCTGTGCGGATCACCCTTTCCAGTCTTCTGCCTACAGATCCTGTCATCTTGGTCCCCTGAGCTCTCCTGACTCTCTCTCCAGCTCAGCTCTACGGCCAACCCTAGTCCTCAGCTGTAGCCATGGCCCTGGAAATGCTCCCTGTGCTGTGTGCTGGGGACAGTCACGGGAGTCCCCGGCCTGACAGCCTCTGTCCAGCGCTCCAGCCGCCATGCCTCCTGTCCTTCACAGCTTCATAGTTGTTGAGGGTGGGTGAGAGGTCTGGTGGCTGCCGCTCCATTGTAGCTGGAAGCATGTGTCTGTGGACGTGTTACGGACCTGCACCCTCCTGGTATCACTTGCAAGTAAACACTTGCTGAAGATCGTCTGCAAATGGCTAGAACAGCCATTGAAAGGGAACTGCCAGAAATTTCAGGCTGAATTTAGAAGAGGATAGCATTGCTGAAATCAGGTGGACCTGGCTGAAAGCAGAGAATATCCGAAGAATGTCTGTTTTATTGACAGTGCAGAGACATTTGAGTGTGTGCATCATAGCAAACTACGACTAACATTGAGAAGAGTGGAAGTCCCTGAACACTTTAACTGAGCTCCAGTGAAACCTAGGCCAAGAGGCTGTAGTCCAAACAGAACAAGGGAATATGACAAAGATGTGTGTCAGGACTGTATCCCTTCTCCACTTATTAAATCTGTGTGCAAAACAAGTAATTTGAGAAAATGAACTATGTGAAGAAGAATATAACATGAGGATTATTGGAAGACTCCTCAGTAGCCTGCATTATGCAGATGGCACAACCTTGCTTGCTGAAAGTGAGGAACACTTGAAACACTTGCTGTAGAAGATCAGTGACTACAGCCTTCAGAATGGATTGCATCTCAGCATCAGGAAGACAGAATCCCTCACCACTGGGTGAGGCAACATCATGGTAGATGGGGAAGAAGTAGAAATTGTCGGCGATTTAATCTTGCTTGGATCCACACTGAATAAATACCCTTGGCACCAGCAGCCAGGAAATGAAAAGACATATTGGGCAAGTTTGCCATCAGAGACCTCTCCAGAATCCTAGAGGGCACTGATGCCAGTTTAAAGATTAAGGTGCACGTGATCCTAACTGTGATCTTTTCCATTACTTGCTCTGCATCTGAAAGTTGGACACTAGTAAGGATGACAGAAGACGACTCGATGACTTGGAGCTGTGGTGTTGGAGAAGAGTGCTGAGTATCCCAGGGACTGGAAAGAATGAACAGATGGGTCCTGGGAAAGGAACAGCCACAGTGCTCCTTGGAGGCAGAGTGACTCTTCGTCTCAGGGACTTTGAGCATGTTGTTAGGAGCAACCAGTCCTGGGAAAAGACCTCATGCTTGGAAAGGAGAAGGGTCAGTGTAAGAGGAAGGCCCTCCCGGAGAGGAGTTGACAGGCACCGTAGGGTGAGCGTGAACATTGCAGAGGTGAGGAAGGCCCAGCTGGGCAGGCCTCAGGCCCCGTGTTCAGAGGCTCCCTGGGACTTGTACTGAACTCACCACTTCACGTGTGGGCGTCCCTCGTTGGAAGACAGGCCCTCCCAGGTCGTTTACTTTTTGAAACTATCTTGGCCACTTTGGGGGCTTTGCTTTTCTGTGTGCATTTTTAAATCAGCTTGTCACCTTCTGCCACAAGAGGGTTATGTTGTGGAGAGCCGGCACGTTGACAGGGGCAGGGGCCTGCCTTTTTGGAGTGGCCACCAGCATCTTTGAGCTGTTCGGAAGCTCTGCTTTTATGGTAGGTGAATTTGCCCTTATTTTGAAATGATTCAGCAAACTTCTTGCAGCAGATTCTTCCTCGCAGTCATTTTCACGTGGAGCTTTTAAATCACGGAAACGGCTTTCCTTGCACCGAAGAACCTCTGCCGGTGAGCCAATGCAGACCCCCGGCCACCCTAGAGGACGGACGGAGTTCGGTGTCACGTGTCGGAGGCTGCACATCTTTGTGGACACAGCGCTGCCTCTTTATTCCTCACGGAGCCGCTGGTGCATGTGAACCCTGGGCCCATAGACTGGATGCATTAACCGCAGCTCCCCTGACACTGAAGTTGGGCTTACCAGACAGTGGGGCTTGCACTGTCCCAGTGGACAGACTGATTCTCAGACGTGGTTGGAGCGGATCACCGGGGCCTCGAGGACTGCCTGGGTTTTACAGTTACTTTATAATTATGTTTCCGCCAACCTCACAATGCTGCTTGCTTCTGATAATTTGCGTATTTCTTTTCAGTTTGTACGTTCTCAGTCACGTCCTATGTGAGGAGGAACAGGCGTCTGCCCTCGGCCTTCCTGAAGGCCTGTGTCCTGTCTGCCTTAGTGACAGGGTCCTGAGTCTGTGAACTGTGGACTGGCCGCTCGGCCTTGTTCTCAGATCAGAGGGCAGGCGTCCGGCCTCCTGCCACTCGGGGTGCAGCCTCCACTTCCTGTTCACCAGCCCGAAGACGTTCCCCTCGCTCTTAGTTTACCCAGGTGTCTGGGAAGATGTCACCTTTCTAACTGAAGCCTTTTTATTGTCTGTTGAGAACATCGTGCTGTTTCTTCTGTTACTGTAGGGAAGCGCACTGATGTTAGAATGTTAACCAGCTTCAGTGCTGGATTTGTGGAGCACCCACACTGCTCTCAGGCCGCACTTGGGATTTTTGTACATACTCGGTTTGGTTTGCTGATGCTTTATTTAACATTTTTACCTATAAGTTTATGAGTGCTTATGTTATAATTTCCCTTTGTAATAATACCCTTGTCAGGTTTTTGCTTGCTTGTTTTGGGTGGTGTATTTGTAACATTTTGTTGAGATATAAATACCATACCGTAACATTTACTCTGGCCGAGTATAATTGAGTGGTAATTTAGTGCATTTGCAAGCTTGTGTAACCATTCATCATCATCTCACTGCCGTCAAGTTGGAACCAGCTCAAAGCTGAATCTCTTTTGGGTTTCTGAGGTTGTAAAGCGAGAGGTGGGTGGTTGCCCATCTTTTTTCCACAGAGTTGCTGGTGGCGTTTGAACAGCCGTGAGGGGTGGCCTGTGGGGACAGCTGTGATGCTCCCGAGGGGCTGTGCCCAGAGCTCCCTGTTATTACCATACCACCGTCTAATTCTGGAACACTGTCCTCATTCCAGAAAGGAACCTGGCCCCCGCCCGCTGGCATTCCCATTTGCTCTGTCCAGCTCCGTCTGCCCTCAGAGCCACCCTCTCCCGGCTTCTGCTGTGAGTCTTCATGGGAGAACCTGCCATCTTGCTCCTGAGCACCTACTGGCCTTGAACCTCTGCCCTTTTGGTTAGATGCCTGCACGACAGAGCTGGGGCTCTTTCCCGCCTGCTGCTTCCCAAGCATCTACTGTCTCTGAATCCCAGACCTTTGGTACAAATGGGATCACCAAGATGTGGTTTTCCATCTTTTATTTAGCATGATAATTTCAAGACTCGCCCTTCTTGTTGCATGTGTAACTAATTCACTCCTTTTCAAGGGTCTTGAGGTGACCCTCTTTTTTTTTTTTTGTGGACCAGAACCTATAATAACAAAAATAATAGAACCCTTACTAAAGCTATGAATCTTTTTAAATAAATATTTGGAGGAGAAGTGAAAAGAAGCAAAGAATTTCAGGTGATTATTAGGGAGGAATTTGGTCAAGGGTCTCCTTAGGGGAATTTCATGTCATTGTTTGTTAGGTTTCTAACTGCCTGTTGTTGTTGAGAACCACTGAGTCAGAATGGATGCTTGACGCCCCTGCAGCACGTTTTCAGAGACAGTGGATCACATGGGGAGAGGGGGCGGGAGAAACCCCCGCCTTCAGATCGGCAGCACAGCGCCTGATCACTAGACCACCAAATCGCCTCGGGTTTAATGGTTTTTTTGTTAGGTTTTACCTTGAGTTGTAAATACTACTTTAAACTCTAGTGAGCATCCACAGTTTGTCTTGGAAAGCTTGACTGTTTTGGTAAATGAGTGTTTTTCATCATTTACATAATAAAACAGTGCTAGGAGATTCTAGGAATGATTGGAAGAGGTAAACAAAAAAAAATGCAGGATGGTACTGTTTACCAGAATATTTGAGTTGTATATTGGATCGATAAATGATTTACTGTTAACTGTTAAAGTTTCAGGGGTTCTAAGTGCCCCGGGTGGATTAGCTGTGTAAGGTTTTGCTGACGGTAATTATGCTCATTTTATGCACGAGTAAATGCACACGGAAGCTGGGTAACTTGTCCAGGGTCACACGAGTGGTGGGTGGAGGAGCTGGGAAGACTTGATCCATCGCTCCACCCTCCGAGCACGTTCGCATGGCGCTGACAGTGCGGTCCTGCATTCCTGACTCGATTCCTGGGATTTGTGGAAGAGTCTGTGTCAGCGCCTTCCCACGGGGCTCGCTCCTGAGAGGCAGGTTGAAGCAGACACTCTTCTTTTGCTTAGTCCTGTACTGGCGCATTTTGCTTTATCAAGTGAGTCTTTGCTCGCTCGTCTCTTAGGAGTCCCACTTCTGCCGGACACCAGGTACGAGCCGACCTTTAGAGATTGAAGGTTCGTGGCAGCCTGAGGTGAGCTGGTCTGTGGGTAGTTTTTCCAACAGCGTGTGCTCACTTCCTGTCTGTTGAGTTTTGGTAATTCTCACAGGATTTCAGACGTTTTCATAATGCTGTCACACACTCGACAGTCTGCAGTGTAGTGTGAGCCTTTCCATGTTTGGAAAACTGGAAAGCTGGAGTGGCCTGCTTCACTGCGGTGGTCTTCCACCCAGGCTGCCTTCTTGTGGGGCTTCCTGTGCCGGGTCACAGTCGCTGGAGGTTCCAGTGAGGAGTCAGGCATGGATGTGGTCATTTATGGGGAAGTTGGCCGTGCCCTCAGCGAGTAGGTGGGGTGTGTGTGTGTGTGTGTGTGTGTGTACACAGGAGCAGATGCTGGTCTGTCTGTGCTGTCTCTGCTCTTGTCCTCGCTCCACTCCTGCTTCCCGGCTCCATACTGTCCTGTCCCCGCTCTTCTGAACTGCCTGTTCAGCTGGTGGGTTCTTGCTCCTCCAGTTGCCCATCGCTCTAACGTGTTAATATTTGTGAAAGGATGCCTAAAATGTGGTCTGGTGTTACTGATTTGATGTAGGGAATGACAGAGGAAGAGGAAGATAAACTTCTGGCACTGAAAGACTTCATGATGAAATCTAACAAAGCCAAGGCCAACATCGTGGACCAGAGCCACCTCCACGACAGCAGCCAGAAGGGTGTGATCGACCTGCCGGCCTTGGGCATGACCGGGAGGCAGGTGGACCTCGTGAAGACAAAGCAGGAACCGGATGACAAGCGAGGTTAGTGTGTGAAGGCGCGCCAGTGCCTGCGTGAGCTGGTTACGCTCAGCCGTAGAGACTGCGTCTGGTGAGCTAGCGTGTTTAAAAGTCCATTTCTCAGGCTGGTGGTGTTGGGTGGTGTTGAGTTGGAACTGACCGATAGCTGACCCTCCAGTGGCTATTCAGAAGCATTTACAAGGAAGGAGACTGCCCATCCTTCTCCTGTGGAGCAGCTCGTGGATTCGAACCACATACTTTGGGATTGCAGCACAGCTTCTTATCAGTAGGCCGCCAGAGCTTGTTGAGGTTCTTAGAGCAACTATTAAATTGTATTTAATGTAATTCTGGCAAACAGTGGGATAAATTCATTCTGTCAGACACTGGGCTTAATACTTAAACTTAGTGATCAGTGGTTTATATTGAAATATGTAAAGCATTTTGAAGGATTATTTTCAAATGCTTATACATATCAATAAGACTATGTTGTTGTTGTTGTTGATTGCCTTTGAGTCAAGCATGACTCATAGTGACCATATGAACAAAAGGCCTGAAGCCCCTCTACAACTATCAACACTTATTAGCGTTTACAGAGTTTCTGGAGGCAGATTGTTTAGGAAGTGGATGCCACTCCTGCTTCCAAGAATAAGAGTATAGACTCCTGAAAAGGAAAAATGGGTGAAGAATTTGAGTAGACATCTTATAGAAATGTGTGCGTGTGTGTCTGTACCCAACTAGGTAAATCATTAATAAATCCACAGCAGGGAGGTGCTCCTTGTGCCTGTGTGGTGAGCAAAGGCTGATGATACCGAGTGACGGTAAGGGTGTGGGGCCCGGACATGCTTGTGCCCTGCTGATGAGGGTATTCAGGAACATTGATTCTTTTTAGAAGGCTGTTAATCACTTTTATGCAAATTACTCACTTTCATTTAAAATGTCTTTACTCTCTGACTCAACATTGTCAGTTTTAAAAATTTTTCCTAAGAAATACTGACAGGCATGTGGAAAAATTTGTACAGGAATGTTCTCAGGGATTGAAAACGACAAAGTCATCGGATTGTACTAGTAGTAGATGAGGGAGGAAAGGTGACTTGTGGAGAGACTGCATGCGCTGGGCATCGATGTCGTCCACGTGACACTGCATTCTCCAGGGCATCAAGAGGGGCTCTGGGGGTGTCCTGCACGCGTGTGACACTGCTGACGCGTCCACGTGGGAATCCTCAGGCCCACCGGGGTGCTGAGGAGAAGGAGCGATGCCTTGGAATCCACTTGGTGCCAGTGGGCTTTCAGCGTTGGAATTGCTGGAGCAATTAATTTTCTGTTTTGACAGTGCTGCAGTCTTGGGTTTTTAATATACTTTTTGGTAACCCGCCTGAGGTAAAACCCAGGGCTTTGGGTTAGCCCCTGTCCTGCTGGGCATGCATTTTCCTCCTCTGACAGTCAGAATTAGAACCTGCATTTCACAGGCTCCCCAGGGGGTTCTTCCAGCTCCACAGTGACACTGACACATAAGACTGACCCACTCAGGTTCGTTAGTTGTGATTAGTGGTAAGGGAATTCAGTTGCTGTCTCTTTACCACCAAAAAAATAAGGGGGGCAGGGCAAGCGCATTCTAGTTTAGAGCCCCTCTCAGATGACACCTCTGCTCATGTCTCCACAGCTAGAAAGCATGTCAAGCAAGACTCCAATGTGAATGAAGAGTGGAAAAGCATGTTTGGGTCCTTGGAGCCGCCGGCCATCCCCCAGGCCCTCCCCAAGGGCAGCGACCAGGACGGGATGCAGACTGGGCGGCCGTCGCGATCCGAGTCCTCTGCTGGCCTCGGCGTTCCCTTGTCCACCTCCCCACAGGTACTGTTACCGGGACTAAAGACCGTGGCACTCAGCTGGGCGATCGGGGCGGGGTCTTGTCGTGGAGAGGACACAGCTTCTTCACAGGACAGCTTTACCTGATACAGCAGGACTTAGTCGTTGGAGTCACCCACAAGTCTCAGCACTCACCAGTCACCTGCCCTGACGTTGTAGGTTGACCACAGGGTTATGAACTGCTGTGGCGAGCCTTTCAGACGCTGCTATGCCTTCTTGAGTTCCACTAAACATAGTCCTGTCTGTGAAATAGCAGATACCCTTCTGGGCAGAGGTCTTTCCAGCTCGCTGTCTGGAGTAAATGTTAGAGGGATTTGATATATTTGAAATAAGTTTGTGTAACTTCCATCACCAGTTATATTTGAAATTAAAAAGTATGAGCTGAGCCAGACTGAGAAATTAAAATGATTTCTTCTTTTCATTTAAATGAATTACATTTTTTTATTTAGTGTTATTTGCTTACTTTAGATAATGTTGAGGTTCAAAAAGTAACACTTGAGCTTAAACTTACAACTAAGTTTTCATGTACCAGGTCACTGTTAAATGTGGTCAAAAATTACTACATTAATAAGGACAGAAGGTTGGTGTAATGAGGAGTGAGAATGTAAATGACCTGCAGTTGGCTTGTTTTTCAGTTTCCAGAAGTGACAAATGTTCAGAATCGGAAACCAGCGGTCCAGGTTTTGAGCAGCACGGTGGTGCCGTCCACCTGCCAGATTCGGATCACGACCTGCAAGACTGAACTTCAGCAGCTTGTGCAGCAGAAGCGGGAGCAGTGCAATGCTGAGAGGCTGGCGAAGCAGATGATGGAGAACGCCGAGTGGGAGAGCAAGCCCCCGCCCCCCGGTAAGAGCCCCAGGGCTGCGCTGTGTCCTCCGCGCCTTGCTGTAAGCCCCCGCCCACCCCCTCCCCCCGTAAGAACCCCGGGGATGGGCTGTGTCCGCGCCACCTTGGTGCAAGCCAATGTCCCCAAAGAAAACCCGGATGCCCCTCTAAAAACCCTAGGGGTTGGCTGTATCCTCAGTGCAAGCTCTTGCCCCCCACCCCAAGAACCCAGGCTCCCCTCCCTAAAAACCCCAGTGATGGGCTGTGTCCTTGCCGCCTTGGTGCAAGTGTCCCCCACTCCTCCTACTCTCCCCACCCCTGCCTCGTAAGAACCCTAGGCGTGGGCTATGTCCCTTGCTGCCTTGGTGCCCAGTTCTAGAAACAGGAAGTACCAGAAGAGGGAGTGGGGACAGAGTGCCTGTTAGGAAGCCCATCGGTGAGCAGTTGTGTGGGATTTGGATCTCTTGGCTCTGATCGTGCACCCCAGTCCCTGTAGAGGCTGGTCGTGCAGCGTCGTGGCCTGTCTGTGCCTCTGTGTCCTTGTCTCTGAGTGTGCACCCCAGTCCCCGTGCAGCGGCGTCGTGGGCTGTCTGTGCCTCTGTGTCCGAGTGTGCACCTCTGTTCCCGTGGAGGCTGGTCGCGCGGTGTCGTGGCCTGTCTGTTCCTCTGTGTCCCAGGTTACAGGACCAGTCACTGCCTTCCCGCCAGCCGAGTGCTGAACGGCTGCTTCACTGCGTATGCACTTCTAGGGGGACTCCTCATTTCTGAAAAGTGTTAGCATCTGTTCTTTTCCTTTAGAAAACCTTAGAAAACGATGGGTAATTTTTAAGCAAAACAAAAAAAGTTACCTAGAATGCTACTATTCACTGCTTATCAGTGTTAAGATTTTGGTGACATGCCTGAGGAGATTTTGAAAATACTGAGCAGTGTTTCAGAGGGAGCTGTGGTTGGGCTGCAGGACTGCATTTGCCTGACGTGACTGGGTCTGAATGGGATTTTGGTGTTTGTGGAGAGCTTTACCTGCTGAGGAGTTCCTGTGTTTAGCCTTGAGGAGTAAGATTGTTGTTGAAAACGCTGAGAAGAAAGGCACTGGGTGCTGATTTGCAGAGAAAAGTCATGAATGTCCACGTCAGATGTGGACTTGGAGAGACTGTTAGAGGCCATTGGGGTGAAGAGTTACAAAAATTGTCATGTGGTAAATGACCTTTCTAGTCAAATAAAATTTCTGGTCAAAATAAATACCTTAAGAGTGTTTAAGGTACTTTTGGATTTGTCAGTATTGTTTACAGTCCAGCTTTGGAAATTATAAAACCCCAGCACCTGACTGTGAACTCTAATTTTGTGATTCCATCTACCAATATGAGCATCATTTTTGTATTATTGGTAGATGCTTTCAGGTTGAGTGCAGCTCACGCCGACCCTGTGAACAGCAGACCTGAACGCATCCCGCCCTGTATGTCCTCGTCTCTGACACCCTCGAGCCCGTGGCTGCAGCCACTGCCCATTTTATTCCTCGGTAGAGCCGTCTGTATTCTGTAATCACAGAAATGGTCCCGATTTTGTGGTTCAGGAGATGTGCAGTAGCGATTGGCCTCTTGATTTTTCTCTTCCTACAGATGAGCGGTTCTGTGAAATTGATTTTTCTGGAGGGAAATGTTCACTCCAGCCTGGTGGATAACCTTGACTTCACTTTCCAACACAGCACATCCACTCTTGGGCGGAGTTCTTCCACACATGTGGACTAGAGAGCCGCGGGAAACGTCCTTTCCACCTCAGAAGAACGCTGATCCCGCAGTGGCTTGGGGCTCATTTTTGCTTATTAGTGAAAACAGATCATCCTGAAATAATGCTTCATCATCACTTTATCAGCAGTGTGGTGCCTTCAGTACACTAGGATCTTTGCAGAGCATGTAATAGAGCGATAGAAAATGTTAGCAAATGTTATGCGTAGTACAAATGGCACAGTTTATTCATCATGTATCGAAGACAGTTACGCTAGGCCTTGTGGAGATTCAGAATAGTAAGACATACCCGTGACCTCAGGAGATTAGTGAGAGGAAATGTATCGTCAACAAAAGGATACAGACGAGAAATCGTACAAGGGCCAGCGTGTAAACAACGAGCTCCCTGGCCTTCTGAGGGTGCCATTGCCAACACCGTTCGTGCTGGCGTGCTGATACCACAGACCCCATGGCTGCAGGGGGTTCACTGTGACTGCGGACAGGGCTGACGTCATAGCCTTCCTTTCTGATAGAGTCACTCTTTGGGGTTAAGTACCATTTCCTCAGTTTGCATTTGGCAGACTGAAGCTTTGAACATTCACGTAAGTGACTCACTTATGTGAGCAGCTTGGGCTGCTGGTGCTGGACCTTTGAGGCCTCTGGGCTCAGCCTCCCTCTGGGCACCGTTTTCTTTAGAGCTGGGCAGTCCTGGCCTCGTGCTGCTGAGCCTGGGCGGGCAGTTGGGGTCCCTGGAGAAGTGTCCGATGGGTCTTCTCTTGGGCTGTTTCACACGGCTGGATGCTGTCCTGGTGTCTTTCTCATAGACAGCGCCTGTCTGTCTGTCTGTGTGCTGTTGCTCCTTCCCGTGCTTCTTCCTCATAGACAGTGTCTGTCTGTCTGTATCTCTATGCGCTGTGTCACGCCCTCCCTTGCCTCTTCCTCATAGACAGTGTCTGTCTGTCTGTCTGTGTGCTCTCTCACGCCTTCCTGTGCCTCTTCCTCATAGATAGTGTCTATCTGTCTGTCTCTCTGTGCGCTGTGTCACGCCCTCCCTTGCCTCTTCCTCATAGACAGTGTCTGTCTGTCTGTCTGTGTGCTCTCTCACCCTTCCCGTGCTGGGTTCAGGACTGTCCCCACGCTGGTGCTGGCCCGAGGAAGCCGGTGTCTGTGCACCGCACCGTCAGAGGTCTCCTTTGCTTCTCCTCAGGGTGGCGTCCGAAAGGCTTGCTCGTGGCACATCTTCATGAACACAGATCTGCTGTGAATCGCATTCGAGTGTCCGATGAGCACTCGCTCTTCGCCACGTGCTCCAATGATGGCACGGTGAAAATCTGGAACAGTCAGAAGATGGAAGGGAAGACTACCACCACCAGGTATGTGAGAGTGCGCCCCGGCCTGCAGGTACTGAGCAGGAGAGAGTGCGCCCCGGCTGGCAGGTACAGAGCAGAGGAGAGTGTGCCCTGGCCGGCAGGCACTGAGAGCCCGCCCCAGCTGGCAGGTACCAGGTACGGAGCAGGGGAGAGCACGCCTCGTCCTGCAGGTACTGAGCAGAGGAGAGTGTGCCCTGGCCAGCAGGCACTGAGAGCACGCCCCGGCTGGCAGGTACCAGGTACGGAGCAGGGGAGAGCACGCCTCGTCCTGCAGGTACTGAGCAGAGAAGAGTGTGCCCTGGCCAGCAGGCACTGAGAGCACGCCCCGGCTGGCAGGTACCAGGTACTGAGCAGCCACCAGGTACCGTGTGCAAGGGCGCCCTCAGCTGGCAGGTACCGCGCACAGGAGAGCCCGTCTTGGCCCGCCTCAATCACCAGGCGCCTCTGTGCTTTGGGTCCCGATACAGCAGTGATGAACGGATAGAAGTCGTCATTTTTGTAGGAGGTGACACAGCACGCACAGTCAGTGAGCGGAACAAGTGTGTTAGCTGGTGAAAACGCTCTGAGGAGAGAGGAACGTTGGTTTGCTGCTCAGGTTATGTTGTTAATCGAAAGGTACTTGGTATGTCATGTAGCCCCTGGCACGTTGTGCTGCTGTGTCTGTCTGGTCTGGCGGTTTGGGTCTCCCAGGCTCCTCCCATCAGGATTTCTATCCTTGGGGACCAACAGCATTTGGTGAGTCGGCCCAGCTCAGCAGTGAGCGATCAGCCATGGCGGTTTGTTTTTTGTGGGTTTCTAAGTAAGTTGCAGACATCAGTGTGCTTCAGTGTCTGACCTAAGATTGTGTGCCCATAGGTCCATGGGTCTCAGCAGTGCGTTCCTGAGTCCTGACAGATGCGTGCCCTGTGCAGCCCAGCCCCCAGCCCCGTGGTGGTACAGACACAGCAGGGCCTTGGCGCCAGGATGGTCGCTGAGGTCCCCTCCGGAGTCTCCTCCTGAGAGTCGTACTCCAGGCGTCCTTTCGCACGTGTCTTCTCTCCTCCCCTTGTCTCGCATTCTGATTACTCACATTCTGATTACTCTCATTCTGATTAGTGTTTTTAAAGGCCTCTCTTTCTTGTTTGCCGGGTGGCTCTTCACTGTTGTCCCCGTCAGTTCATGACCTGCGTTAGCAGGATGTTTCCTTAACACGAGGAAACTTCACAAGGCCTCCCCTCCTGCTCATTCCGGGTGATCTTCTTCCAGAGCATGTTCTCTCTGTCCAAATCACTTTTAAGATCGTGCCACCCCAGAAACCTGGTCGCTTTGTGATCTGAAGGGGCACTGGTGGTTCTCTGCATTCTGTGTTGGGCTCCTTACTGAGGATGGGGAGAAAGAGGGAGGGGGGAGAGAGAAAAAAGAGGTGTCGGGAGGGGAGGGGAGGGGAGGAGAGGTAGATATGGGTGGCCTTCTGCCGTCAGGATGCACAGCTTTGGAAGCCCGAGGGTCTCTTGCGTGAACCAACTCGGCTGTCTTTGGGAAATGTGGGCTAGCAGGTTGACTGTCCTCTGGAGGCTGCTGCCCTCACACGTCTGTGACAGTCCACTCTGCTGTTGGTGGGATGCTCGGGGTCCTGGCTTAGAGGTGCTCTATGGCGAGTGTAGGGAGAGGAGGAGGGAATGAGCTGCTCTCTCATCATTGATGGTGGGAGACCATCACCGCACCAGCTAGTGGCTGGGAAATTGGTGCTTCGACTTTGGAAATGCTGGTCAAGTACATTGTGACTGCTAAGGTTCCCCCACCTTCTGTTGCCTGGTCATCCACTTGTTCTCAGGAAATTCTAGTGCGTTCTGGCTGTTGAGGTTAGCCATCTGCCTTCACTCCGTTCTCCTTAGGAAATGCTATTCGAGCACATTCCGACTGTTGTGGTTTCCCCTGGCCTTTGTTAGCTCACCACCCTGTTCTTCTGAGGAAATGCTATTCTAGTACATTCTGACTGCTGTGGTTTCCTTCGTTAGCTCACTGCCCTGTTCTTCTGAGGAAATGCTATTCTAAATCAGTTCTGGCTGCCGAGGTTCCCTGGCCTGTGGGCTGACCCCCTGTTCCCAGTGCTGACTTCTCATTGAATTGCGTATGATTTAGACCATCTGTTCCATCTTTTCTATCACGATTCAACTTGGTCTCTTGAGAAGTAATAATTGTTTTCTACTATTTTACGCCTTCCTCCTTTATCAGAAGCTATTTCGTGTCCCCTAATCCTTTCCCACAGCTGCCTGTGTTCCTTTCTGTTGGGTGCACTCAGCTTCTCTCCTTGAGGAGCGGCCGATGGCTTGGGCCTTGCTGAGGTGAGGTATGAAGCATCTCCGGGCAGCCGTGTCAGAGGGAGGACTGGGAACAGCGTGAGGGATGTGCTGCCGCAGCTCCCAGATCACAGGCCTTCACTCGTCCGTGTCGGAGGAGGTGACAGGCAATCAGCTCAAGGCTGGGTGTCCAGAATGTTCAGCTCTGCTTTCTTCACGGTCAAGCAGATGTGACCAGGAACAGCAGGGAGGGTGAAATGGGTTGAGGGGTGGTGCACCCATAAGAAGGATGTGGAGGAAACACATTTCTGATCTGAAAGGCAGTATTGCTGCATTTTATTTTAACACGTGTTGAGACCCTGGGGAGAGAAGGAGTATCACTCCAGCAGCTCAGTTTAAAAGAAGGAGGAAGGGCTTGTTGGCTAAGCCGGTGGAGCAAGCGGCAGGGACAGGCACCCAGCGTGGCAGGGGCGCTCAAGCCGCCTTGGAGTTGATTTTTTATAGGGAAACTGATAAGGGCTTCTTTGTTGGTGGGTTCAAAGTGGCAGAGATACAATAGAACTGTTATTTAAACACGGTAAATCTGAGGGAGAGGGTGAGTCTTTAACAAGCGTATAAAGTATCTCATACTTAAAAAAGAAAGTGTGTCTGTTTAATAAGCATCTAAAATGTTGCTAGAGCTCTCTGGGTAGTAGAATGAGAAATGATCTTAATGTATTCTTTAGTTTAATAGTGTTTACATTTAGTATGTATTAACTGGTATAATGGAATGAGCTGTGAAAGTTGGATTAATGCATTTGGTGGTCAAGGTTTTGGCTTTTCAACCGGTCAGATGCAGCCCATGTGGAGGGGATGGAGTGGCAAGTGGTGAGGACTGGAGACACCTGTGCAGCTCCCAGGCCAGGAGCGTGGTGGCGAATTTAGTTGAGAATACTGAAAATGAGGATTTAAGCACTCAGAGTGTATTTGTATGAGTTGGAATGATGATAAAGCTGTACATTTATTGGGATTTTGTGATTTATAGATTCATTGTGAAGTCCTTATTTTGCTGGTAATTAAACTTAGACACCCACATCAGGCCAAGTGGTTTGACCAGATCGTGCAGAATGTCCCCTGTGGAAGTCAAGGCCTTGATTCCGAAGCCAGGGCCTTCCCTTCTGAGAGAGTAGGCGTTAGGAAGTGCAGGGCGACCGGAGGATGTGAGCCTCCGCTTCCCTTGTCGGAGCTGGAGGAGAAGGGACCTGGGCCGCGCGGTGGAGTTCCTGTCAGAACGGAGTGAAGGCAGCATCGCTGAGACAGCGCCACTGCACGCAGATGGCTCGTTGTTCCCAACGGGAGAAAGGGGGATTCTGTACCAGTGCTTTGAGAGGGCTTGCATTTCTGCTAGGTGACGTAAGAAGGTGCAGTGGATCGCACGGTGTTAATAATGCTTGTTAATTGTGATGTGGATGTTTATTTAATGAGTCTGTCTCAGGGAAACAGCTGTGTCTGCTGATGTTTAGAACATGGGTGTTTATTTAACATCTGCAGTAGGAACATGTTGTGGCTTTTCAGAAATGAGCTGCTCCTTCTCCCTGATACAGGTCCATCCTCACGTACAGTCGAATCGGAGGACGTGTCAAGACACTGACCTTCTGCCAAGGCTCCCACTACTTGGCCATCGCGTCTGATAATGGGGCCATCCAGCTTCTTGCCATCGAGGCGTCCAAGCTGCCCAAGTCTCCTAAAATCCATCCTCTCCAGAACAGGTACCGCTCGTGATCTTAACCTTCATGTGGAGGCATGTGCTATGGGCTCTCCCACTCTGACTGTGCAGTTAGGAGCGTCTGAGGACGTGGAGGTGTGTGCTGTGGCCTCTCCTCCTTCGACCATGCGGTAAGGACCATCTGAGGGCTTCTTTCATGTAGTTCTGTTTTTAGTATGTCAAATAAATATAACTGCTCCCAGCTCAGAACTATCACAGCTGATTAGCTCCAACAAATTTTATCTACATGTTTTATTTTCTGCCACTTTGTCAAAGGGTCAGAAGGGCAGCTTTGACCTCCTAGCTCACCCCAGTCAGGCATTTGACGGGATAACCTAATTTTGAGTCCTGTCGTCTGTCTCTGTTATTAAGAGCACAGCTTGGGCCTGGCTGATGTTTAGAATGTGAGTGTTTTTCATTAAAGGAAGATTAGATGTTGGCTTTCTGTTGTTTGGCCTCAGAGTCTGTAATTGATGGAGACAGGGAGTGGAACTTTGAGAGGATGTGTTTGATCTACTGGTGGTTTACCTTGAGAACGTTCTTCATTGCTATAAAACATAGTCACTTGCAGATTAAACGCCTGCATGGTGAAATCGTTAGGAGTAAAGCAGAACGGTTTCTAGCTGGCCAGTATTGGGTCCTGAAGACTCCAAAGGTAGATAAACTCATACCTGCATTCTGATAACTATTTGTCATGCCTTTCAGAACGTTGTTACTATTGTGTAACTGTGTTAACGATGTTCCTTGTATTGGGCTTCACAACCAGCACTTCTGATAGCAGCAGTCAGGAAATCCTAAGATGTGCTGCCTTGGGAAGACCTGCTGTCAAGGACCTCTCCAGAGTGCTGAAGAACAGCGATGTCAGTCTGACGACTGAGGGGGGATCCAGACCATGGTCTTGTCAGTATTTCTTACGCGTCTGGCATCGGGCACTGTGTGGGGAGAATTGTTGTGTGCTGTCGAGTTGGAACAGATGAGTACCTTATGCTCCAGTGGGTTTTCAGAGGCAGCAAATACCATGGGAGGGGAATGTTCATCTTTTTTCTGCAGAGCAGCTGGTGGATTAGAACTCTATACCTTTTAAATTGCAAGGCCGTTTCTTACCACTGGATCACAGAGCTCCCTAAGAAGAATTGATGCCTTTGGATTGTGCTGTTGGTGAACAGTGTTGAGTATACTCTGGACTGCCAGAAAACAGATTTATCTTGGAGGAACTGCACCTTCCAGGCAGGAATGGGGAACCATCGGCTCACATACTCTGGACAGGTTTTCTTGGAAACAGACATCACGCTGGGAAAAGTGGAGGTGAAAAGACTCTCAGTAGATGGATTGACAGGAACCGTGACAGTGGTCCTCAGCAGTCGGTGACGGTGAGGCTGGCTCAGGACAGGATGGGGTGCAGATCTGTGGTCAGTGACCGTGACATGGGCCTCAGCAGTCGGTGATGGTGATGCTGGCTCAGGACAGGACAGGGTGCAGATCTGTTGTCCACAGGTTGCTGTGAGCTGTAGTCGATGGCACCTGACAACATGTTAAAGATAGGGACCTCTCATGATGTAGCCTTTGCAGAGTTTCACTGCAGATACAAAGATCTCATGTCTCCTGGGGTTTGGATCCTCTAGCCACTTGGAGGAAGGTGGTCATGGCCTCCTGTTAGGATTTCCAGCCTTGGAAACCGTAGGAGGGGCCTGCCAGTCAGAACTGACCTGATGGCAGTGCGTTGAGGTTGTATTTTTTATGTTGACTTAATTTGATTTAAAGACAAGTTCAGCTTAAAGATACAGTTGGCAGCAGCATTTGTGTGGAATCAAGGGACAGCCTGCATCTGTTGCTCTGTCTGTGCACACATGATCCACACACCACTGAGGACAGAAGCCCAGGTGTGTCCGCATGTGGGACAGGAGACCTGGCTTGCTTCCTGGCTGCCTCTCTTCCGAGGGCTTGATTTAGGTGGGGGCACCTCTGCAGCCAAGAAGCCGAGATTGTGGAACCAGGACTGCTAGTGAACGGATGATCTAGATCAGGCAGGGAAACTCCAGGGTAAGCCTGCATCATCTGTTGGTCCTGGAAAGTTAAGGTGTGTTCAGAGATACCTCTGGGCGCAGTAACCAGCCCCAAAGAGTTCCCCTGGCCCAGGAGGAACAAATAAATTAATGGAGGAAGAAGTGGTAGCTCTTTATTTCAAAAGAATTCTTTTTTTTTTTTTTTTTAATTTTTTGTGCATGTACCGTCAAATCAGATCTGACTGGTACGGGAGGAAATTTTCCCTCCTTCTCTGGCAGAGTATCTGGTGGATTTGAACCGTGTACCTTTGCGATTGCAGTACAACTTCTTGCCACTAGGCCACCAGAGCTCCCCTAGAATTCTGATCACTTAATTGAGAAGAGTTGAGGGGACTCAGAAAGTCACCATTAGAACACCACAGCGGTAATTGGTGCAGAAGTGACTCACCAATTAATCCTAAAATTAGTGCATAAAAGTTTTTCAGAAGCAGAATTCTCCACTGAGAAAGTCTCAAGAGTATTTCCCTGCACTGTTGAGGGAAGAGGTTTATGGTGGACACTGCTAGCCGACGGCGTCCTGCTCAGGTGACCGGGGTGAGCACCCGGTGCATCACGTGAGCATCGCAGCAGCAGGTGCGCTCCGGGCGCCAGTCCAGTGTACACGGCCTAGGTGACCCTGGGTTCATGATGAGAAAGCGTCACACTGACCGCCCTGCTGGACCCCACAGACAATCAGATCATCTTCAGAAATGGAGGAGACTGAGGAGTCAGGACGGCTGTGCCCCACGTGGGACTGGGCCTTGGAACTGAAAAAGGGCACGAGTGGAAAGCCTGGGAAAATGGGAGTGTTTTATAAAAATCAATGCTGTTAGGTCAGAGTCCTCTCTGCCGCTGAGTTGGAGGGACTGCTCGGCGACCCTGCAGTGGGTTCTCAGAGGCTGTAAATGGCACCGATGGAGGCTGTCCATCCTTCCCCAGCTGAGCAGCTGGTGGATTCGAACCTGCAGAGGGACACCATCTGTGGGTCAGCAGGGCAGCTCCCTGTGGCCTCTGCACCACCAGAGCGCCCCGGTAGTACTGCGTTAGGGTTACTCTCTTAGTTGGCTACTTATTTCCCGATCAGGAGTAGGATGTCCATTCACGTCCAGGGTTCTGGTGGCCGCGGGGCCTTTGCTGATTTCTCTGTGTGTCTTTTCTAGAGCTCTGGACCCCAAGGAGGATGGCTGCGTGGTGGACATGCACCACTTCAACTCAGGGGCCCAGTCTGTCCTTGCCTACGCCACTGTCAACGGCTCCCTGGTCGGCTGGGACCTCCGCTCTTCGAGCAACGCATGGTCCCTGAAGCATGACCTGAAGTCGGGCCTCATCACCTCCTTCGCAGTGGACATCCACCAGTGTTGGCTCTGCATCGGTGCGTCCACTCACAGGCCTGGCTGGGTTTTCAGTGTGATGGGTGCCTGGACTTGACATCTTGTGAACGTGGCTTATTCCCTCTTGAAAAAAAAATTGTATTTGGTATTTTTTTCTCCTTCTCATACGCTCTAGTCACTTGCAGTTAGACTTTGGATGCAGTGAGGATCTTGAGGCTTGAGCTGGTTCATTCTTTCTGGGTAATTTATAGCCACTGTTAACATCACATGGGTCACCTCTCTGTGTTCACCCGGGAGGCATCTGGCTTGGCTGACAGGAAACACTGGTTCAGTTTGGGTAGACAGTTTTTAATCCCAGTAACATTGGGCAAGCTTCTTAACGCTCTGAACCTACGTGTCCTTTCATCCCAGTGGGGGGACTCTGAGCCTCTCTGTCCTCATCCCAGTGGGGTGAGTTCAGTACGCTGTGTCCTCATCCCAGTGGGGGACTCCGAGCCTCTGTGTCCTCACACTCTGGGGACAAGGGGACTTCTTTGAGGCTCTGAAGGGTTCATGTGTCACTGCAGGCCTGGTGGGGGAGTGACAGAGCATGTCTCTTCTGCAGAGGTTGAAAGCAGGCACTGGCTGTGTGGTCACTTTGGGATCACTGCATGATCGCTGGTGCTGTGTGGTCACTGTATGGGTGTTTGTTGGGTGGCCGCTGTGCTGTGTGGTCACTGCGTGGTTTCTCTGGTCGTTATGTGGTTGCTATGCTGTGTGGTCACTCAATGGTCTCTGGGTGATTGCTGTGTGGTCACTGTGGTCGCTGTGTGGTCACTGTGGTCTCTGTGGTCGCTGTGTGGTCACTGCGTGGTTTCTCTGGTCGTTATGTGGTTGCTATGCTGTGTGGTCACTCGATGGTCTCTGGGTGGTCGCTGTGTGGTCACTGCGTGGTCTTGTGGCTTCTTTCCTGCTTTACTTCCCTTTTTCCCAGGGCTCCAAGCTCGGCCCGTTAGGAACACAGGCGTGTGTATTCTGTATCCCTTGTGTTCAGGGCCTGCTGGGCTCACACGAGGGCTCCCCGTTTGTGGTCATGACACCCACACATCATCTCACTGCTTCTGTAAGGGATGCTCGCCCTGTCTGTGAGAAGTTAGGAAGCCCTGGTGCTGGGCTGCACCTGTGGCCAGGCCTCTGGGCACCTTGATCTGTGTGCAGGACGGGTCCAGGTGGAACTGCTGCCAGGGACTGTCTGAGCACAGTGCCACCGGTCCTGTGCTGGCCTGAAGGTAGACGCTGTGTACCTGGCCCCCTCGCGGCCGTGGCTGTGCCTCTGGGCACCTCGATCTGTGTGCGGGACAAGCCCAGGGGTTCCCCCGGGGACCATCTTAGCACTAGCCTGGCTGTGCCTCCTGCCCTCTTCTGTCCATCTCCCCACTGGGGCGGAGACCTCGCACGACTACCTGCTGGGCTTGGAGCGGGCCCTGTTCTCCGAGTGAGGAGTTCTTGGCACGTTTCTGTGAGGCAGCCTGGCTCTTTCTACCACATTGTTTTATCCTCTCTAGACCATGAGTTTGTGAGCACCTTTACATCAGGAAACTGCTGCAGTCCAGGTGTGATAAACACTCTGTTCTGTAATGTCTGGGGTGCAGCGTCATGAACACCCAGGGCCCCGGCGCGGAGCTCCTGCCGTCTGCTGTCCATGAACGCGGCCTTGTGCTGACTGTCCCCTGTCTCTTCTCTTGTCAGGGACGAGCAGTGGGACCATGGCCTGCTGGGACATGCGGTTCCAGCTGCCCATCTCCAGCCACTGCCACCCTTCGAGGGCGCGGATCCGGCGGCTGTCCATGCACCCGCTGTACCAGTCCTGGGTGATTGCAGGTGAGACTCTCTCTCTCCACGCTCCCCCCGACCCCCCGCCTGGCCCTGAGGCTGCTTCTCTTCTGTTCAGAGGCAGAAATTCCCACCCCTCGTCCCACTGGCACCTCGTGTTTGCGAGGGTTATGGACCTCAGCAGCCCCCCACTTCATGGCCCTCCTGTGCCTTTCCCCGTCTGTTTCCTGTGATCGCGCTGCCTCTGGGGATCGGCCTTGGGCTCACTGACGTCCTCCTCAGTGACCTTTGTGTCTGTATCCGCTCCTGTTGCATTTTTAAGCACCCACTTCCCTGTCTCCTGGGTTTGAATCTCATCTCGTCTCACCGTCTGCCTTAGCACTTGGTTTTTCTTGTCTAGACCATTAGGCAGATGTTTGAGATTGATTTTCCTCATCTGTAAAATGGGTAGTGAGACTTCGCAGGATAACCTGTGAAGTCCTTTGGTTGGTTCTTGTAAGCTGTTGCTCGATTTGTCTTGTGCTCCCTCTCTGACCCTGCAGGCTCTGTGCACGCCTGGTTACCCACACGGCCCCTCCTGTACCCCGCCACCATCTCAGTCCCCATGCTAACAGACTCGGTGACGGTCCCTCACCCCTCTGCTTAGAGCAGCAGGTGGAAGGTGGCTGCTGGCCACACTTTGCTCCCTGCCCCCTGCCCCTCCCACACCAGCATCCCTTGACTTTGCCTCTGAATCAAGCAGATCACCTTTCAGGACCTCATGATTTTGTGGTGCCGCTGTGTATCAGTCTCAGCAAGGCATGAGTCCATGGGACAGGGCTTTCGTGCCCTGTTTGCCTCAGTGCCCGGCTTGGGAAAGGCCACCAGTGGACGCAGCCTATGCCGTTGTCCCTGGCCTGTGCTCGGAGATGCCACACGGTCCTGGCCACCTGGCCAAGCATGCTGTGTCGCTTCCCTGGGCCGGCTTCCTGGACTCGGCCTCCTCCTTCTCTCCTCTCCGTGCGGCGATGGGACTGCAGTTGGGGCTGCAGATGGGCCAGCTCGCCGCCCTCCCTCAAAACCGCCCAGGCGTATTTCCTTTGTTTTTCCTTGCTCTGCACTCTCTGCCTTCTGTCTGTGTGTGCCCAGCCCTCCGCTGTCACCCGTTCTGTCCACCGGGAGTGATGTCACCATTACCATGCATCTTGTTGCTCCCTGCGGCCAGTGGCCCGGCCTTTGCGCTGGGCGCTCACTGTCTGAGGGCTGGCACTTTTCTCTGTGTGCGCACTGTCGGTTGTTTGAGGACCAGATCTGCTTATGACTCGCCTTTCCTCCATCCGGTGGAAGCTGGCGGTGTTTACGTTGCAGTTGCTGATGTGGGGTTTCCCTCTTGCACCCGTCCAATCACAGGCACTGACTGGTTGATCTCTCATTAGAGAGGGGTTGATGGAGCGGGGCCAGGTGGCCGCGTGCCTCCTGCCTGAGTAACGGTCTGGCCTTTGTCTCCCTCAGCGGTTCAGGGCAACAATGAGGTGTCCATGTGGGACATGGAGACGGGGGACAGACGATTCACGCTCTGGGCCAGCAGTGCACCGCCGCTCTCGGAGCTACAGGTTCGCCTCCCATCTGTCCTTTCACCACGTGGAAACAGTTTGGCTTTATAAACACAGTTGGGCATCCCAAGGGCTGGTGATCCCTAGGGTTTGGTGTAACTTCCCGGCCCCACCGTTCCTCAGAATGTTCCTCAGACGCCCTGACATCTCCTTCAGGGGCTGTGCTGGTTGCCGGGTCCCTCGAGGGGGGGTGCTCTCTCTCTGGAACCCCACTAAACACTGGGCAATCTCAGATGACGTTTAGATGAAGATGGAACATGTCCCCTTTCCCCCCTTAGCTGGCATCCCACCCAAGGGGGTCCTGAAAATAGACAGTTACAAGGAGCTGAGCGGGCTGTGTCTCTTCTGCTCTGAGTTGTAACAACCCAGCACGTTTCAAGTGTTGAAGAAATAAGTGACGGTGGTGTACACAAGTGGTGGCCCGTTTCTCCGGTGATCCGGCCCTTGGTGCTCGACCTCCTGGCGACTAGCTTGCCTCTAAGAGCACGCCATCGTTCATGAAATACCTGTCAGTGTCTTCTCTGACCCCGTGTCTGTTTCCCTCAAGCCTTCTCCGCACAGCGTTCATGGCATCTACTGCAGTCCTGCAGATGGGAATCCTATCCTGCTCACGGCTGGCTCGGATATGAAAATAAGGTACACTGTCGTGTGAGGAGGACGAATTCATGGTCCTTGAGGAGAAGGATGACCCCTGTGAGTGGATACTGTTACTCCTTACCAGCATCATTGTCCTGTTGAACTAGTAACGTCTTACGAGGACAGCTGGTAATACTTTGTGCTGTTCTAGAAAAATCTCTCCTAGTGCAGAAGAAAATGAGCTCTTCTGTGTATGTGTGTGTGTTGAGTGTGTCGTGATCAGTGCCAGCTCACAGTCCCCGGCCCGCATTATCCTCAGAGGTTAATCTCCTTCTCCTCCTCCCCCCAGGTTCTGGGACCTGGCCTATCCGGAGCGGTCCTACGTTGTCGCCGGGAGTTCTGGTTCCCCATCCGTGTCGTACTACCGGAAGATAATTGAGGGCACCGAGGTTGTCCAGGTACAGCTGTCTCCTCGCCTTTATGGCCCGAGCATTGGGGTAGTTAGAATAGGTGGTGCTGGCCGGCGGTACAGTATTTCTTTGAGGTTAAGAAATATGTTTCTTCAGACCCTTCTGCCTTTTCACATGGACTTTTAGTAAGAAGTAATCACCAGAGCGCATTCGGCCTCTGTATTTCCATGATCCAGACACACGCATGACGCCAGATCAGAAGCAGGGCTCACAGCCTTCCAGGAGTCCTTCCCGCAGTCCTCTGGTCACTGCTGCCCGCCCCGTCCTGGGGTAACTGCTGTCTGCAGCAGCACAGGCTAATTTTGCCAGTGTTTGTGCTCGATGTAAATTGTACCCTGCAGCGTTTCCTCTTCACTGTGAGGCTTATTTTGATGATTACGGGGCTCATTTGTGTGATTCACTCTTACTGCTACATGTGGCTGTGACACACTCATTCTTACTGTATTCTGCTGCGTGAGGGGGTCACAGTGTATCGACCTGTCCTCCTGTTACTGGGTATTTGGGGGAGTTTTACGCTGTTGTGAATAGTATTGTCATGAGCATTGTAGAACGAACCTGTGTGTACAGTGAGACGTGTATGTGTATACGCGGAGATAACAGAAAAGGAGCCCTAGTGACCGAGTGAGTAAGGAGTTGTGCTGACACTTCAAAGGCTCATAGTTCAAATCCAGCTTCTCTGTGAGAGAAAGACAGGCAGTTGCCATTTACGGCCTCTGAACAGCCTCTGGAGGGTCCGCTGTGAGTCAGTTCTGGTTCAGCGGCCCTTGACTCTGTGTGTGTGCGTGTGTGTGTACATGAATGTGTATATATGTTTTTATATGTTGTTGTTACGTGCCCTGGAGTCACCTGGGACTCATAGCAGCCCTGTGCTCAACACCTCTGAACCCTGTCCCATCCTGAGCTGATCTCACTGTCTTGATACACCCACCCCATTGCTCCAGTGACTGTGTCAACCCATGTCATCCGGGGTCTTCCTCTATCTCGCTGTCTCCTATTTTATAGAGATGCGTGTGTGTGTGTGTGTACACACACTCATAAACACCCCACCCCCATCAGCTTGGTTTTGGTCATAGCGCGTGCCCCCAGCAGAACCTACGCCAGCCCGGCAGTTTCTGCGTGCACCATGCAGTGGTGTTGAGTAGGTTCTGGAAGTTGTACCCCTGACTCTCACCTTCATTTTCAGAGTTGTCGTCTCCTGATAATGTAAATCCACTGCTTCCTGAGTTTTCCGTCTCGTCCTTTGAAGTGCTATTGTGATTTTGATGCTCTGTAGACAGAACTTAATGCTCACTGCCAACATCCTTGAGTAGTCAAGCTGAAGTCGTTTGGTTTTAAGATGCTTTAAGAGATACTGTTGTTTAAGGTAAAAATTCTCAGGGCCAAGTGTTACGGACTGTCCAGCCACTGTGGCTCCAGGACCTAGATTTCAGGCTTTCAAATTCTGTTCTCAACTGCTCTCCCTTGGATTAGGGTTCTTTTGTTGAATCTTTGATCCAGCTGTTGAGGAGTGGTAGCTGGGCACCCTCCAGATTTGTGGCCTCAGGGCACAGAGGCACTTGCCCTGGAGGCTGTCCCCACACTCCGTGCCCTCCCCTGCTCCTGCCTCCCTCCTGTCTGACTGCAATAGGTGACCAGAGACACCAGATGGCCGTGCACAGGCTTGTAAGTGTAGCCACCGGGGAGGAAGGACAGGCCGTGCCGAGTTGGTGCAGTGTCGGGTCATTAACAGAGACGTCCCGTGATGCCACAGGACGTCTGTTGTTCTGTATGTTGCTGTTGATGCATTGGATCCCCCAGAATGGGTCAGCGTGGGTTGGCCGTGCTTGTCCTCTGTTTGGGGGACTAGTGTAATGGTTCTGTGCTGTAGGTCCTAACCTCTACGATGTTATTGTATAGAAGGAGTTTTCTTAATGGGGAACGATTCCGTTTACAGGTTTGGGCTATAGTTCGAGGCAGCCTCTTTTAGGTCCAAGACAGACGAAACAGGTGAGCAGAGCAGGAAGGGGCTTTAGAACCACCGAGGGGAAGGGCCAGGAGCAGAGGGGGCTCTCGGGAATGGAAGGCTTCTTCTACGCCCCTCCCCTCGACCCGGGAACTGATGGGTGCCGAGACATGGGGTGGGGGTCTCAGGGACTGCTGAGTGTGCAGATGCTGAAAGGAGAGCTTTCTCCAGCTCTGCGTCTTGTTACAGAGCCCGCACCCTGAGTTCAGACTTCTGGGGAGCTCTGGGGGTCTGCCAGGTTGGCCGCTAGCTGCACGGCCAGCTCACAAGTTGGCAGTTCAAATCCACCAGCAATTCTCAGGGAGAATGGTGGGCAGTCTCCTCCCATGAGATTGGCAGCCTCTGAAAAGCACTTGGAAGGTGAGCTGAGTCGGTTCTGACTCCATGGCAGTGGGTGTGAGTGGTTTTTTGAGCCTCCTAAGTGAAAAGATGATGTTTGCGAGCCTTCCAGTTATGGTTCTGTTACAGCAGTGTAGATAGCTAAGATGTATGTGCTCGTTTGTTTTAACTACTGCTGAAGGTGTTTTCTATAGGGGTTTTGCCTTTGATTTTCAGTTAGAGATTTGTTACCGTTTCATTCAAGGGCTTTATGTGAACACTCAACATTATTTAACGCTGCTGCAGCAGAAACAGCACAGCTGGGCGGCTTGACCGTAAACTTCTCTCACCGTTCGGGACACGGAGTGTTGTAGGGGACGGGACGCCTTGCTCCCTCGGCCAGGCCAGCCCTTCCCTCACGGCTCGGCTCCTGGCAGCCCTTGGAGGGTTGCGTGGGTTTTGACCTTGAATTGGCAGCACGCTCCTCACCTCCTAGGCCCCCAGAGCAACCTGGATCTCTATGTGGTTGTTCTTTATTTTTTTAAAGGAACCTATAGACGCTTTATTAAGGGGTCTCCTGGGTGGGATTCCTTGGTCTGCAGAGAGAAACAGGCAGCGGGACAGTCAGGGAAATACCACGCCCGGCAATGGATTAGGGCATGTTTCATAGTGAAGGTCTTTAGGGAGGGACGGGAGGGACAGTCCATTGTGGTTGAGCCAGGTGGGTGGTCATGTTGTTGTGAGCTGTCGGGTGAACCCTGTGAATAGCGGATCTGAGCCCTGCCCTGCCCTGTCTCTGACATGCTGGAGCCCTGGTTAACAGTCACTCCCAGGTCACCTTGTTGAGGCAGCAGCAATATTGACATGACAGGTGAATCACAGGATTTTCACTCCTGGCTTTCTCTTTGACTGTTAACTATCAAACAGGAAATTCAGAATAAGCAGAAAGTGGGGCCCAGTGACGACACGCCTCGGAGGGGCCCGGAGTCCCTGCCTGTGGGACACCATGACATCATAACGGACGTGGCCACGTTCCAGACGACCCAGGGCTTCATCGTCACTGCTTCCAGAGACGGGATCGTGAAGGTATGGAAGTAGAGCCCGCCCTGCTGGGGTGTGAATCCTCTGTGCCGCACGGGGGGTTGTTGCTGGAGAACACGAAGGCACGGATTCGGCCACTTAGAATTCAGAATCATGTCTGCGTATTGCCGATTCGCGGTGAGGGAAGCTGACTGGCCGACCTTGTGTGTCTCTGGAAGACTCTGGACCGCATGTGGTGGGATGAGCAGCCGCAGAGGTCAAGGCCTCTATGGTCTCAGACTCCTTTGTATGGAAGAAGGCGGTTGGAGAGAAGCTTGTAAACTATCATAATGTAAAAAATACTTAAAAAATATTCTTCAAACCAGCCAATAAACTGTATTCAAGCATCCTAAGACTTGTGGTTTTGTTGAGCGTGTTCTGTGAGAGTAAACATTCGTAGAGGAGTAGGCTCACAGCGGGCAGTGAGTGCTCGGAGATGAGGGCACGCAGCGGGTCAGGAGGAGTGAGCGCGTGACAGGCTGGGCGTTTCCTCACATGCTGTCGTCCCTCGTGCGTGGCCCCAGCCTGTCCCCTGGCCGTCCTCACATGCTG
>NW_006399777.1:1188246-1213087 GCF_000299155.1 Elephantulus edwardii
TCCCTCGTGCGTGGCCCCAGCCTGTCCCCTGGCCGTCCTCACATGCTGTCGTCCCTCGTGCGTGGCTCTAGTCATCCTGCCCTGTAGCGTTCATCTCTGATGTGTTAGCTCGAGAGAAATGTGACTCTCTTTGGGCATCACGACTGGTTTACGGACTTTGCCATAAAATCTGAGAGTGAGTGCATCGGCATCTGTGTATTCAGTGTGCTGCTTCTGTTTAATATGTGAAAAAGAAAGTAGGGGATTACTGTACAAGGATATGTCAGGGGTTCATGTTCATTCTGAAGGGGTCAGAACCAGTCTCCGTCCTGAAGATAAAACCGTGGTTGTGGTTCGGCCGTGGTGTGCAGAGCAAACACTGTTCTCTGTCCTCATTCGCAGCCACTCACAAGAAGAGTGTATTTCACCCAAAATAGTTTTAAATTCATTAAATGAATTTGCAAACCCAAAAAGATACGCATGGTATAGGGTAAGAGGTACTTGTTTATGAAATAGGCTAAAATGAATTTTCAAGAACTAACTTCTGGAATCTGACAGTTTTGGGTGCTTGTGTCTGACTCCGTGACACGTGTGTCCGGCTCCGTGACGCATGTGTCTGACTCCGTGATGCGTGTGTCCGGCTCTGTGACACATAGCGGTCTGGTGGACAGCACCACTCCTGGGAATCGCTGGCCGCCCATGCGGGTCACAGTTGGGAGTGGTGGCCTCTGGGAAGGGCAGCCAGTGGATGGCTGGTACAGTGTGCCCACTCGCACTGCTTCTGTGGCTTCTGCTGCCTGTAAGTAGGCTTGGACCATGTTTACAGGATCTCTGGCTCAGATTTCGAGTCCGAGACTTAAACTGCTGACAATGAGCTTCGTGTCTGGTACTCTCAGATGAACCTGCCAAGTCTGGGGTGCTGAGGAGAATGGAGGGGCTGGCTGGGGTACAGTCTTGCCCTTGTCTTCCTGCTGGTGGGTCGCAAAGCTCAAGGGGAACTGGCGACCTGGCCCAGGGCTGCTGCGGTGAGCTGTGGTCGGCAGAGGGTGACTGCAGTGTGTACAGGCCACACCGATCCCTTACCAGCCTGCTTTTCTATGGAAAATACCTCTGTATGAGGTGACCTACTACAGGGAGGACTCAGCTCTCCATCAGCCAGAGGTGGACACAAGGAATCAAACCAGGAAGAAAGCCCCTTACATAGTTCACCGCTGCCCTAAACTAGGGAGCTTTAGTGGCTTAATGGTAAGGAGACGTGCTGCCAGTGGAGAGGTACAAGGTTTGATTCCACCAGCTGCTCTGTGGGAGAAGGAGGGGCAATCTCTTTGTGTGATTTACTGCTTCTGACAGTCCACTGAGGGGTCAGCTGTGGGTCGATTCTGACTCCTTGGTACATGAACACCACCCCAAACTGGTGTCTTTCTCACCCTCGAAAGCCACTGTCTGCTTCTGTAACAGCGTACTCTGCTTAACAAACCTGGCTTCTGCTTAATAGATAATCTTTCCTCTTAATAGACCTGTCTTTCACAGATGCACTTGGTACTGTTTGATTTTCGTGTCTGTCCAGGGCAGCCTTGTCCAGAACTGATCCTGGTAGGGTCGTGCACCGGGACCACAGCCTGTATGTGGTTACCCTCTGCCGCCCCACAGCCCCTGTAACGGGGGCTCCAGGTGGAGAACAGCTTCCTCTTTATGTTTCTATTTCAAACCAGTTTGATTCATCCTTGAGTGAAGAGATGGACTGCAGAGAGTACAGTTCCTTATTCACGTGGTTCCTGGTCTAAATAGGGTTTTCTTTAATGTACACTCAACTTTAACTTTTCATTTTTACTGTATTTGACTTGTAGGAGAAAGAAGGAAATCATACGAAATGCTGTTATTTCTGTGTGCATTTTGTGTGCTTCTAACCCCTTACAAGTCAGTGATTAAAAGATTAAACCGACACACTGGAGTCATCTCAGTCACACGGAAATGTTCGATGTGCTTTACTTATCAATGCAGAAAAATAGAAAAAAAATACACTGTAACACTATTTCCAACAATAAACAGAAGACGGGGTTTTTGCTTAATCAAAAATTAGCCAGAAAGAACCTTTTAATTAAAATACCTCTTAAATATTTATCATCAGTTTCCGGTACTTGAAACGTAAGCTTTTCCTGAACCCCTCAGCACCACGTAGGAAAAATGGAGAAACCTGATAGGCTTTATTCTCTGCTACCTGAGTGTCCACGGAACACAAGACTCCTCTGACACAGCCGAGAACTCTCCGCTGGAGCTCAATGCAGGTGGCAGACCGAGTTCTTAAAAGCACCTGCAGCTGGCACCTCCCCCAGGGTTTATGAGGCCCAGGTCCTGAAGAGGAACCGAGTAGCTCGGAGGCTTGGGTGTCATCTGCCCATCCAAGCATGTCTTCCCGGCCGGCCTTTGACCCCATCAGACAGCGTGCTCGGGGTGGGAGCAGAGGGCCTGAGCTGTCTAAGGGAAGTCCTGCTCTGCTGGCTTCACTTGGTGAGGCCAGCAGCCCCAACACAGGGCTAAGGACGAGTTATGGCATCTGGACCTGCATGAGGAGGGAGCTGGCAGGTCGCCCCACAAAGGCTCAGGCACGTGAAGACGCTGCATTTAACCGGCCGGCGTGATGGGAGCTGCGCTGTGGCAAGAGATTGGTTGGCTGTGTCTAAAGAAAAGAGGGATTGGTGGGACATAGGAAAGGACAGAGGAGGAAGAACAAAAGACACCATCACCAGAATGGCCAGGCAGGAAGCTGGGAGAAGGGCCTTCACCTCACAAGTGGGAATGTGGGGCTCATGTGCCCCTGGCGAGCTCCGGGGCTTGGAGCTGGTAGCAGCTCACCTCTCTGTTCAAGCCCCTGCTGGAGGGGCGAGGGGGCCCTGGAGAGCTCGGGGGCTTGGAGCTGGCACCAGCATTCCCGGCTGCTCACCTCTCTGTTCAAGCCCCTGCCAGAGCGGCGAGAGGGCCCCGGCGAGCTTGGGGGTTTGGAGTTGGCACCAGGATGCCCTGCTGCTCACCTCTCTGTTCAAGTCCCTTCCAGAGCGGCGAGGGGGCCCCCGCGGGAGGCCTGGCCCATTCACACGGGCTCTGTCGGCATGCACACCCACAGTTTCAAACTCCAGAACATCACCTTCTGCAGTAAATGTCAAAATAGATCAAACCAGTAAAAAAAAAAGTACTTCTGGCAAAATAGAGAACTAGTGAGCAGGGTTAAGATGAAGTAACGCTTGGTTTGCAAAAACTGGACAGAGACTTAGGGAAAATGAGCAGGGTCCTGTGTGCATACCCCGCGGTGCGTTTGCTAACGCTTCGCCCTGCTGTCTCCGTGTCCTGATGGTTTTGAACGTGTCCCATAAAGCACCTGGGACGGTCAGGGGCGGTGACATGGGCGAGCCACGCGTGGGTACAGTGGTGACAAGGAGTCGTTTCCCACCTGCAGGCCGACGGGGGGTTTGTTGAGCCTTCAGAGCGCACGTCTGCACTGGGGAGCCAGCCAGCCGTGAGGGAGCCGCCTCGGGTTCAGGAAGCAGGCTTGGATTCCGTGGTTATTTCAGTCCAAGTCTTCCCAGCACTAAACTGTCCGGGCACTCTCTTTACTGTGTCGTGTGGAAGCTGTTTTCATCACTCTCTTCCTGTTGGTAAAGGCGTGGTATGTTTTTCTGGTAAAGTTTCGCACAGCACCATCTAGGTTGCCTCCTGCTACTCGTGAAAGGTATTTTTCATCCTGAAAGAGGCCTGCATCCTGTAACTCCTCTTTTCTGAGGGCAATTTTTTGTGGTCCAGGAACAGGGCTATGGAAACAAAAGAAAAGAGGTCATGCAAGATGAATGCCGTTTCCTCTTGAATAGACTAGTAATCTCCCTAACAGACAGCAGTGCCCATTCCCATGTGCAGCTTTGCTCCACGGTAATTTTGTTAAGATTATTAAGCTAAGAATATGCACTGGCCCATATAGCAGAGGCCAGGGAATGAGACGCCCTATCCAGGTACGAGAAAGGAGAAGTTCAATATCAAAATGCAGCATGTTTATGAAACACTCGTTCTATCCAGATCTTTTTGCAGTTGACTCCTAATTATGCTGATCTGGATTCCAGTGGTCCTTCTTCCGAGATCATCAAATACCATGTGCCCCAGCCCCACTCCACTCCACTCCCAGGCACTCGGGACACTTCACCGGGCACCATTGACTCAACTTTGATTAACTCGTGAACATCTTTCTAATATGGACTTCATTAATATCTGTGTGTTCACCACTGGAATCGCAAGGGTCCAGGAGAGTGCCGATGAAGACAGGAATGCCACGCCTTCCCTCTCAGCCTTCCGCCATTGGTCACCCACCCATCCTTCCAGATGCCTGCTGTCTGTTTTCCGGGGCACTGTGTTGGGCACAGGGAGGAAGTGTGGCTCAGTCTGGCAGGCACATACTTTGCCTGTGAGGAGTGCAGAACCCAGCAGTAATTCATGACCCTGAAAGCCATGCACGCCAGGAGAGGCAATCTCGGGGTCTCAGAAGCCCACCAATGCTGTCACGTCTGCAGGGACCCTCCACGGGCTTTTGACATTGTTGATGTGGAAGGGTCACCCATCCTCCTCTCTGCTAGGGGCTGCTGCTGGATCCGGAATGCTGGAGACATGCAGCCTTTGTGTTGGCAGGACAACACGTGACTCACTGAAAGTTCTAGAATGTCCAGTAGAGCCTGAGCCAGTATCCTGTGGCGTGGCACTTACTAACCACATGTCCCAGCGGTCAGCATATCGGCCTTGCTTTGGGCAAGCCTGCTGCCGGGCCCTCTCCAAACCAGTGAAGACCAGTGATGTCGGGGTCTTTTGAAGTGACACCACTTTTAACTCCTACAGGTGGCCCTGGGGCCCAGTGATGTTGGTTTGAAGACTCCTGTGCACCTGATTCAGTCTTTGTGGTCACTTACTATGCATCTGAGCGCTGGACAATCAATAAGGATGACAGAAAAAGGATTGGCGCCTTGGAATTGTTCGAGAAGAGCACTGAGCGTCTCCTGGCCGGCCTGAAGTGCAGATACACATGGGGAAGGTGCAGCTGGAAAGGTCCTGAGGGGCTAGGAGGTGAGACTTCGGCTCCCGTAGTTTGGATATGTTGCTGGGAAGAGGCCATTCCTTGGGAAGAGACATCACGCTTGGGAAGGAGGTGGGCTGGTGAGCGAGAGGAAGACTCCCCAGGAGGTGGACTGACGCGGTGACTGCAGCAGTGGGATTGATGTCTCAGAGATGCAGAGGAGGCACAGGTTAGTGCAGGGTTCAGGTCTGTTGTCTGTAGGGTCGCTCTGAGTCACCCCATCAGCACTTAACAACAACAGTCACCATGTGTGGCTTTAGCACTTGAAAAGCATTTTCAGTGTCATTTGAGCTGGTTCAGATACCCACACCCGGCCAGTGAGTGACTGCTGTGTTGACCAGCCCTGGAAGAAGCTGCAGACGACTCACTTCATAGGGACGTGGTACAAAGACCAATGGTCCGAACACATGCTTCTCCAGCCCTGCGGCTTGGGAACAGCACAGTGGGGAAGTGGTCCTGTGTCCCCAGTGGTAAAAGCAAGAGTCCTGCTGGCAGGGTGGTGGTTGGGCTGCTCCACTCAGTCACCATGTTCTGAACCCACCACCTGGTCCACATGAGAACACACGGCAAGAGCCGGTCCTGGGGATCTGAGGGCGCGGATCTCCTGTTCTGTCCTTGCTTTTAGGTCCCGTCAAGTTGAGCGTGACGCGTGATGAGCCGGTGAACAGCAGACCTGAGCCCGGCCGCACCCTGCGCCCTCCTCACCAGCTGACCTGCTGGAGCCCACGGCTGCAGTCACTGTGCCAGTCCCCCTGGTTGAAGGTCCCCCCACCTTCCCAAGCATAATCTCCTGTCCTAGAAGGTAGCAATGAGCGGAAGCCAGTCAGTGAGGGTTTGTTGTGTTACGAACAACGGTGGAGCCTCCCGCCTCTCCCTTTAGTCTCTTCTGTCTCCTGGAGACTGAGGTGCGCAGAAGTACAGGTCAGCGGCAGATCTGGGCCTATCCAAAATAGATTATAACCAAAAATTGGTCAGAACCAATCTTTAGGGGGGGTTACCAAGTCCATTATTCCTTCCGCTGAGAACGGTGTTAACGATCTTTAGAACGAGGAAGGCAGCTGGCCTGGGACAAGGTGGTACAGTCAGATACAGTCAGGGTTAGCTACTGGTCCAGTCAGGGTTAGAAGGCCTGGTACAGGACAGGCTCGTCATAAATACAGAATGAGGCCCTGGTGGGCCTGGTGGCTCCAGAAGAGAGGGGTTTGTCAAAATCACCAAGCCTCTGCTGTGGGCTCAGTGGAGGGTCAGAGGGGATGGGAGAGCCATCGAATCACAGACCAGGGGGCAGTGGCGATGTTCACTATGGTCACTTCTTCAGAGAGACCTTTCCTGCTTCCTCAGCGATAACAGTCTGACCTCTAACATCACATGTTCTGTCCTCATCCTCTGTAGAGGGGCAGGGTGAAGGAGACGTCCACCAACCTAGATGCCATGGACATTCACGTCTCCATGCATTGTGTACTTTATGTCTGAGCGCTGACCATCTGTGTTTGTCAGAGATGTGCTAACGTGACCAGCAACCCTCTTCTGGTTACCACGGACAGCAGCCGTGATTACATTCCAGTGAGAATACCATTTGCTCATGGTTTTGTTGGGTCCCATCGAGTCAGAACTGACTCATAGCTGACCTCTGGTGAGTTTTCAACGACAGTTAATCACCTGGGAGGAGATTGTTATCCTCCCACGGAGAAGCTGGTGGATTTGACGTGTGCCTTCAGGATTGTAATTTCTCACCATGAGGCCACCAGAGCTCCCACATGATATGTCAAACTCTGAGAGAAATGGGAATTCCAGAACACTTAATTGTGCTTATGCAAAACCTATACTTGGACCAGGAAGCAGTTGTCAGAACAAAGCAAGGAAATGGCATGTTTCAAAATCTGGAAGGGTGTACGCCAGGGATGTGTCCTATCTCCATACCTTTCCAGTCTTTATACAGAACAGATTATCCAGGAGGCTGGGCTCTATGAGGAGAAATGTGGCATCAGGATTGGAGGAAGACTCATCAATAGTCTGCGTTATGCAGATGTCACAACTCTGCTCGCTGAAATTGAGGAGGACCTGAAGCGCTTGCTGTAGAAGGTCAAGGACTTAAGACTTCAATATGGATTGAAGCTCAATATAAAAAAAGCAGAGATTCTCACCACTGGGCCAATTGGCAGCATAATGATAGTGAAGAGATAAACAGCTTTAGTTTGCTTGGCTCCACAATCAACACTCTTGGTACCAGCATCCAGGAAATTAAAAGAAGTATCTCATTGAGAAAGTCTGCAGTCAGAGACCTCTCCAGAGTACTGAAGATCAACAGTGTCACTCTGGAGATTAAGGTACACCTGATACAGGCCATGGTCTTTGCAATCACTTGCTAGGTGTCAGAGAGCTGGACAGTGAGTGACTAGGGATGATAGAAGGAGAGTTGATGCCTTTGAGCTGTGGTGCTGGAAAAGAGTGTTGAATATACCATGGACTGCCAGGAGAACAAACAGGTTCGACCTGGAAAGGGTGAAGCCAGGCTGCTCCTTGGAGGCAAGGATTCTGAAGCTTTGTTTGACATACTTTGGGCATGTTGCAAGGAAGGACCAGTCCTTGGAGAAGGACTTCATGCTTGGGAGGGTAGAGGGACAGCACAGGAGAGGAAGATCCTCGATGAGATGGATTGACTCAGCAACTGGGGTAATCGGGATGGGTGTGTCAGAGACAGTGCGATTGGCACAGGATAGAGCAGGGTTTAGGGCTGTTGCACATAGGGTTGCTATGAGTCTCAGGCAACTTGATGGCACAGAACAACAACTCTTAGATTTTTGTAATAGAGTTGTTGTTGTCTGCAGGGAGTGCCAGGGCTGCTGGCTGGCTTGCTCCCTCTGGCCTTTGCCTCTTGGAGGCGAGTTTCCGCAGGCTCTGTGCTCCCCAAGCGTTTCTGCACCGAGCTTCCAGGCGCCCTCAGCAGGGGGAGCCCCAGCCCTGGGCTGTCTGAGGCCTGACTTCAGCCAGTGTTTGCTGCTGGACAGCTCCCGAGCCTGGAGCCAAGGAGGGAGACTCCAGAGGGTAGCTTCTCAGAGCTTCTGACACTGGGCTTCTGGACTGGGAGAAGGCGCCTTCGGCCCCACCACCATCAGAGACAGACACAGACACACACACAGACACACACAGACGAGCAGTGGGTGCCTTTCTCCTGCCCCCTCCCCATGAGCATTGGATGTCCTTCTGCTCCACCACCATCAGACACACGTACACCTCCATACACTTCCTCCCTCCCTCTCTCTCTCCCTCTCTGTCATGAGCAGTCACTGTGGTGAGTGCTGATTGTGGAGTCAGGTAAAATGAAATGGTTGGATTCAGTCTTTTCTCCATCACGATATTACTTGTTGGCCCAGTAGTGAGCATTTTTGTTTTCTTGATGTTGGAATGTAATCCATATTGAAGGCTGCAGACCTTGACCTTCTGCAGCAAGTGCTTCAGCTCCTCTCATTTTCAGCAAGCAGGGTTGTGTCATCTGCATGATGCAGGCGATTGATGGGTCTTCCTCCTCCTGATGCCACATTCCTCTTCATAGAGTCCAGTTTCTCCAATGATTTGCTCAGACAGATCGAATGGATGTGGAGAGAGGATGCAGCTCTGACACACTTTTTCCCTGATTTTAAGCAACGTAATGTACATGGGGTCGCTATGAGTCGCAAGCGACTCGACGGCACGTAACAACAACGACAACAACAGTGCTCCCTCGCTCTGCTCAGACAACAGCATTTTGGTCCTACATATAGAGGTTTTGCCTAAGTACCATTACGTGTTCTGGGATTCCTATTCTTCTCAATTTTATAATAACAGTCTGCTCCACAAAGTCAATAAAACAAACGTCGTTCTGGTGTTTCTGCTTCCAGTCAAGACCCGTCCGATCAGCAGTCAGCAGTGATAACGCACATGCCGAACCCAGCTTGAGTTTTGGGTGTACTGATGTACTCGGCATTTAAAAACTATTTTTTCAGCAGGATTTTACTCATATGTGATATTCACATTATTTAATTCTTTCACATTCTTTTGGATCCTATTTCTTGGGAATGAGAACAAATAAGGATCTTTTTTTTTTTTTTTTTTTTTGCAGTGTTTGGCCAGGTAGCTGTCTTCCAGATTTCTCGGCACAGAGGGTGAGCACGCCCAGAGCCGCACCTGCCTGCTCAATCATTTCACTCGACACCTCACTGGTTCCTGGGTGCTTATTTTTTTGTCAGGGCAGCTTGAACTTCTTCCTTTGTTACCATTGGGTCTAGATCATCTGCTGCTTCCTGAGACAGTCTGTGCCGGCCAGTTCTTGGTACAGTGACTGTGTACTCCCTCCATGTTTTTTTATTTTATTTTAATTTTTTTTATGCTTCCCGCATTATTCAGCCCATATTATTTTACCCGTCATGCTTCAGTACTGCAGCTCGAGCCTCGAATCTGCTCTTCAATCCTTCAGCGTGAGAACACTCAGCGTGCTCTTCCCTTTTGATTGTCTAATTTCAGCTCTTTGCACATTTTGTTATAATATTTCGCTTTTTCTTCTCAGTCCCCTTTGAATTCTTCTATTCACACATCTCTTCCCTTTGTTTTGGCCTCTCTGGACAATGACTAAGGATGACAGAAGAACAGATGTCTTTGAGTTGCGGTGCTAGAAAATAGTGTTGCCTATACCGTGGACACCAAGAAAAACAAACAGGTCTGTCTTGAGAAGGAAACCAAGTTGCTCCTTGGAGACAAGGATTCTGAAGCTCCATCTTACAGACTTTGGGCATGTTGCCAGGAGGGACCAGTCCTTGTGGAAGGACATCACGTTTGGAAGGGTGGAGGGACAGCCAGGAGAGGAAGAGCCAGGATGAGATGGATTGACACAGTACCTGGGACAGTGGTGGAGGGTGCGTAGGAGACAGTGAGACTGGCTCAGGACAGGACAGGGTTCAGGGTTGTCGTCCATTGGGTCACTGTGAGCTGTAGTAGACTGGACGGCAGGGAGAAGCATGGGCAGTCTCCTCCCGTGTGGTTTACAGCCTCTGAGAGCCCAGGGACGGTCAGGTGTACGTGTGCGCCCTGGAGCCGGAATCCCCACTGGTTCTGACTCAGTGTCACGTAATGACAACAACAGCAGCTTATTTAAATACCGTTAGCAAGAGCTTCTACCTCAATAGTGTGGGCGAGGATGACGCTGAGGAAGGAATGAACGACGAGGATACATGCCCCAGGTCAGACCCCACGGACTTACCTCTGGAAGCTTCGCAGCGGCTGCCTCGGCTCCGTGGAGCTGAGCTCTGTGGCGCTGAGCTGACTGCATTTGGCTTTGAGGGTTAGTGGTGGGTATTTGTTGATGGCACCTGGGAAGAGAGGGGTCTCGGTCATGGCTGTGAACATTCTGCAAATGTGCTTGGTCTGCTAAAGCCCCTTACCGTTCTCAGCACCCCTCAGAGGAAGAGGCGACTCGGTGGCCGTCCAGATGGAGGCCCATGTCCCTGCTTCCAGAGGGGACTCTAGATCTGAGATTAGAACAGGTGTCTCTGCTCGATTTACTGGGAGAAAAGTTGGCTTATTTTCCATTAAGATGCCCTTGGCCACTAACGTCAGATATCAGAGGGGAGGCCGGGAGCCGCCCTGAGCCTCAGACCTTTCACTGCCGTGAACTCATCAGGACAGTGTTTCATTTCCTTCTGTGCAGGAACAGGGCCCAGAGGAGAAGGGAGCCTCCTGCGGGCTTCGCGTCGGCAGTGACAGTGACTGTGTACCTCTGGCCTGACCCACGGCCGTCTGCACTCAGAAGTGGGTCCACCAAATGAATTTCTCCAAATAATACCACATGCCTCTTCCGTTTGCCAGTTTAAAGCCCATTTTTGATAGAGACCCTTAAGAAATGCAGTCCCCACGTCCTTGCAGCATGAAGTAGGACAGACTTGTTAAACAGGCCTGAGTCTCTTCCTGGAGAGCTAGTGGTGTTCCAAGGAGCAAGCTTCCTGAGCCCTGGGGCTGGCTGCAGGGCATAACGTGCCAGGCTGTTAACTGTGAGGTTGGCGGTTCAAAATTACCAGTTGCTCTGCGGGAGAAAGCTAGGCAGCATTCTGTAAAGATTTGCCGCCTGGAAGCCGGACGGAGGCTCGCTGGGAGGGAGGCTCAGCTCGGCCGCAGTGAGTGGCCTGTTGTCGGCAGGATTCTTCCAGGCATGAGTAGTTCAGGCTGCACGGAGCCGCCACACCGGGCAGGACGGTGAGCTTCTAGAAAGCACGGCCGTCACCTCGCCTTTCGCACAGCTGGCTTCTCCTGATCGTGCCCAGACGTCAGGCTGTGCGTCAGTGTCCTTGCTTCTCGTCATCGACTGCTCATCCTGATGTGGACCAGGCTTGGCAAACAGGTGCAGCAGCGTGTGAACAGAGCGGCAGCCACTTACGAGGGACTCACTGCGGAATCCCGGGGGGCCGGCCGGGCCAAGTCGGCTCTTCACTCCTGGGTGCTCATGCCTGGACCGGTCAGCGGGGGTGCCTCGGAGTGTGCCATGCTGAGCAGGCAGGGGGCTGCCCACCTGCCAAGGAGTTACGTGTGCTTTCCTGGGACGGTGCCAAGCTCAGTTTTTTGATTGATTGATTGATTTCCTGTAGTTTTATGGATTTTCCCCCCCTCCAACTTTATTTTATTGTGAATTTAACAAAGTTTACAGCTTTGTTCTGATCCCAGAAGTACAGCCCACGTTTCCCTTCTCTTCCTCTTCTCATATGAACACAAGTTACACGATTGCTGCACCATAATAAACCATTACAGAGACGGCGAAGGTTTCCCCGGGCTGTCCTCTCATTCTGACGGGAAAAATGGCATCGGCTAAGCCTTTAAACTTGGCTGTCAGAACCTAGAAAAGTCTCCTCGGGGACTGTTCATTTGAGCTTTCTGTGATTCTCTCCTCGGCTTTACGGCCGGGTTTTCATCCTGTAGCTGAGCAGTGACCTCAGTGACCTCACTGATCCCGACCACAGATGGTTGGACAGCTGCCTGCCCGGGTGTCTCCACATAGTCCCAGGCCCAGAGGGGGAGATGCTGGGCGTCAGCCCCCCCCCCCCCCAGCTTCCCACTGTTACCTGTGCTCCTTTCTGGTGTTGCTGTTACTGTCGTCTGTCACCAAGTCAACTGTGACTTGTCCTGACCCCACGCACAGCCCTGGACCCTGCCCTGTCCAGCGCCATCCTCGCCGACGGCTGGTCTGCAGCCCAGGGTGGCAGTCACCCTGTCACTCCTCCCTGTGGAGGGGCTTCCTCTCGTTCTTGGACGCCCCACCTTTCCCACCACGATGCCTTTCCCAAGGACTAGCCCCTCCTGACCACATGCCCAAAGCACCCTACAAACTAGAGAAGAGGTTTCTAGGGCCCACGTGGGTTTGCCAACTTTGTTGTGGGCACACCACAGACCCCCACACCGCACAGTGACAGACCAACTCCGGTCACTTACGTCGGACCGACTGCAGGAAGGACCTGATGAAGTTGACGCTGTACTGGTGGTCCGGCTTGTGGACCCGGCCCAACTGGACCAGGTGGTGGTCCACGGGGCTGCTGGCCAGCGCGTCCAGCTCCGAGCTGCTCCAGGCGGGGCCCAGCGACAGCACGAAGAGGACGAAGCCCTGGCACTTGGCCCGCAGGGCCTCGCTCCTCAGGGCCTCCCGGTCCAGCGGGCTGGTCTCCCCTGCTGACAGGACAAACAGGACCTTGTTCCTCCTCGGGTTGGGGGTGCCCGAGAAGACGTTGTCCAGGGTCCACCGCAGGGCATGGCCCACGAAGGCGTCCCCGCCGGGCTGCTGCGTGGCCTGCTCCAGGTGACGCCGCATCAGGCGTCGGCTGCCGTAGGTGGTGAGGTTGAACTCGGGCTGCACCGGGCTGCGGGCGCCCTGGGGCACGAAGCCGCGGGGGGCATGGCTCAGCACGGCCACCCGGTCCCCAGAGGCCGAAGTCAGGGGCTCAGGGCTGACCTCGAAGTGCTCCAGCAGGGCCCCCGCCAGGCGCCTCATGTCATCGAAGTCGGCGTGGGCCACATGCCGGGAGCCGTCCAACAGGAAGGCCGCGTCCATGTAGGCCTGCATGGGGCCCAGCCTGGCCCGCTCACAGGAAGGGTCCGGTCTGCAGACATCTGCCAACGAAAAGTCATGGGGTCACCAGACAGCCAAGCAGAGACAGCATCCCACAGGCCTGGCCGCACGCCCTTTGACTAAAAACCCAGAAAACCTCCAAAGGATCAAACTTGTAGCTGGCCCTCCGGCAGGTTTCAGGGGCCGTAAACCCCACAGCTCCGCCTCGGGGTTTGAATCCAGCTGCTCTGCAGGAGAAATATGGGCCATCGACTCCCACCGCCTGCTGGAGGGTCAGCTATGGCTCGGTCCTGACTCGATAGCACACAACAACAACAAATTGCACAGAGGAGACTGCCCCGCTCTCTCCCACGGAACTGCTGGTGGATTTGAACAGCCTGCCTTTGGGTTGGCAGTGCAGTTCTTTACCACTAGACCACCAGAGCCCACTCCAAACCACCATGAGAACTAATGCTTTCTCCATATTGACAACATGCAGGTTAAACCCACCCTGACCAGAAGGTGGGAGGCCATTCCTTCAAAAATGCCCATCTCATTTAGAAAGGAATGTGTAGCAGAAAAAGGAGGAAGTGGATTTTATTGAATATTTATAGGAGATTGTCCAAATCCTGCTTATTTTATAGAAGAAAATGTAGCCAGGGAGCAAAGGCTTTTAGCCAAGGACACCCCAGGACTTCCAGGTGCTTTTGCACATGAAGTTGTGCTCTGATGGGCCAGGGCCCTGGGGATGGCAGTGGGAAGGCCCCTTGGGTGGCTGAATGCAGACACTGTCTCTGTCACAGCCATGCTGTGTACCCCTGCAACCCCTGGCAAGCCACTGCTGGAGGCCCTGTCTGTCACAGCCATGCTCTGTACCCCTTCCACCCCCTGTCAAGCCACAGCTGGGCCCCAGAGCTGCACAGGCCCTGAGCAACAGGCCCTGAGCAAGGTGAACTCTCATTGTCCCAGGCCCCATCCTGGGCTGGCGTTCTAGAATCCTAGGCTTTCACCCCTAAAGTTAACCAAGGCTGAGGGCGAGAAGGGCCTTGTTAGGAACTGAAGAAGGAGAAATAGAACACGCTGTGTGTGCACTGCCAGTTCTTGGATGAGGCAAGAGCCCCATAAAATGCCACTGGATGAGAGAGAAGTGGGCTGAGTGTAGGTCCTGGGGGTGCAGCAGACGCCTCAGCTCCAGTCTGGCCCAGGCTCACAAACTGGCTGCGGACAGGTGAGGTTTCTCATGTGGACACTCAACGTCACGGCCATGGACATGGACAGATAACAGAGCGGCCACCTGTGTGCATGGCTCTTCAGAAAACCAGAGACAGCGGGCTGCCCAGTGCTTGGTCCTGTGGACATTTCAGTTGCAGGGAACGGGGAGCGGCAGCCAAAGTTTCTTCCATTATACGCCGAAGAGACTACACACGAGTTGGAGGCAGGACGTGGAGCCAGGGTCTCTCCACAGTCACACGGACGTGACTCTGTCCCCGCAGAGTGTCCTGAGGGACAGTGTGAGGGAGCAGATACAGACTCTCAGCGTCAGCGGACCCCCACAGTCCCCCAGGGCATGGCTCGCACCTCCACTGCCTCGGAAAGTCCCAGCACGGAAACCCACCCCGTGAGCCTCAGGGACGGGAGATGGTGGCTTAGAGAGAAAGGGGTGCGAGTTCTGAGAAGACAGGAAATCTGCCTCCCCCCCGGAGCTGCTACCTCGCTGTGGCGGCCGCTCACGGGGCACAGATGAGCATCTCACCAGGCCATGGGGAGAGGAGAGGAACTAGCCGCTTTAGTTAGGCCACACGGGAGTTTCGGGGAGCAGAAATACGGGGCTTCCATTACCTCACAGGGCTCTGGTAGCCTAGGAGGTAAGGAATTGTGCTGCCAACCCAGAGGCATGTGGTTTGAATCCAGCAGCTGCTTCGTGGGAGAAAATGGGTGATATATAATTTACAGAGTCTGGAAAGCTTCTGGGAGTTCAGCTACTCATCTGCACACACCCAACCAACTAGCCCGGGAGTTCAGGCCGTTTGGAGCCTGCCTTCTTGGTTTTAACTGGGCTGTGAGCCCCAGAGCATATGATTCTGTGCCTTCAAGCCCCATCTTCCTAAGGGCAAGGTTCCCGTCTGTTACCCAGAAGGCAACAGCATGTGGCCTCCAGCCAGGGTCTACATGACGCCCACTGGCCATCGCAGTCACTTCTGCGCATGTCATAGCTGTTACTGGTACTCGTGGCCACCGAGGCCATCATCCTATGGCCACCCCACGTGTACCAGAGTAGAACTGTGCTCCTGGGGTTTTCAGTGGTTCAGTCGTGGGCAGTAGATGCCCAGTGTTGGGTGAAAATCAAGCTTCCAAGCAGCGTTTCAGTGAGCTGGGCACATCCGCTGCTGGGACCGCCCAGGAACTTCTCAAAACCATGACAGCACTGGAAGAGAAGGCCCCAGTCCAGTCGTGGGGCTCGCCCTGTGGGTCCTGTTCAAGTGCAGACAAGGCATCTGTGTTGGCATTTGGCCATCCGTGCTGCAGCTTGTCAATGGAAAAGGTGGGAATATGGGTCAGTTTTATTTCAACAGCACTGAAGAATATTCCTGAGCAGACAGGGAGGTGTGCTGAATTTCTGTCAAGCATGTCTTGGAGGCGATGAACACAGAGGTTTGGGAAAACATACTTTACAGCAGGTGACACTGGGCAGTGAGAGCTTTCCTGAAATCCTTACAGCTTCCTGGGCGCTTTGCTCGGTGCACTTCGCACCCACGTGGTTGGGCTCCACAGACCAGTCATGACTGCAGCTGCCACAGTCTCCCCTTTTCTGGCACCCCCGAGTTTGTTACTGCGCGATGCTAAGTGTCAGTGATGGGTACAATTGACAGTAGCTTTTCTTTTTACTGCTTTTGTAAATGCAAAGCATTGGGTAATGTGATGCTGGAGAAATGAGACTGTGTAGGAGACCTGGACAAGCCTTCTCAGTGACCCTCCCCGCCGAGCCGAGACAGTCCGTCTGTGGAAGCTGTGTCATGGGGTGAGCCCGCTGCCACGTTCCCGCTGTCTTGGCCAGCAATGACTCACCGCTCTAAGGGTCCTGCCTGAAAGAGGCTCCCCCAGGGGGTCTTACCATAGCAGAAAGTACAGCGCCGGAGTCCTTCGAGTGCTGGCGCCAAGTCAGCTCCAGCCGGGACCATGATGACTTGGAACGTGCCAGTGTCGTCGATCTGCAAGCAGCAGAAGCAAGAGAAAAAGCAGCTTAGTGGGGGCTGCAGAAACCCTCCAGGACTGCTCGGGGAATGGACATCTGCCACAGGCAAGGCTGGGAAGGTCATGGTCAGCACAGAGGGTCAGGGAGGCGACGAGGTTAAACCCCAGTGGACTCCTTAGCTGTATGACCAGTTAACTTCACTTGTGTTTCCTCACTTGTGGTGATGGTGTTAGGTGCTGTCAATTTCGCTAGTACAGTGACCCTGTGACCACCAGACTGGAGCCCTGTCCTACCCTGTGTCACCCTCACTGTCTGTGATACGCCAAGCCCGTTATGGTCCCTGTGTCATTCTGCCGAAGGTCTTGCTCTCTCTGGCCCCCTGCCTTTCCCAGCAGGAGAAGGACTGACAAGATGCCCATGAGATGAAGTGTCCCTGTCCTCGCCTCTAAGGAGCAGTCTGGTTGTGTTTCCTCCACGACAGACTTGTTTGTTCTCTTGGCCATCTGTGGATGGACACTCAGCCCTCTGTTCCAGCGCCACGGTCAAAGGCACTGATTCTTCTGTCATTTTTGTTTGTTTTTCAGAGCTCAGGTGCATAGGAAGCACTTGCCAATACCATGGCTTGGAACAGGTCTCATTTGTAAAACAGGGTTACTACTAACCAATCAAAATCCACTGCCATCAAGTCGCTTCTAACCATGGTGACCGTGTGTGCAGGGCAGAGCCGCCACCAGGGTGTCCTTGGGGAGGATTGCCCGGCCTCCCGTGGTGCCAGTGGGGAGGCCTAAGCTGCCAACCTGTAGTTTATTAGTAAAGGGCAAACCATTGGCTCCACCCGGCGATCATAATACTTCGTGAAGAACACTGAGTATACCTGGCCTGCCACAGAACACACAGATCTGTCTTAGAAGGACAAGCAGATTTTCCCAAGCTGGCCCCAGCACTGCGGCCCCACAAAGAAGGCAGGTGAGAAGGGCCGCTCAGCTGCCGATGGAGAAGTGACCAGAGTCCACCACCAGCTCCACAAGCATGTCCATCGAGGGGGCTTTAAGCAGTGTGCCCCTCGGGCACTCGAGGAGTTGCAGAGATTTTCCATGAAGCAGATGGGAACACTAGATGTTCACGTTGTCACCAGACCAACAAGCCGTCCGGGCTAAAGGAACATTCCTTAATGTCCCATACCGCACCCATGTACAGTTGCCCAGAAAACGGAATGAGGACGTGGATTCCCCAAACAAGCTGTGTACACTGGTTACCTGCGTGCCTGTCACCACCTTAAAAAAATCTACAGTCAATGTAGGGAGAGAACCGAGAGCTGATTATCAAGTAAAGTTAAAAACTGGCAAGAAAAAGAACAAAGTGCAGCCAGAATGTCCTTTAGAAGCAAGGAGGGTGGGACTCATCGCACGTGGTATTTGGCCATGGTGTGTGGTTTGGGGGCCATCTGAAGGGCTGGTCCCGAGAGAAAGACAGGTTTGGTAAAATAGTCAACTAGAAAAAGGAGGATCCTCAACAAGCGAGATAGGCAGTGTCTGCCCAGCGGGCTCAGGGACAGCACGTGGCCAGAGGATGACACAGGAGCGGGCAGGACGGGACAGTGGGGTGGAAGAGTGAAAGACCCTTCCCCAGGAGAGGTGGTGGGCTCAGGGATGGCAGGACGGGACACTGGACTGGAAGAGTGAAAGACCCTCCCATGGTGGAGGTGGAGGGCTCAGGGACAGCAGGACAGGACACTGGGGGTGGAAGAGTGCAAGACCCTTCCACGGAGAAGGCAATGGGTTCCAGGACAGCAGGACAGGACACTGGGGGTGGAAGAGTGAAAGACCCCCCCCCACACACAGGAGAGGTGCAGAGGAAAGGATGGGGGTGACACAGATGGGGCTTCCTGCGGTGAGATGCGGCACTCTGTGTGCTGGAGACCCTCTTACCATCCACCAACCTTTACCAGACTCTGCAATGTCTCTGATTCTTCATGGAAATGAGTTCTTTGAAGAAATGCTAGTTTCTGTGTTTGAGAGAGGACAGGGGAAAACCGAGGCTGCTCCCCCAGGAAACGTGGGTCAGAGGGCACTGGGCTTCATCTGGACCTTTCTAACAAACGCCCTTTGTGTGCACTTGTGTGCGCTTAAGCTAGCTTGAGCTGCCTTGCGTGACCGTATGTAAAAGTCTTGACTAATAAACCAGCAAAGCAATTAGTCTGCATTACGAACAGCTTTTGATGGATATCTCTGGTCAGTGTTTCACATGAAACAAAGCTTCAGGCCATGTGGGTGGTGGTGAGCGAAGAGAAAGCAAACTCAGCACCAGAGGACATGGCCGGGCCATCTGCAAGGGACAAAACCCGCCACAGCCGTAAACAACCACCATGCGCTGCAAGGAGCTGAGGGAACAGAGACCCCCATTGTTGCCTCAGAGTGGGCGCAGTGTGGAGACCCCAGCTTGCATGCTTGCTCTCCCCTGGCAGTGAGCTTTCCTGTGCGGGAAGTGACTGCGTTTCACAGCAGGAGGCAGGTCCTCCACCTGAGCTGCCATGGCTCTTGCAGACCCCTGTTAGAAAGTCTGCTGTCAGAGCAGGGAGGCCTGTCCTGGAGAGGGGGAACCAGGCTGCTCCCTGGAGGTAAGGACAGTGAGGCTCTGGAGAGGGGAACCAGGCTGCTCCCCAGGGGCAAGGACTGTGAGGCTCCATCTCTCATACTTCGACAGGTTGACAGGAGGGACTAGTCCTTGGAGAAGATGGCATGCTTGGAAGGGTGGAGGGACAGCACAGGAGAGGAAGACCCTGGACGGGATGGATTGACACAGTGCAGTGGGGTAGGTGTATCAGAGACAGTGAGACTGGCTCAGGACAGGGCAGAGTGCAGAGCTTTTGTGCATAGGGTCGCTATGAGTTGCAGTGGGTTTGCTAGCACATAATAACAATAACAACAACAACAATAAATACCTTCGTTTAGAGTCACATTCCTGGAGGACTTGGCCCAGGATTGCTGTGATTTGTCACCTTCTCTTGTGCTTGGCACAGCTACAGTGTGAAGGCTGAGCCATTACTGAATAATTTAGCCTTGACATTTACCACATTTCACCACAATGGTGTCCACCCACAGCAGTGCCGTTGTTCTCATTGACTTGGGTGTATTTGGGGGAGTTCTCAGGGGGGCTTTGCTTCTACCACTCCCACCAAGAAACCTCCCAATCAGTGAAGTTTGGGAAATACAGTTTTACAGATCACACATCCCACAATGTGTCACTGGAACAGCGATGGTAAATTCATCATTGAGAACTTACTGAATCTTAAGCAAGAGGGTTCTTCTCTTAACCTTTGCTCTTACTCACAGTCCAGTGGGTTCAAAGAAGCACCAACTTGGATGAGAGTTTAGCTATAGTCTGCAGGTGGCCAGTATGGGGTACTCAGCAAAGGGTTCTGCATGATACCCTCTGTATTTTCTTCTTTGAGTATTAAAGGACTAAAAAGTTGGTATACTCAAGGAAAAATAAAAAGAATATAATGAATACAAAATGAGGGGACTAAAAAAAATGGACAGTTGTGGTTAAATGCCACCGAGTCATAGACAATTCATAGAGACTCTATGAATGAAAGACCTGAACACTTGCATAACTTTCATCGTTTCTCCAAGTTCATAAGGTTTCTGGAGGCAAGCTATTTCAGAAGTGGATGCCACTCCTGCTTCCAAGCTTGTTTTAATCAGGGAGCTCCACCAAACACTGTCCACTATGAGTAACTATTATCACATTTGACACATCAGTGTTACAGTGTTCAGCTTCACAGCAACCACAGGTTACCTCTGTACAGCAAATGGACAGACCAGTGCTATACCACTTAGAAGAATGTTTGACAAAAACAATTAAAACCAGGCCTGAGGGCCGCAGATTAAAATACCCTACCTTTGGCTCGGTAGCATCACTTTCTGTCCACTAGGCGCACAGAGCTCTCTCTATGGCTCACGGCAATTCCATGAACAACAGATCTAACCCTGTCCCATCCTACGCCATCCCCACTATCCGAGACCCATTCGAGCCGATTGCTACAGTCACCGTATCGATCCATCGTGTTGAGGAACTTCTTCTCTGACCTTCCACTTCTCTCAGTGTAAAAAAGATGACAGTGTAAACCATTAACCGGCTAACAAGTGAGTACAGGTCAGTCCTCTCAGAGTCACCTCAGAAGTGCCTGCCGATCTACACTGGACAAAGCAGCCACTGAAACCCACAGAGCATGGCCCTGCTCTCACACAAGGTCACCCGGAGTCAGAGTCAACAGGTGTTTGAAAGAGACACACGTCTTACAAATTCATTAGCAGAAGAGAGCCACCGTGCGTTAGGAGGCCTCATGCACAGTGGGTACAGAACGCCCAAAATAAAGGACACTGTAACATGCTTTTAGAGGGAAGGTCCCCATCCAGAAGCTGAGCTCAAGATTTCCAGTCAAAGGTGGCCTTCTACTCTAAAAGGAACGGACAGCTCATTACTCAACTTTAACCAACTGCAAGGAATGTCCAAATATGGTCCATCCACTCCCCAGCCTGGCCACTTGTCAGCACAGCGCCCGCTTTCACATCGGACTCTGGACTCAGAGGCAAGTGTGAAAGTCACTGTGGTGAGGAGCAAATTAGGTTAGAAAATAGAACCCCAGAGTGGAGATGCAGGCAGCATTGCTCCTGCAGAGTGTGAAGTCTCTTCTTAAATAGTGAACAAAAGTTCAAGGTCCCCACAGCTAGCACATGGCTAAGTGCTTGACCACTAGCCAAAAACACAGGTGGTTCAGACCCAGCCAGAGGTCCTTCAGGAGATGTCCTGTTCTGGGCACGTGGGGCCGCCCTGAGTCAGTGTCATCTGATGCTTACGGACAAGGATGGTGCAATGTGTTCTCACATACTTTACAACTGTTTTCAGGAGGGCCCAGTCTTTGAGAAAAACACCAACATAACTAAAAAAGGGGGAAGGTCAAGAGCAAGAGAGGAAGGCCCTCACCGAGATGGCCGGGCACAGTGACCGTAACAGTGGACCGGAGCACAGCGGAGAGTGAGAGGGTGGCACAGGACAGGGACAGGCTCGAATCGCAGGAACTCTATGAGGGGACGTGAGCCTGATGAGAACTAACAACAATAACAAAAGCACAACTGAAGGGAGTGGTGCGGTCTCGGCCAAAGCCAAGCGGAGAGGTCGGGGTGCACCTTCCCAGCAATGCCAGGTGCCAGGCTGTAACCTTGGGGCTGTGCCTCCTCTGAGCCCTTCTAGACAAGGATCAACAGCTTCTATTGGTTCTATCAGGGGTCTTTTGTTTTTCTGGGTTACTCTTGGCTGCTCAGAGCCCAGGGCAACACGTGGCATATGTGAATTCTTCACTAGATATTTGTTGGATAAACTAATCCATTTTTTACTCTCCTGCATCAATAGCTCTTTTTCTACCCAAAGTGTGTTTGGGACCCTCACTGCTCAGATTTGTGAGGGCCCATGACCAGCACAACATGGGCTGACCCAGTGACTGTGACAGTGGGCTTGGGCTGGTGGAGACCCTGAGGACGGCACAGGGTAAGGCAAGGGTCACTGCAGTTCATAGGGTCACTGTGAGTGTCGCCAACTCGATGGCACCTAACAACAACAACAACAACAACAACATGGTCAATAACTTGGATCTTTGTTGGTGCTCTTCCGAGTTGAACTAAAAAAATCCAAGCAATTTGGCAGAAAGGGGCACCATTAATCTGTAAGTGGTGGTAGCATTCAAGAATTAAGGGCGATGGGAAAATTTTGAATGCGGATGAAATAATGATTGAACAACATGGTGATATAATGAATGTCACTGAATTGCAAATTTGGATATGGCTTAAATGGAAAATGTTTTGTTACTTGTATATTTATCACAGTAAGACAAAGATACTGATCAAAACGTCTACCAAATCTGACTGCATCACAGGACTTGTGCAGAGACTGTGAGGTTGGTTCAGGACCGGAAAGGCTTCCTTCCTAAGCACACGACCCCCTGGCTGTTGGTGTCTGCTCAGTGGCCCTGACGACAGGTTACTCGCTATGCATGTACCTTTGCGTGGCAGGTAAGCTTACCCCACAACTGCCCTCCGTCATTTGCATCAGAATATAGACTTGTTTCTTGTTCTGTGTCTGTAAAACGAAGATGGGGCTCTCGGCAGAGCGCAGGAGAGAGCGGTAAGGGCCCTCAAGCCACCAACGTCTTGTGTGGGTTTTTTGAGCCACTGCTTCCCCAGGGGACTTCACTTGTATAACCCGTTCCAGTCTTTTCTAGTTTATGTGCATTTTCCTTTCTGATCCTGACACAACAGCCTCTCCATTTGCATAATTCTGAGTTAGTTCGATGAGCTAATAGCAGATTCAGCTCCTTTACAAGCTACACTTCAATGTTATTACAGTGATTGTAGTTCAGCATCCAACAACGGAGCATAATAACAATGGAAGCAACGCCATCATTCCTTACTGCTCCCGGGTGTGAGGCGGGGCGCTCGCCCTACAGCATTCAACCGGCCACCTCAACCCGAGGCTTATGCTCTAAGCATTGTCAGGGAAGGACTGCACTTCAACTCTGGTTATTCAACCACCTTCAGGGAACATTACAGAGCTGGGAAAAGCCTGGTGGTTGTTATGTGTCCTCGAGTTGCTTGCGACTCAGAGCGACCCTATGTACAAGCAGCTCTAAATCCTGCTCTATCCCTTCCCAATCTCATTGTCTCCAACATGCCTACCCCTATTAGCCCTGTGACGGAATCAATCCATCTCATCAAGGGTCTTCCTCTCCTGCGCTGTCCCGCCACCCTCCCAAGCACGATGCCCCTCTCCAAGGACTGGTCCCTCCTTGCAAAAGTCCAAAGTATGTCAGCTGGAGTCTCAGAATCCTTGCCTCCAAGGACCAGCCTGGCTTCACCCTCTCCAGGACGAACTGGTTTGTTCTCCTAGCTGTCCATAGTATATTCAATATTCTTCTCCAGCACCAAAGCTAAAATACATCAATTCTCCTTCTTATCATCCTTAGTCATTGTCCAGCTCTCTGATACATAGCAAGTAATTGCAAAAACTAAGGCCTGGATCAGGCACACCTTAGTCTCCAGACTGATGTCATTGCTCCTCAGTACCTTGGGGAGGTCTCTGACAGCAGACTTTCCCAATGCAATGAGTCTTTTAACTTCCTGGCTGCTGGTACCAAGAGTGCTGATTGTAGAGCCAAGTAAACTAAAGCTGTCAACAAAAGCCTTAGAAGAGTGTTTACACACCCGTGTTTATCCCGGCTTTGTTCGCAATAGCAAAGAGCTGAAAACAACCAAGTGCCCATCAACGAATGGATAGAGAAGCTGTGGTATATTCACATAATGGAATACTATGCAGCATTGAAAAACAAGGAACTCATGAAATATTATGCAAAATGGATGACCGTGGAGGATGTTATGCTGAGTGAAATATCTCCGTCACAAAAGGAAAAATATTGCATAGGGCCACTGTTATAAAACGAGACTGACATCGGGGTTGAGGGAAGACAGAGAAGGAGGGGAGGAATGATGTATACAGCATTAAAACAGATGAGGGAGAGAACTGTTTAAAAGGCATATATGTGTGGGTATTATTGTCATGACAGGAGTCCAGAATGAAGGCTGCACAGTGGAGTGGAGTTGGGGGGAGGGATTATATAACAATGAAACAATTTTTCTTTTACAAAAAGAAGAGTGAATGGGGGTGAAGGGGTGGGCATGGAGAAAAGTGCAACAATGAATGACTGGAAGGAAACCCTAAATTTCTGTAAACCTTCATTAAAATGAAAAATAATAATAAAAAAAGAAGAGTGTTTAATCCTGGTCCTGGGGTTCCAGGGAAGACAGGCAGAAGTCACCTTCAACAGGTGACTGGAGGTGACCCAGGCCCACCTGCATTTAGTCTCCAACAGTAAATCCAGTGCCCCTTCAGAAGGGCCTGCTCCCTCCTAACCTGCTTTTCATGCCACCACCCACCCTGTTCTTGTCATCTGAGGTGCTCTCCTGTCCCCGCATTTAAAGGCAGCGAGTGAGATGCTTTGTTACTTCCTTTCTTGAAATGGAAACTTTTCTAACGGCTGTTAAGAGCACCCCGTGTCTCCTCCTTGGGGTCCTTCCTGGTCTCAACACAAATGAAGAACCAAACTGTACATTCACCTAATGAGACCGTCCTCCCCTCTGTCTGGTTTCATCAAATGTGCTCGCCCGTCAGCATTTCCATTCTCAATTCAGGAAGCTGGAACCAGAGCGACCTCCTCAGATTGCATCTCGTTGTGACTATGTTGTAAAATCATCCGGCTGTTTTTCATGGAATGACTCCCATCACGCCTTCACCCCAGCATGCCCTCACCCCATCACACCCTCACCCCCTCACGCCCTCACCCCATCACGCCCTCACCCCATCACGCTCTCACCCCATCACGCCCTCACCCCATCACGCCCTCACCCCCTCACCCCATCACCCCATCACACCCTCACCCCATCACACCCTCACCCCA
>NW_006399777.1:1213286-1220778 GCF_000299155.1 Elephantulus edwardii
CCCTCACCTCAACCGTCAGGTCGGAGTGGCATCTACCGCTGCTCGTGGCCCTTCCTGGGCCAGTACCTTTGGGCTCTGCTGAAGCCCACACCACTCTGTCCTGGGACATTCCCTCTGGTGACCTGTCACGCACTGTCCTGGGCTGTAAATCTGTACGGGAGGAGGGTTCTTATCTTCCTCCCTCACTCTGACTGGTGGGTTTGAACCGCTGGCCTTTTACTAGCTGTCTGACATATTACACACTTGGAGAAACAGGAGAGCAGAAGAGCTGGACACAGGACCTGACCCTGAGCCCGATTAACTGTGTGAACTCGGGAAAATGGCTGATTTCTCCAGACTCATCTATGAAGTGGGAATGTCAGTGAAGTCTCTCGGAATTAAGCAGTGAAACATATGTAAAGGGCGTGGCATGCTCGTGACATCATAGTAACAGTACTATTGCACTTGACGAAGCCGGAATTTAAAACCTTTGAAGTAAATAATCCAGATCGGAAGGCAAACAAGCAGAGTCTTAAATCTAGAGACCTGTGGGCACATGCCCCATAATTGTTGGGCAAAGGCCCAGACCTCTTACCGAAAAGGCGCGTCTGACGGCTGGCACGCTGCTGAAGGCGATGACCACGGGGACGATGTCCAGCGCGCTGAACTCCATGGTGGCTGTGGTGACCGAGTGGACATCACCTGACTGGCCTGAGCTGAAGAACGTGGCGATTCTCCTGGTGTGAGTGCCTGGGAGGGTCCGCTTGAAGACGTTCCTGGCAACGAACCTCATGGCCCTGCCAATCTCCCTGCCCTGGGAGGACCGTTCGAAGGGCAGCGCCTCGACCTCCCGGAGCAGCTGGCCCTTGGTGTAGACGTCTGAGAAGCGGATGAGGTGCCTGGCCTGGGAGTCGTAGGAGACGATGGCCACGCGCGCGCCCACTGGACAGCTGTCCTCCCGGACTCTGATGTCTGTCACGAGGGAGACGACCGCCGCCTTCATCTTCTCAAAGTCCTGCTGGGTGACATCCCGGGACTGGTCCAGTGCAAACACCAGCTCGATCGGGTGCACGGGGCACTCAGGCTTCCCTGCAAGGCAAGAGACACCTGATGCCGCCTCCCACCAGGGAGACCTCACGTGTGCCAGGGCAGAAGTGGGGTCACAGGGGGAGTCAGTGTGTGACCTCACCTATGCCAAGGTAGGAGTGGGCTCCATATGGGCCAGTGTGGGACCTCACATGTGCCAAGGCAGAAGTGGGGTTCATAGGGGGAGTCAGTGTGGGACCCTCACATGTGTCAGGGCAGAAGTGGAGTCACAGGGAGGGTCAGTGTGGGGCCTCGCCTCTGCCAAGGTAGGAATGGTCTCTATATGGGTCATTATGGGACCTCACCTATCCCAGGGTAAGAGTGGGGCCCATAGGGGGTCAGTGTGGAACCTCACGTATGTCAGGGCATGCATGGGGTCACAGGGGTCAGTGGCTGAGATTTCGGGGAGTAGATTGCTAACTCTTTCTTCTGAGGCTTCTCTGAGAGCACTAGCACCTCCCATCCTCCACTCAGCTGCAGTGTTAGTGTCCACACTGCCCCCAGACTCCAGAGAACAAAAACACAGTCCTGCTCACACAGCAGGGGGCTCGGAAGGCCCAGTGTATCGAGAGTTGTGCTGCCAGTCCTCCGGCAGGTGGTTCCAATTCCCCAGCTGTTCCTTGGGAGAAAGAATCTCTTCCCAATGAGATTACCGTCTCTGGCAACCACAGGGTCACCACAAGTCCATTCTGATAAGACAGCAATGAGCGGTTATTCTAGAGATGCCTACTTTTCAGAAAAAGGGGATACAGAAAGTAAAAGAATAAAATGTTAGCTAGTCAAGTATTTAAATAGTCAACAAACCCTAAAATGAATCTTTAAAGTTTCATTGAAATGCTCTTAAAATTGAGTTCAATTTTTAAGGATTATACAAAAGAAACTATTCTGTGATGTAATTGTTTATGAACTCTATAGGTGGCTTGGTGGCTTAGGGGATGCGCTGCTTACGCAGAGTTCAACTCCCCAGCTGCCCCACAGGATAAAGATGGGCAACCTTCTCCCAGGCGGTTCAAAGCCTCCGAAAACTGCTGGAGGATCAATTATGGGTTGGTTCTGACTCGATGGCGCACAGCAACAGGCCTGGGGAGCCCTGCTGGCATGGCGGCTGGAGGCCCAGGAGCTGAGCAAGAGATCAGCGGCTCAAATCCACCAGCCAGGCCAGTGGGGCAAGAGGGGCAGTTCATACAGACGATGGCACTGGAACCCAGCAGTGGGACAAGGGGGCAGTTCGTATAGATGACCACGCTGGAACCCAGAGGTGGGACAAGGGGGCAGTTCATATAGATGACCACGCTGGAACCCAGCAGTGGGACAAGAGGGGCAGACCATACAGACCACAGCCCTGAAACCCAGCAGTGGGACAAGGGGGCAGTTCGTATAGATGACCACCCTAGAACCCAGTGGAGCAATTCCCCCTTGTCCTATGGGGGCGCTGTGAATCGGGATGGGCTCAGTGATGGAGAGTTTGGTGGTTCGTTATAATTACCAAATTATTTCTAAAAAAACCCCAAAGCATTCACAGAGATGCTATTCTTCCTACAGAAATGTGATCTGTGCTATTATAACTTGCTGCTGCAACTTTATTCCACTGAATAAGCCTGGGACCTTGACCAGTGATTTCTCCACCCTGTGTGCTGTTCTGTGAGGTGAGGCATAGTATTGCCTACGCACAGTCCCCTTACTCAAAATCACTGCTCCACAGTCCATTTCAACTCATAGCAGCACAACTTGACAGCTGTGTGGTTGTGGGGCTGTCACGTACGACTCACAGCGGCCCTATGGACAACAGATCTGAACCCTGTCCTGTCCTGACCTCACCTCACTGACACACTGGAGCCCACTGCTGCGGTCACTGCGTCCTGACTATAACTGAACCCTGTCTTGTCCTGACCTCACCTCACTGACACACTGGGGCCCACTGCTACGGTCACTGCGTCCTGACAGTGTAACTGAGCCCTCTCCTGTGCCGCCCTCATCAACTGTGACACACTGGGGCCCACTGCTGCGGTCACAGTGTCCTGATTGTGTGACTGTTCTATTTGTGTTTTAGAGGCTGTAAATCTTAATGAGAAGACCTTGCCTCATCTGTTTTGGAGAAAGTGCAGCCAGGGCGCTCCTCAGAGGCAGAGAAGGTGGGACTCCAGGTCAGAAACTTAGTGCCTGTTGTTGGGAAGGGCCAGTCCTGGGAAAACGACGTCCTCCTGGGAAAGGTGGACGGTCAGCGAGAGAGGAAGACCCTCAACAAGACAGACTGACAAGGTGCCTATAACAACGGGCGGGGCCTGGATAGATGGTGACAACGTACAGTACAGGTCACTCTGAGGGGATTGGATGTCACCTAACAACTCCTGAGGAGCAGGTGGTGGGTTTGAACAGCTGACCTTTCAGTTAACAGTCCAACACATAACCCTCTGTGCCACGATGGCTCCTGCCCAGGTCTGTGGTGAGAATGGAATACGTACACTCAGTTAACCGTTTTGACCAGTGCCTGGTACACAGTGGGTGCCAGTAAATGTACTCACTGCTGTTCTAATAACAGTCTTTATATTAAGAAGACATTTAAATCACTAGAAGGAGAATAGTCACAGCCTTAATACATACTTTTACTTAACAGCTAAAATATGCAAGTTCACCAAATAAATGTGCCTCCTTATTTAGAGCAACTTGAATTATGCATGTGAAACTCTCACGCGAGTGTTAATTATAGGCTGTCTCTCCCTCCTCATTGAGGATAATCATTAATCCTAATCGTGGTGCCATGCATTTATCACAGCTGGTGATTTGTATTTGTTTGATTTTCTGATTAATGCTTGTTTCTCCTTTAATTTATGAATTATGATATGGGCTGTGCTTCTTGCCTTCCCAGGATATTGAAAGTCAAGGAAATGCCAAGCCAGTTGCTACTGGGTTATTCTGACTTCGGCTGACCCCTGCACCTGAACAGGCCTGCTGGTCACTGTGCTCCTGATTTGTTCTGACTTGCGCTGACCTCATGTGTCTGAACAGCCCTAGCACCAGGTGGCTGCCAGTAATTGTACTCTTTCTGAAGTCTGTGGTTGGATTTGAACCTGCAACCTTTTGGTTAGCAACCAAGTGCTTAATTGTGCCAGTGAGGGACCCCTTTCAGGGTACTGTTGTTGTGCATCGTTGAGTTGGAGCCAATCCACAGCTGACTGTCCAGCAAGTTTTCAGAGGCAATAAATCGTGTGCGAGGAGATTGCCCATCCTTCTCCCATGGGCTTGAACTGCGTACCTTTGGTTTGGCAGTGCAATTCTGTACCACTGAACCACGAGACCTCCCTTCCAGGGAATCAGTCCTGAATTAGTAGGAACTCAGGAAGTGCTGACTGGATGAGAAAGGCCAGTCTGGTGGCGGGGTCTTCAGGGAGCTGCCCTGTGCTTCTCTGGGGGTTCAAATCCACCCAGCAGTGCCTTGGAAAAGGGTGGGCAGTCTCCCCTGTGAGATGTACAGAGAGGCAGCGACAAGTCAGTTCTGATGCAACAATGAGAGGTGGGATGAGAGGGAAAGAATTCTTTAAAGCAGGCACAGGGAGAAGGAGCTCTAGGGGCCTGGTGCAAGGACCTGCACCGTCAATCCAACGTCCGGTGGTTCGAATCCACAGGCTACTCTGAGGGAAAATGATGAGCTGTCTCCTCCCAGGTGATTAAGGGTCAGCTCTGCACTGGTTACAGCACAAGGGCAGGGTGTTGGGTTTTGAGTTGGAAGAAGAACAAAGCTTTGTAACAGGGAGTGTTGGAAGTGGGGTGGCACAGGGTCCCCTTAGGAGCGCCTTTCCCTGGGACAGTTGACTCCTGCCCAGAAGCCAGCATGTCTGACACAAGTGACTCCTTCGGCTCTTCCCAGGCCAGCTGGGAAACTCACACCTGCAGGGCTTGCCCGCTGGGACAGAGCATTGTCACCTCACTGTGAGCCCAGCACCTCCTGGCCCTTGACACCAGGACGATCACAGCAAAAGGAGTTCTCACCTGGCCACTGAGAGTCAGTGTTCAAACCTTAATCATCTTGCTTATCTCAGTGGAGACGGGACTTAATCAATTGGCCTTTGAGTCAAACACAGAGCTGAGGGGATATTTGAACTGTTCTTGAAGGGGCGTCAATTTTACAATAAAAACAAAATGAGTAAAATCATGACCAGATACGCAGGGGCTCATTACTTGCTTGGGGAGCAATAGAGAAGAGAGATTCAGGTGAAAATGGGAGACAGAGGAAGTAAAAGTCACAGCCCTGCCTGAGAACAGGAACACACTTGAGGTTTTAGGAAAAAGCACTCCTAATGGCTGATCCACCCTGCAAAATACATTTTCCAGAGCCCAGGCTGCTTGAGGAACCGGAGGATCCTGAACAATGCAGGGCTGGAAGGTGGTGTCAGCCCCAGACCAGGTCTCAGGTGGCTGCGGTCCAGGCCAGCTCACCTGCACCAGGAACGCCACACAGCTCCCCACAGCCCTCCGCTGTCACTCTGGTCTCCAGGCAGTCCGCTCTCCCCATGCACAAACCACAAGCCGCAGAGTCGCTTCTGACCCACAGCGACCCTCCCTCCCTCCCTCCCTCCTTCCCTCCCTCCCTCCCATGCGTTCTGAGGCTGCACTTCTTAACAGGAAACTGCTCATCTCGGTCCTGAGGCGAGGCTGAGGGCTTTGAACCACTGACCTTGCTGTTAGAAGCCCAAAGTGTAAAACACTGCATCACCAGGGTTCCTGCCCTCCCCACTGCAGTCTAGATAACCTTCCAACAATGCCTGTCAGGCCACCTTCCTCTCCTCGGTGCTCTCAGGAAGCTCACCACTATTTGCTAATTACAATGCAACGAAAAGCCCTTCTCCTTACCCTGCCCTGTGCAGCCACGCTGGATCTGCCCCGCTTCATTTCCCATTTCCTCCCAAGCCAGCGTCTGCCCTCATCACCCGGGCTTCTGCCGGCCCCTCGGACCCACCTCACTCTGTCTGCGTCCTGGCCTTTGCCCACGTGGTCCCCCTAGCTGACCCTGCAAAGCTCCTCTAAGTGCTCCAGGTCAGACGCCATCCCTGCTGCCAGAGGCGAGCTGTCCACCCAGCAGCATCTCTGCTTTCCTGTGAGGACCCGCACTGGTGGGTCCCCTTCCACAGCCACCAGGGATCGGCTGAGCAGTGGCGGTGCCAGAGCAGTCTAAGCTCAGCTGCTGGCCGGCCGATGGGTCAAACCCACTAGGCATCCTATGGGAGAGGGACCTAGCAGTCTGCTCCCAGAGAGACTTGGAAATCCTGCGGGCACTGTCCTCTGTCATCGAGGGTCACTAGGAGGCAGCGTCCACTCGCCGGCAGTAGGGATTGTGTCAGTGGAGCGTGAGGTCGTGTAAGCTCCCCGCAGGTGATGGAAAGGTTGGACCCCTAATCCGCCCAGCAGGGGCTTAGAAGACAGGGCTGCTGACCACCTGCCTGGGTCACGGTTCTGTTCTGACATGTGTGGGGTCACCATGCGTCAGGACGAACTCGTACGTTGTTTCATGCTTATCACCTGCCCTCCCTACTGGAATAGCAGCGCCAACAGCATCTTATCCATTCTAACATACCAACCCAGTCTCCAGTGCCTGGCCCAGAGCCTCGTGCATGATTAGGAAGCCCTGGTGGCTGGACAGAGGACTATGCAGTCGACCTAAAGGCAGGTAGTTCAAATCTAACGACGGCGCTTTGGGAGAACCCCACTAAAGGGTCAGAGGCCTCTAACATTGTTGAACGCTGGACCTGCAGCACAGAGCACGGGCAGGTGACTCACACAAGGGCGTCTTGTAAGGAGCTGACTGGGCAAATACCATCAGGCTGGGAAGGGCCCAGGAGGCCCTGATGGATCTGCTGTCTTAACCACTAGACGACAAGGACCGTATAAAAACGAGGAGAGAGAAGATGGCGAGAAGGGGAGTTACTGAGACGAGAAATCTCACAGGTAGGTGACGAGAACAGCCCATAGTGACTAGGTCACTGTGAGTCGCAGGTGACTTAATGGCACATAACAACCACAACCACAAAGGTAGTCATGAAAATGCTCACAACAATAAAAAAGCAAACCAGTTGGTTGGAAATAAGTGTGACGTTCAGCTACATGGAGTGATTTATCAGGGCGGCTTCCAGGAACCAGCACTTCCAGGAAGTGTCAATAAAGTGGATAGCATCTGGGGGGCAATGGGTCGTTCTAATTCATCTTTCCAGACACACAACATTTTAGGCCTTGATTAAAACATGCTGTAAATAAAGATTACTCACCATGGCCGCCAGCTGGAGGGGAAGAAGAAAGGAGGTCAGGTTATCATGTGATGGGGAGCAGGGCTCTGTGCTGTGGGGATCGGAGAGTTACCTGGTGGGGAGCAGGGCTCTGTGCTGTGGGGATCGAGGTGTTACCTGGTGGGGAGCAGGGCTCTGTGCTGTGGGGATCG
>NW_006399777.1:1220878-1343313 GCF_000299155.1 Elephantulus edwardii
GTTACCTGGTGGGGAGCAGGGCTCTGTGCTGTGGGGATCGAGGTGTTACCTGGTGGGGAGCAGGGCTCTGTGCTGTGGGGATCGGGGTGTTACCTGGTGGGGAGCAGGGCTCTGGGCTGTATCACCTAATCATGTCTCTGCCTGGGTGTTCAGGGCAGGTGACACAGGGATCAAAGCAGTGGGATCTTTGAGAAGATTCCCAGACCACCTAGCAGCTTGATGAAATCACCATTATTACCACAAGGCCCGGGCCTGGGGACAGTCCATCAGCAGCCTACGGTCAGCTGTCAGAAAACCCCCGCCTGGGAGGGGACAGTGTTGTCGGGAGCTTCCTGTATCTCTTAGGTCTGAAGAGAACTGCTGTTTCACAACGTAGATCTACAGTGACAGCTTTTACAGGGTCTGAGTGTCTGTGTGTCTGTGTGTCTGAGTGTCCGTGTGTCCATGTGTCTGAGTGTCTGTGAGTCTGTCTGTGTGTCTAAGTGTGTGTCTGAGTGAGTGTCTGTGTGTCTGTGTGTATGTGTGTCTGAGTGTCCGTGTGTCTATCTGTGTGCCTAAGTGTCTGTGTGTCTGAGTAACTGTCTGTGTGTCTGAGTGTCCGTGTGTCCGTGTCTGTGTTTGAGTGTCCGTGTGTCTGACTGTCTGTGTGTCTGAGTGTCTGTGTGTCTAAGTGAGTGTCTGTGTGTCTGAGTGAGTTTCTGAGTGCCTGAGTATCTGTGTGTCTGAGTGTCCGTGTGTCTGTGTCTCTGAGTGTCTGAGTGTCCGTGTGTCTGTGTGTTTGAGTGTCTGTGTGTCTGAGTGTCTGTGTGTCTGAGTGTCTGTGTGTCTGAGTGTCTGTGTGTCTATGTGTCTGTGTGTCTGAGTGTCTGTGTATCTGCGTGTCTGTGTATCTGTGTGTCTGTCTGTGTGTCTATGTGTCTGAGTGTCTGTGTGTCTGTGTGTCTGAGTGTCTGTGTGTCTGAGTGTCTGAGTGTCTGTGTGTCTGAGCATCTGTGTGTCTGTTTGAGTGTGTGTCTGAGTGTCTGTGTGTCTGAGTGTCTGAGTATCTGTGTGTCTGTGTGTCTGAATGTCTGAGTGTCTGTGTGTCTGTACACTCTAAATGCCAGGGGTGGGTTGACTGGAGCAACTGACGCTCCAGCTTGACTTGCACTATATGGAGCACAGACCATGGGCACCGTTTAGACTTAAAGAAATGATAAGAAAATGAACTCTTTTTTTAACTTTAAAAAATAGAATTTTTTTGGGGGAGCTCTGGTGGCCTAGTGGCAAGAAGCTGCAACTACAATCCCAGAGGTGCACGGTTCGAATCCACCAGATGCTCTGCCGGGGAAGGAGGGGCAATCTCCTCCTGTACCAGTCAGATCTGATTTGACGGTACACACACACACAAATAATAAAATAAAAAAAAATAGAATTTTTAAATTTTTTTTTTTTAATTTAGGGAGATAAAAGTCCAAATTCAGGGCACTGACTCTAGGGGAAGGTCTTCCTTGATGCCAGAGGCCAGGAGTAAAATCAAACCCTCTGTGCCTCCTCAGACTATATTTAGGGGAGACTGTCAATCTTATCAACGTCCTTCAAGATCATCAACAAGGTGAGAACACGGCTCTTCTCTCAATCTTGGACCGCAGAAGAGCACTTAAGGAATTACAGCTTACGAAAATGAACTTTCAAAGAGTGAGTTCCTCAGGGGCACTGGCCACATGGCGCGTGCTCCGGACCTGCACATGCGGGGGGCGGCTGGGCTGGGGGCAGTGGGCAGCTGGGCCGGGGGGGCGGGGCGCAGTGGAGGACCACTTGGCTCATTGCTGCAGCTCTGCTGGCCGAGACACTTAGCCTGGAAGTAGCTGTGTGTTACCACAGTACTTTGTAAATGCAGAAGTCACTGTGAGCTGTAGTCCAGCTCTAAATAATATTCCAAGTGAAGTGACTTTGTGTCTACTTTTGGACTGGTCATTGTGTACTGGCCATCACACTTGGGTCTGCCCAGAGGCATCACAGGCTGCAGGGCTACCCTGTTAGAGAGCCTGCGGCACCGGTCAGCCCCAAACAGAGCTTCATGACCCCACAGAGAAATCCACTTCCCATCACAGAAGGGTTTGATCCTATTGTGCTAACAGGCAGATTGAGGTCAGCAGGGATTTGAAGGTTTTAAAGCTCTCCGGCTTGGAGGCTGTGTGCTCCGCAGAAACCAGCTCCAACTGGTCTGCTTTCCTCCCTAGAAATGCCCAGAGCTAACTTTCGGCTCCACCTCTAGATCATATTGTTTATCTGGGAAGTCGGTAAGCATTTCAAGATGGACGTTGAAAAGGCCAGTTCTCCAAATCCTGTGCATGGAATGCCTTTGATGGCAATAACACGCGTCTTGCTAGAAATGGAGGCTCTTAAAAACACATTTAGAAGAGCACATGCCAAATTGAAATGCCTTTTTGCTTTTGAAATTTTGCAGGGAGCAGGGTGAAGAAAATATCGACAAAATGAGTAATTTTACAAGCAAAGCCAGTAGCCCGGCTGCTAGAGGGTAAAAGGACGCTTCCAGAGAAGGTTCCAGAAGCCATGGACAGCAGTCAGGGCCATACACAGGGTCACCCCGTTATCACGGCTCCTTCACACCAAGGGAACTCAGTCCTGTCAGCTCCCATCAGTTCCTCAGACTCATTTGAAAGCCAGTTCAATGTGATTCTGTGCTTCTGGACTTCACCAGTGGAAGTGATCAGACCCAAAGCACTCGAGATATTATTATTTAGCTCTTGGAATGAGTTCAAATAGACAAGCTGGCAGTCAGAGAAGCAGTTAATAGCCACCCATCTGTTCAGACTCCAGATATACGCAGTGGCATCTCTCATTTTGAGAAAGAGTGGTAAATTGTCTCAGTTCGGGGTACAGAGTCCACGCCCTCCCTCCACGTGTGCTGACACCCCGAGTGACCCTTTACGGCAGGGTACTTACGACTGTGGTCCCGCACGTACTGGATGAGCTCACACGTCTGCAGTTTAAAAACAAGAGAGAGGTTAGCTGGCAGACGGTGAAGACGCACACGGCCAAGGCCATGCTCAGCGCACACGTGGAAGCAGGAGATACGTACGGAAAAGGAAGTCCAACCTTTGGCTCCTTTCATGCCCTAGGAGAACAAAAACATGGGTCACATGAGATACACACTGGTAGTCAGAATGGGCACTTATCATTATTCTCAGAAAGCAACGACATTTATGGCCTCTTCTATTAGAGGGAGAGAAATCCAGGTGGGATACTCAGCACCTAATTAACAGGAACATTGGAAGAAGAGCAAGCACACCAGCTTCCAAAGGCCACGTTCCTCCGGCTCCAATTCTGCATGGAGACGTGACACTCACACAGAGCTCTGCACCCGGCCTAGGACTCCAGACCAGGTCAGCGTGGACCGTCCTTTTGTGCTGGTCCCTTCTCCTCAGAGACCAGGCCTGCCTCAGTCCCAGCACTTTTCAGCTTGGACACCAAACCGCAGCCAGAGCTGAACTGAAATCTGTTCCCTTCATTGCTTTGAGACAAAAGATCAAGGCTTAAATCACCCATCTGAAGAGGCAACATGTATGCATGTGCATATACGTACAGATGTGTGTATGCATGTGGAGACATGCAGACGTGAGTTTATGTACACACATGGAGGGGCAGCTGTGGGTAGTTTCCAATATGACAGGTCATAACAACAACAGCCTGTGTGTGTGTGTGTGTGTAATGTGTATAATGTGTATATACATGTGTGTGTATATATATATAAAGTTTGTATATGCATGGAAGAGTATATATAATTGTGTGTGTGTATCATATCTCTATATATCATTTCTCTATGTATACCTTGGATATAAAAGATGAAGGTGGGCTTGATTTTCACCTCAAACATACCTTTGGACCAATAAGAATCTAACTATTAAGAAAAAACACAACAGAGATGCACTTCCTTTGCCCTCCACCCCCGAAGAAAATCCATCCTGTGCAGATGCACCTTTTGATAATACACTTTCCTTTCACCGTCATCATTGAGAGGTCGTGTGTTGAATGGAGCAGAGAGCAGAGACTGGACATAAGAATAGAGTTTTTCAAAAATCCAGAAATCTCATTTTCAACTGTTAATTTTCTCTCTGTTCTCTCAGCTTCCAAGAGATGACAACTGATTTTCAGTTGCATCTTTCCTCCTCTTTCTGACCACACACAAAATGGAAAAAATACAGAAACAAGTGGCTAAACAGTAGAGCCAGAAATCACGTACGGTCGGGCATGGAGGCTGCCCGCACTGGCTTTCCAGGGGAACATGACTTGGTATGGTTTGTGGGTTTCTGCGTACCTTGCGCCCTGGTGGTCCTGGATCCCCAGGGGTTCCCGGCTCTCCTGGAAAGCTAGCAGATACCTAAAAATAGAATGAATTTATTTTGAAATTACTTTAATCCACATATATGTGTCTGTGTTTGTACGTCTTAGATACAAAGACATACATCTTTATTTTAGAAAAGAGATTTCCAAAGAGCATATAGAACAAAGAAACTTCCCAGCAATCTCTTCTCTTTCAAGTAATTCCTGTTAACATTTTGATGTCTTCTCCTTTCATCTTTATTACTTATTTTTTTGGTGTTATACCACTGTTGTTGTTGTTGATTGCCATTGAGTTGAGCACGACTCACAGTGACCCTATGAACAAAAGACCTGAGCCTTTCTATAACTATCATCGTTTCTCAAAGTTCTTAGTTTCCAGAGGCATGGTGTTTAGGAAGTGGATGCCACTCCTGCTTCCAAGTTATCCCATACTCACTGCCAATTCACGGCTCATTCACTGGATTCCCAAGACTGTAAATCACATGAGAAGAGATTGCCCGTCTTTCTTCCATGGACCCACTGGTGGGTTTGAACCATGAGAGTGGAACAGCCTTTGGGTTTGCAGTGCAATGGACTATAGCCTATGCCACAGAGTGCATATATTTTGGCATTAAAGATTTATTCATTTTTAACTTACTTGTATTATATATATATATAGCCTTTTAACTTAACATAAATATTATAGACACCTTTATGTTACTAATTGTTACCAAAATATTTTTTTCATGGCTTGTATAGTATAGCCTTCAATATAGGTTATAATCTTAACATCCAAGGGAAACAAAAATCCTCACCATCTGAACAACAGGCAAATGACCACCATGATAGGTGGAGAAAGATTGAAGTTGCCAAAATAATCACTTTCCTAGAATCCACAATCAACATAACCACAATGAACCAAAGATACATAAGCAGGAGAGGATAACGTCAATGAATGGGACCTAAATATCAAGTCTCTGTGCGCACGGAAAGCTTCCCCAATAGGGTGAGAAGAAAGCCTGGGGAAAAGCATTTGGAAGTGACAGAACATAAGAAAAGTTTATGGAATACTGCAGAGCCTATACAAGAAAAAGACTGAAAACCAAAAAAACAAAGTGGGCAAAATATGTGAAAAGACTCTTCACAAAGGAGGACATTTATTAATCAGAACTGGCTTTGCACTGTGGCAATGGGACAATTAAAACAGACTTTTAAGGGGGAAAAAAAGAGGAACAAATGGGGGTGTGTGTAGAGAAAATAGTGCAACAATGGATGAATGGAAATCCAAAATCTCTGTAAATGTTCATTAAAATTAATAAACTTTAATAAAAGTTTAGAAAAAAAGGAGGACATTTGTACTGATGCTCAAAATCACTGGCAATTAGAGAGATGCAAATCAAAACCACAATGAGATAGCATCTTACTCTGGTAGCAAAGTTTAACAGGATGGCAAGAAATACATCTTGGCGAAGATGTGGGGAGATTGGAACTCTTACACACTGCGGGTGAGATTGTAAAATGGTAGAATCAGTCTGGAGGGAAGTGTGGTGTTTGTTAAAAAAGCTGAACAGAGAGATTCCCATATGACCCAGCTATTCCATTGCTAGGAACATACCCCAAGGAAAACAGAACTGAGATATGAACGGAGATATGAACACTGATGTTCACAGCAGCATTATTCACAATAGCAAGAAAATGGGAACAGCACAATACTCATCAATAGAGTGAATTGAGAAATTGGGGTTAATACACATAATGGAATACTATGCAGCACTAAGGAATAAGGATTTCATAAAATAGTAAATAACATGTAAGACTAGAGAGCATTATGCTGAATAAACTCAGTCTCGTAAGGATGAATACTGCACAAGACCATTATTGTAAAAATACAGGATAACAGAGTAAGATGTGCCTAAATGTTCGATAGGGGAAGGGGGATGAAGGAAAAGGAAGGAGAAGGGGGAGGGGGAGGGGAAGGTGGAAATCACTAGGATGACGAAGCTTAGTGGGCAGATCGAGGGGCAAAGGACTAGGCAAGTTCCAGTGGGAACTTGGAAAGATGGAGTAATAATAGGCATAGATCAATAGAGATTGATTAAACAAAATAAAATGTATGTGAATGATTGCATGAAACACTGTAAAGACTGTAAAACACAATGTGTGCCAATAAAACATGAAGTATGCGAATTATTGTAAGCAAACCAATAATAATAGTAAAAAGAAACAGAAGTGTTGCCTTGAGGAAATCTGCGGTCAAGGACCTCTCCAAAGTGCTAAAGAGCAATGACGTCCATTCAAGAACTAAGGTGCACCTGATTCAAGCCCTGGTCTTTTCCATGACTTCGTAGGCATCTGAAAGTTGACCCATGAATGAAGGGGACAGCAGGAGCATTGGTCCCTGTGAGCTTGGTGCTGGAGGAGAGTGCTGGCATCCCAAGGACTGCAGGAGAACAACCACATCTTGGAGGAAGTGTAACCAGGGCGATCGTTAGAGGCAAACCCGGTGACATTTCATCTTCTGTACGTCAGCTGTGTTCTCAGGAGGCACCAGCTCTTGGAAAAGGACATCATGGGGAAGGGGGAGGGGCAGAGAAAGAGAGGAGGACCCCCTCCAGGATGGATTGGCACAGGGAGGGTAACCACAGGCTGCATCATACTAGAGAGGTGAGGCTCGAGCCGGACGGGCAGGGGTCAGATCTGCTGTTGACACTAGGAGTCGTATGTTGTTGGCCCCGTGTTTGGAGACACCTTGGTTTTACCCCACATCACCCTTGTCATCCCTGATATACTTCTGCCTGTTGCTATAGGCACGTGTCAATCCATCTGGTTGAAGTCTTCCTTTCATTCACTGACCTTTCATCTCACCCAGCACAGTATCTTTCCACAAGATTTTGGAGTAGAAACCCCAATTCTCAGCACGGGGCCAAACCAGAATAAATCAGTTCAAAGTCTTGGTTCAAAGATAAACTCTCTCATTATCAAGCCAAGGGAAAGGAAAGAGAGATATTTCAATGTAGTTGACATCTGGATTAATTTGAAAGTCTTTTCCAATTATTTTTCTAATTCTATCAGTCTTCTTCTTTTTTCTTTTTTCGGACCTCATGAAGGATAGGCATCCAAAGGCTTGTGTGAGGGGAAGAAGTTTAGCTGGACAGCAATTCTCCCCAGGAGAAGGAGGAAGAAGCTGAAGAGGAGAGTCTGCATTTTATTCTGTGTAACTCTCACCCCTAAACCCCACATAAATAATGTTTACACACAGTCCTTATTACACTTCGTTGTTGTTAAGTGCTGTCAAGTATAACTCATGAAGACCCCATGGACAGCAGAGGTGGGCCATGTCCTCGCCTGTGCCATCTTTCTTGTTGTTGCTGTGTGCCGCTGGGTCAGAACCGACTCACAGCTGACCATCCAGTGTATTTTCAGAGACAGTAAATTGCACTGGAGGAGATTTGCCATTCTGATCAACTCTGATCTATTGATCCCAATGGTGCAGACACTGCATGACCATGTTACAGTCACCGTGTCAACCCATCTCACTGAGGGTCTTCCTCTCCTTCACTGACCCTCCACCTTTCCAAGCATGATGTTCTTCTCCAAGGAATAGCCTCCCTTGACAACATGTTACAGTGTTTATGGGGGAAAAAATCCCAGGTAGATCTTAATGATGATGACAAACCTGAAAAACCACCTCCAGCATAACTTTTTATCAGACTTCCCTCGCCCCTGCTCACTGCCATCTTACTGTCCTGGAAATAATTGTTGAATATGTCGTTCTGAAGAAACAGGAAATGTCTTGAGAGACAGTGATGGAAGCGTGACCTTGTTAATAAGACAGCCATCTCATCTGCACATGGCCTGAGACATACAAAGTCAGCAGATGCAGGTGATCTGTTCTTCACCCACTGACCCCACGGCACAGCCGGGATGTGGATGCCGGTCGATGATGCACCAGGCAGTCCCCTCTGTGCGACGACGGCGACTAAATTGATCACATGATAAATGGGAAGACCCTTCCAAAGCTCACGAGGTGCCTTCTGGAGCTAAGCTGGGAGAGGACCTGCCAGCGTCATCTGATTAAAAGAAGCTATAGGAAACCTTCGTTGGAAAGATGAGTTGCACTAAACCAAATGGGCAGATGGGGTTGAACAGATTATTTTTTAAATTTTATTTTACTATTTTTTTTGTGTGTGTATGTACTGTCAAATTGGATCTGACTGGTACGGAAGACTGCCCCCTTCTCCAGCAGAGCATCTGGTAGATTCAAACCATGCTCCTCTGGGATGGCAGTGCAGCTTCTTGCCACTAGGCCACCAGAGCTTCCTTGAACTTATGTATTTTGCAATGTGCAATCTGCTTTGCTCCAAAAGGGCCCTGAATTCATACTCACTGCTCTTGAGTTGGCTCCGTCTCACAGCTGACCCTCTGCTGGGTTTCCGAGGTTGTATATCAGGAGCGGACTGTCCATCTTTGTCCCATGAAGCCACAGTGGACTGCCACCAGACATGCGAGGGCTTCAAGTTAGCAGCTCTGCTGGCTAAGTACCAGGGGGTTCAGTGGTGCTTTGTCTGTAGAAGCTGAATTTAGGGCTATGGCCCTGAAATACTAATTCAAGGTGTAGATCTAGAACTGAAGGCAGAAATGCTAACAGAAACCTGACTCAAAGCTCCTTAGAGCTCTCTTCACAGTAGCTGAAAGGTGGAAGCTGTGAAAATTTCCATCAGCATATCAGTACCTGAGCCAATGTGGTCTAGACACACAGTAGGGGGTCCCTCATCCCCTCAGGAGCTCTCCTGGTGTATGTAGTAGGGAGCTCTGAGGGTTTAGTGGCAAGGAACAGTCTTAGCGGGATGGCCAGTTCCCTCCTCTCTGTTTCCTGGGAACCCACTGGAGGGTCAGCTCCAGGTTGGTTCCAATCTGACGGTGCACAACCCCGGCAGCCACAGTGGTGTACTGGGTGATGTGCTCTGCTGCTGACCAAAAGGTCTGTGGTCTGAATCCACCAGCTGCCCCACAGGAGAAAGACAAGGCAAGTCTGGTCTGGTTCAGAGCTCCAGCTTTGGGACCCTGGTGGAGGGTCGCTGTGAGGTCAGCTGACCAGATGGTGGGGCCCTGCTATTGGTTTTCTGTAAAGAGAAAGAAGTCCTGAAGCAGGCCATACCATGATGTGATGGAAGTCAGTCACAAAAGAGAAAAAGACTCTGGCTGCTCTCATATGACATGAGCAAAACATAGAATTCAGTGTCCTTCCACTGTCCATTTCCTTCCACTGTCTGTGTCCTTCCACTGTCCATGTCTTTCCACTGTCTGTGGAGCTGTTCAGAGAAGAAGAGAAAGACCCTGCAAAGACAGCCGCGCCGTAGCTACCACAGGGCGCTCGGGCAGGATGCGGGGGCTCGAGGTTGGTGCAGGAAAGGACAAGGTTCACATCCGTTCTCTATAGGTTGCTGTGAGTCACTGTCAACACCACCCAAGGATCCTGACAACAGAAATCTAGGGTTACTAGTGGTGGTCTAGGGTGGAGAGGAGCGAGAAGGAGATAGTGCGCTGAGGGTAGTGCCTTTCTATTAACGCTGGTGGAAGTGGAAAAATTAAAAAAAACACAGTGATAATGTACACACAATAGGAAAAATGCAGCAATCAGTTTCTCCAGATTATACATTTAGAAGTATCAAATTGACATTTTTATGTCTGTATTTTTACCACAAAGCAAAGCAAACAGACAAAGGAATTGTCTTTTGGCAGCTACAATGGGGGAAATAGTTTAATGAAGGGCTTTACCGCCCTCTTGCTGGACCTAGGGGGTAAACAATGAGGGTACAGGCACCTATGCCTAGGTTGTCTTCTTAACACAATACACCACATCTAGAAGCCTTTGGGAGCTGTATCTAAGAAGCTTACCGTATTGCCTCTAACTCCCTTGGGTCCAACTTCTCCTGGGTCTCCAGGGTCCCCAATTTCACCCTAAATCAGTTCAGAAAAATAAGATCAAATGATTATTATAATCAAAGCAATGAGCCTCGGTGTGTGTCTGAAGCCCCACTCCAACACCATGGAACACTGACACGTCTCTCTGTCTCGGGCAGCCTCCTTGGAAATGTCCCCTTTGTTTCTGTTTGCATTTTCTGAGCTTTCTGCTACTGAGCACCCCACATTCTCCTCACCTTGCTTCCCGAACTCTCACAGGCTCACAGGCTCCGTGGAGACTCGCTGAGCCTTCTCACTTGCCTAGTCCAGGCCCTGGCTCAGGAGTTCAAACCTGGTAGTGGACGCCCTTGCTAGGGTTTTATCTATAGGCTACAAACACTGCAAAAATGAGCCAAACCAAATCACATGTTTGTTCTTCTGCATATCTTTCTTCTGAACAAAGAAGAAAATATATAGGGGAAATATACGTTGGAATAGAAAATTTACATATGCTTAATTGTTATGCACTGAGTCAGAACTGACTCACAGCTGACCCTCCAGCACACTTTCCGAGGCTGGAAATCACAAGAGAGATTGCCTGTCTTTTCCCCTTGGATCACCTGGTGGATTTGAACCACCTGTCTTGGGATTGGCAGCACAACTCCGTATCCACTAGGTCACCAGAGCTCATATCTATCTAACTATATATTGTGTTATCTACGAATTAAAAATGAAAGTTTGTTTTTATAAAAAACTCATATGCTTGTATATGAAGGCATAATCTTAAAACAGCCTGCATATTTCTTTCCTCCTTTCCCTGAAAGTAGAATATTTCTCGTTTCTCTTATGGTTTAGCGGTAAGGAGTTGCACTGTCAACACAAAGGCATGGGGTTTGAGTCCACCAGCTCCACCACAGAAGAAAGGGTTCTGAAAGCCTTCCGGAGGGTCAGCCACGGGCTGGCTCCGATGCCACGGTGCACACCAGCAAGTCCTTCTACGGCTCTAGGAACATTTCAGAACCTCAGGCTGTAAGTCGTGAAGCTTTCCTGGTTGATCTCAGATTCACACGCAGTTCACTGTACCTTGGGCCCACTTTCTCCAGGGAAGCCTTCTTGGCCCTGTGGTGAACAACAGAAAAGATGAGCATCTCACACACTTCACCCAGGTATGCTCACAGGGCTTTTTCTTCTACCTGATGGCTTGTTTTAGTCTGAGTGTTTCTGATCCAAGAGTATGCCAGACAGTTGGAACCTAGAAACTGTATCACACTGCCTGAGAAACAAACTCAAATTTCAAAGTTAAACTATTTGCCCATGTCATCAAAATAGCGTGACCTCCTAAGATCCATCACGGTCTGGACATGTCCAAGCAGCGGCTGTCAGCCCTCTGTGTCCTGCAGGCCCATCACAGGTCCGGTGGGAGGTCGCTGGGCCCCATGCTTCTGAAACAGCCTTCCTGAATGCATTTCAGTGAGACGTCTGGACGTGTCATAGTCGGCTCACCACCCGACTGTCAGTTTGTGACACTTAGTGATCCCACTGGCATTTCAAATCTTAGCATGGCCATCCATGATGGCCAGGTCTCAGTGGAGTATCCAGAACAAGACAGACTTGAAGAGAGGGCTGACCACCCATTTCCAGCCAGCAGCCAATGGGAAGATGATGGGTCCCGGAAGGACAGGGTCTTCCCCACTGGTGTGGACATGCCGTTGTGGGGGGATCGGTGGCTGGAGAAGGGCAGCGTGTTTCACATGCTGTAGATGCAGAGGGTCACAGAGGATGAGGTGGGTGGACACAACAGCAGCAGTGGGAGGGCTGGGTCTGTCAGGCTTCCTCTGACACCCGCACGTCCCCTTGACTCCCGGCGATGGCCGTGACCCAGTGAACCAGCTAGGCGGAACTTGTCCATTCATTTTATGGACCTCTGGTTACTTAAATCTGGTCAAATGCTATAGTTGAAAAGGTAGGCGTGATAATGAATATCTTCTTAGTAAAATAAAGAGATTTATTTAATATGATGTTCATTATTTTTTTGTTATTATTCTCAAACACACATAACATGAAAAGAATAGGCAGGAGGAACATCAAACAGCTGCTACCTCTCAGAATTGATAGTGACACATTTTCTGTCATATTTTCTTCTAGGTTTTAAAAATGCGTGTTTGCATAATGGGGATAAGTGCATTTATAATGATATCCTGATTTTTAAAATCTGGCATTTTTTCATAGAATTACTTTATAGAATTCAAACTTCTCATATGCATTCCATTATGCATGTTAGCATAACGGGGATAAGTGTGTTTCTAATGATATCCTGATTTTTAAAAATCTGGCATTTTTTTCATAGAATTACTTCATCAAATCCGAACTTCTTATATACATTCCATTTAAAGGATTTCTAGTTTCCTAGTCTGTAGGCTTGGAAAAAAGATATCTCCTATCATGGAATAATGAAATTCTTTTCTATTATTTCCTTTTTTTTTTTACCATTTCAAAAGACAGTTCTGATTCATTAGTTTTCTTTTTCAAAGAAGAGGAACTTTCTTTGTTGCTTACTTTTCCTGGCATCATTTCAACTGGGATTCCATTTAAGATTCCATTGATTCTTCACATAATGTTTTCGACTTGCCAAGAAGAACTTGGGTTGCCTCTCCCTTTATTCAAGTTTTCATTTATATATCTCAGCAAATCATGATTGAAGGTCTCACATATTTTTCAGATAGTCTTAACTATGTAATACTTATGCTATAATCATTAGCTTTTTAGAAAGTATAGTTTCCAAGTGGTTATTGTTGGTCTGTAGAAATCACTGGGTTTAGTAAATTTATCCTAAACCCAGAAACATCACTAACAATATGAAAGTATCTTTCCGATGTCAAGTTAAAAGGTTTTATTCTCAGTTACCACTTGGCCCAAAGCACTTTGGCACAGCTTGCAAAGCGTCTCTGCAAGGGTTTGACCAAGCATATTACGGGCAGGGGACACAATTTGGAGCGGCTCCCTGGTGAACTCAGCCATGTAGCAGCCAAGCTCAAATGTGCCGCTCAGGCTGAACCTTGGCAGGCCCGGGCCACACACCTCTGCAAAAGACACAAGATCCACTTCAAGTCTGGATTGTAGGCAGCTCCTCAAACCAACTATTCTCTCCTGTATCACTTTAACCATGTACCACAATAAACTCACAAAGTAGACTTCTAAAGGTCTAAAATGGTCTTCTGCCTCCTCTTCCTTCTTCTTGACCTCTTAAATGCAGTAAACAAGCAACAATGAGAACCACACCGTAACAAATGGAAAGTGTACAGTTTCCAGAAGATACAACTCACCTTTGCACCTTTCGTCCCAGCTCGACCGTAACCTGGAACGCCATCACCGCCCTAAAAACAGAGCCAGTAATCAACATCCCAAACCAGAGACCAAGGCAGCAGGCCAGATGGCCAGATTGTGGTGTGAGTACAGAGAATTCAAAGTGGAGCCCTCTTGCTGGGACACACCACCCACATTCTCTGATAGTCATGCCAAAAGCAACTGTCAGGGAGAGATTAGACAGGACTGTCACCTAAGTTTTATCTGCCACATGGAAACAATACTTACTTATATCATTTTTATCATGATTACATGAGATGATTCCAGGTGTATATAGCAATTTGACAGTAAAAGGAACTGGTGGTATTATTTCTTATGGATAACACATGAATTTCCTACCTTAGCTCTAATCCATTAATATCTAATCAAGTCACTAGACTACAAACCCTGATTGAACGAAGGTGCTCTTGAGAGGCAAAGATAGAGAAAGTTTGTCCCATATTCTCTGGACACGCTGTCAGGGAGGGCCAGTCCTTGGAAAAAGACATCATCCTGGGAAAGGAGGAGGGTCAGTGAGCAGAAGACCCTCAACAAGATGGATTGATAAAGCATATCAGAGGTGGTGGGGACGGCACAGGCTGGGCAGGGTTCAGGTCTGTGTTCACAGGGTCACCACGGGTTGTAGTTGAATTGATGACACCTAACAACAACAATCACCACAATAACAGAACAGATTTAAAACAAATAGACGAAAACCCAAGTCCACTCCACGGGGTCCATTCCCACTCATGAGGTCCTCCAGAGGGTTCCTGAGGCTATAAATACTAACTGAAGCCGACTCTCTCACGGAGCAGCGGGTAGACTCATTCAAAGAGCCAATTCTTCAGTTGGTAGCCCAACACATAACACAGTATGCCACAGGGCTAGTTAAACATATCTTCTTCAATGTCTGGGCATCGGTCATGGTGTGACCCTTGTCGGAGGCCTCGGGGAGCATTTGATTCTGAGCACTGGTAGCAGGATGGGTCTCTCTGAGGAGAGTCTGATGGGAGGAAAGGCTGGAAGAAAGGCATTGAGATGCCAAAGGCTGGCTGTGCCCTTTTCACAGTTTCAAGAGCATCTCACGCTGTTCACTACCTGTAAGTAACCCCCTTGGGGAAGGCAGGCCACTGCCCAAGAACTGAAGCTCAGGATAATAGAACATCTCTCTTCAGTTCTAGAAAATCATACGGCTGAATGGAGTGGTGTCCTCAGGCCTCTTGCCAGGGAACCACCCCAGAAATCTACTGAGTCCCAGGGCCCGTCAAATAGTGACAAAATGCAAACCTGCATGCCCCGAGGACCGGGGAAGCCAGCATCTCCTTTCCCGCCCGGGTCTCCAGGTTCTCCCTGTGAAGAGGGACAAGATACGTCTACATGAGGGTGTTCTCAGAGTGTAAACCAGACACCGTCAACCGCATCTGCATGCATCACACAAAACAATACGGGGTTGTTGTCCTCAGGCTGCAGGCGGGGCGGCCACACCAGGGGAGCTGCTGCTCGTGGGGTCTCAGTGGACAGGCCACCTCAGTGAGGTGGGGTGACTGTAACACACACGGCCACCTCAGCAGCCTGGGGACCCGAACCCCACTCCCGGGCTCAAGGAGGAAGCACTGTCCTGTGGAAGAAAAATGGAGCTGTGCCTCATGGCCATCCATGGAAACCATCTGGCTGCTGAAAGACAGCAGATTTATTCATCAAGTGAAGGTCTGTGAATCAACTTCCTCAAAGGAGTCCAACCCCTCGGCAGCAGGGTGACTTGTGATTAGAGGGGCATTTACTGTGGGCACCAGGTCAACCTCAGTGTACGTGTAAGAGTTCCAACTTTGCAGGGAAAAGGAATGAAGGTTTACACAGGAAGGCTAGCCCCATCCTCCTTTAGAAAACACACACACACACACACTCTCTCTCTCTCTCTCTTCATTTTGGAGTTAGTTTTAGATATACAGAAAAGGCAGTTGCTAGAGTTCCCATATACCCCTTGCCTTCCTGGAAACCTGAGTAAGCAAGGGGTACACATCTGGGGTCATTACAGTTATGGGGTCCTTCTTGAAGCTGCCCAGAGCTGGAGCTGGCTTTTGGATACTTCCTTCCTCCATTTTTGTCCTTCTGTTTAAAAATTCCTTTCATTAATAATGACCTTCCCCTAACACAAATTTCATATTCAAATTTCTACACTATTTAAAATCTTCTAAAAATTTGACTATGTTAATATATGTTGTTGTTGTTGGTTGCTGTCAAGTTGAGGTCAACTCATAGTGACTCTATGAACAAAAGACCTAATGCCTTTCCATAGCTATGTTAATATAAAAAATTCAAATAACACTGTATTGGTTGCTGAACAAAGTCAGTTGCATTAATTTTCTTGTTCTTTATAAGCCATCCAAATAGAATTATTTTTTTCAAGTGCTGCCACCCAGGGTTTTCCAAATTTGTATTTTCTTAACACATTATTTTTCCTACCCAGAATTCCTCATACATTTTACATGGCTCATTGTCTAAAGCCTCCAGTCACAATCTATTTCCTCAGTGATGTTTCTTCCTCTAACTCTATGATATCACTTTAAGTCTTCCTTTCAGTCTACTACATACAGTGTAGGGAGTGCTGGTGGCTTAGTGGTTAGGACGTGTACTGCTAGCCCAAAGGAATGCAGTTCAAATCCACCAAGTGTTCTCCTCTCACATGATTAACTGCCTCTGAAAACACCCTGGAGGGTCAGACATGGATCGGTTCTGACTCGATGATACTTAACAACAATATATAATAGAGTTGTATTATATGTAATAACACAATAATAAAAAATATTATATAGAATAGCAATAATACAGCAGTCAAGAAATTTGAAAAATGTGTTGCACTGGGAAAATCTGCTGTAAAGCACCTCTCCACAGTGCTGGCAAAGATGTCAAAGATTATTATGTGTCTGATGCAAGTCATAGGCTTTTTAATTTGACTCGGTGACTTCGGCAATAGGCTTGAGTGTTTTGGAGACAGTGTGGATGGCACAGGACAGGACCAAGCATATGTTCATAGGGTCATTGTGAGTTGTACTCGACTTGATGCCACCTGACAACAACAACAAATACCTGATGTGGAGCTTTAGTCTAAAGGTGTTCTAAGCAAGGGTCGATAAGAATGGAGGAAAGAAGAGAGGCAGGAAAAGATAGAAGAGGGAAGAAAGGAAATGCAGGAGAGAAAGGGAAGAACAGTCCCCTTTCCTAGAGGCTTTTGGTTCATGTTGGGTGTAGCCCCTCATGAGGTTCTGCTGAACTGGAATCCCTGACTTCATCCTGGTCCACAGCCAGGTCCTTAGAAGCAGTTGGCTCTCGAAGAATGGGGTCATGGAGTAGGGGCAATGGATGGTTCTGCTGAAAGGACACTGGCTTATGGCAGCAGGCACACTTCTCTTTGGCAGAAAAGCTTCAACATTAGCAGGTGTGAGGAAGGTGACCTACTTTCTTTCCTTGGCTTCCGGAACGGCCTGGACTCCCCTCCTGTCCTGCGGGTCCTGGAGGTCCCTGAAACAAAGCAAGAATTCCAAATACAGCACAACACGGAGCAACTTTTCTCTGAATGCTTTGTGTCCGTCCTAAGAGGAAAATGAAGTGCAGATGCAAAAAGAGCTAGGGCAGGACTGATTCCTGCTCTGGAAAAAAGCACCCTAACTTCTATATAAAGACTAGCGAACAGAAGAACATGAACACGGTAATTCGTGCCAGATGTTGTGGAGATGCCATGTTCCTAGGGAGTTTTCTCTTCCAGAGAAATTCCCGTTTCTCACTGGTTTGCTGTTAGGGGCAGATGGGACCTAACCATCTAACATTTGATGAAGACATTAGATATGTCATTTGCTTTAAGCTTTCTTCTTGTTTTGAAAATAAGATTATTCTGTTCTCTCCCTCTCATTGTCATGAAGTTGGAGCCAACCTGCAGTAGACCCTCCGGTAGGTTTTCAGAGGCTGTAAAATTGCACAGGAAAAGACTGCCCATCTTTCACCCACAGAGAAACTGGTGGATTCAAACTGTTTCCTTTGGAATAGCAGCTCAATTATTTATCCACCATGGCACCAGAACTCCTTATTTTTGTATTAGAAAGCTCAAAATCTTTACTAAAAAAATAAGCATTTATAACAAAAGTTGGCCAAGGTGGTAGAAGATAAATATTCAGAAATAACGTATGCCCTAGCAAACATAAAAAAAGAAATGTAAATAAATTCCCCATTGCTAGTAAGAGAAAAGTTTAAAATACTAAGAATGAATTTCATAATAAGAAAGCTGGTAGAAGCTTACAGAATAAAATAACAAAAGGTAAGCAAATGGATGAATATGCTGTATCTTTGCATAAAAATACATTCGCTATAATAAAATACATCCCTCACAACATTTTAGAAGGTACATTATGTTGGATCAGTCTCAGACATGAACGCTTTAAAATCCCAGTTCAGAGAAACCCTCATGCCGTGCTAGACACAAGCACTGAGCTCAGACTTGTCCTTTGCGAGCCGGGCTCTGAGAAACACAAATCTCTTTGTTAAACAGGTCCTTGTGAGTCACTTCAACACCAGTGGGTTGAGTTAATTTTCACAGAGTTTTGTCATGGTTGTTATAATTTAAAAGTAAGTAAACCAACTTTGTGTAATAAGAATGATGCTTAGCAAATTGATAGTTTTGAAAGCAGGAGTGTCATCCACTTCCTAAACAACAAGCCTCTGGAAACTCTATGAACTTTGATAAATGTTGATAGTTGTAGAAGGGCTTCAGGCCTTTTGTTCATAGGGTTATTATGAGTTGTGCTTGACTCGAAGGCAATCAACAGCAACAACAACTAAAAAATGTTAACATTAAACTTTAAATCTTAAAAATAAATTAAAGATGCCATAATTTGTATATAGCACATCTCCTCTGGAAAGGATCATTGAACAATGAATTGATTACTAAGCAGTTAATAATGATCTTCACACAATGGCTCGTTTCTCCTGCCTCCCTTCTTTGTCTTAAAAGAGAATTCCAAGATTCTTCACTCTCACAGCTCTTGAACCTATTTCCTAGCTTTTTTCCTAACACTGGGTGAATCTATCTCCAAATGGCCTTGTCAACCAGTTGATATTTTTGCTTTTACTTGGCTTTCATTAGATACTCATCAAATTAATTTTCCCATTAACTTCTGTCACATCGAGTTAACCACCGAGTTCCAGGTACTCTGACTTTTTCTCTGTAACCTTCAGCATGTCTCCTTCTCCCTTCTGCCTCTTAAATTTCCACGCACCACAAAGTGAGAAAAGTCTGACCTTGATTTTCTCACTCCATCTCCCTTTCCTGAGTGAGAGCTCCACGGATTCCTGTATACGTCTACACACGAACTTAGAAATCGACTCACTGCTGGTCCAACGCCATCGGAGCCCAGCGAGCACAGGGAGATAGCACCTGGCCAACAGAAAGTTGCCTATCAAACCACCAGCTGCTCTATCAGAGAGAGACGTGTCAGTGGCGCTGTCAAAGATTTTCCATCTTGGCACAGTTTTACTCTGCCCAGTGTGGGTCATTGCGATTTGGACTGAAACCGAAGGCAGTAAGATTTGGAGTAATTCCAGGCATTCGGTTGGAAGCCAAATCCATATATTACAATGCCTACTAGATATCCCATAGGAATTAATTGTAAAAACCCTCCATTTTTCACCTGAACTGTATTTTTAGCCTCATATTCTGTTCCTCATGGAACACCACCATTTATTCCTGAAACCCAAGGCAGAAGCCTCTGAATCATCCTGACTCCTCCCTCTAGCTCACACTGAAAATATTGAAATTAAAATAGTCCCTATAGTTCTCAGCTGAATTAAACTCAGGTTTCTATGGTTCTCAGCTAAGTTAAACTCAGGAATTTTCCCATTGTCTCGAGTAAAGCCCCACACCCATGTATCCAGGGCAACAGTATTTCAAGAATGGCTAGCAGAAGGGCAGAGCAAACAAGCAGAAGTTGTTTCTCAACTGATAACCCATGTGCCTTTGTTTCCCGACTGATAACCAATGTATCTTGTGCTTTTCCACTGCTCTAGAGTTTGAACTCATTGTATACTTAAGAATTTGTGACACCACCCTATAGTTAAAGATCTATCTAACTGCTACATGTGCTACGTGACTGCCGCAAGTGCTACGGGCAAAAATGCTGTGTAAACCCTGAGCGAACACTGAACCAATGAATTCAAACTGTATTTTCATCACCCAATGAGAAGCTGATACCCAGTTGTATCCCCCTAAAGTGTATAAAAAAACCCAACTTTGTCTGCTCGCGGTTGGCTCCTTTATCTCTTGCCAGAGATAAGAGTCGGCCTGGAGCTCCGCAATAAACCTCTTATCTCTTGCTGTTGCATCAAGCCGGTGTCTTGGAGTCTTGGGTCTTCGCCGTCCACTCGGGACAGAAAAGGACCAGCGGTTCGGGGGTCCTTCAACACTTCAAAGCCAGTCAGTTACAAATCTCACAGATGCTGGTGTCTTCCTGCGTCCATCTCGTCTCCCATTCCCATTGCTACCACCTATTTTCAAAAAACTATGGGAAGTCAAATTTCATACTAAATATTTGTAATAAACCAAATGCTAGTTCAGGGTATGAGGGAGGCTGATACAAGCTGGAATTTACCCTGAAACACTAACGCAATCCTTAAATGTTTATGGGGTAGACACTAACATTTTATAAGATTCTTGCATTGTATTTGCTAACCCCTCCCTCCTGGGTCAAGCAGAGGATTTCAATAGAAAGAGCTTAGCTTCATTTGCATTGAATTCTCTTGGTGATTTGCTCCCGGGCAATTTTCAATAAAGGCCCAGGGATGGTAAGGTAAGTTCAGTGCTTCAGTTTGCTTCAGTTGAGAACTGTTGGCCTCCTGCTTCACTTCTTGTTTTCTCCTACATTTCTGGTGTTCTGTCTCATTGTTAACACTTATTAATATACTTTACCCTTGGTCTGCAGCAGAAACCAACAGCAGCAAGTTGATGGCCTGCACAGCCTCAAGTTCTTGCTCTCCCATGCCAACATCGAAAACCAAGCAGAAATGATCAGAACCAACCTTTTCAGGACTTGGAAACAGTAAAGTTTAACAGTAACTGAATGCTGAGTGAAGGAAGAAAAATCTCTGAAACTATGAAAAACCCAATTTCTATTTATTAAAAAAAAATTAAAAAGAATCATGAATATAAACACAGCCAAGGATTTAACCTCTATTGTGTCGATGGTAAGAAGATGTTGAGAACTTATTAAAATGCTTTTAAGAGAAAAATTAAAAAGCAACTTAACATTGTAGAAAAAAGCAAATAACCAATGGGTCAAAGAAGAAACCATGAAACAGATTAGAAAATACTTAGGAATGAAGGAAAATGAAAGTAATATATTAAAACCTATTGGATGTGATAAAGGCATTGCTAAGAGGGAACATTATGTCTGTAAATTACAAGAAGAAAGATGTCATCCATAGCTGAGCGTTACATCTCGAGATGTTCAGATTTAAGTAGACCAAACTAACTCAAAGAAACTATCAGGAAGGAAGTTAGGCTGAAGATGAGAGCAGAAATATGCAAAATACAAAACAGAAACAACAGCAAGACCAAAAGTTAGTTCATTGTGAAGGTCAATAAACTAGACAAAGCCTTTGCTAGAATGACAAAAGAAAAATAAAGATGATGCAAATAACTGAAATCAGAAATGAAATTACCACTAATCTTAAGGAAGAAGAAAAGGATCACAGGCACAATTATGTGTTAATAAAACAGAAAACCCACATGAAATGGACAAATCCCTAGAAACTTGCAAATGATCTAAACTGGACAGACTATTGAATGACCCAGAAAGCATTAAAAGGTGATGGAGAAAGTAGACAGAGTCACTGGACCACAAAGAATTGTCTGACACAGAAGTTAATGAAACATCTGCTTAAAAGGAAATAGAAGGAGGGATAAAAGGCTCTGAAGGAATTGGCAAAAAACAGGGCCCCAGGAATCGGCAGACCAATTGACATATTTCAGCAAACAGATGCTGCCCAGAACACGCTCACAGGTTCTACCAAGAAATCTGGAGGAAAACTAGCTGGCCAACTGACTGGAAGAGATTAATATCTGTTTACGTTAAAAAAAAAAAAGGTGATCCAAAAGAGCATGGAAATTATTGAACAGTACCACTAATATTATATACAAGCAAAATCTTGCTGAAGATTGTCCAAAGCCACCTGGAATAGTACATTGACAGACAACTATCAGAAATATAATCTGGGTTTAGAAGAGACCGTGTCAGTAGGGACATCAGTGTCAATGTCAGATGGATCTTGGCCAAAAACAGAGAGTACTAGAGGAATGTCTATCTGTGTTTTATTGACTATGCAAAGGCATTTGACTGTGTGAATCATAACAAATTGTGGCTAACCTTGAGGTGAAAGGGCATCCCAGAATACTTGATTGAGCTCATGTGAAACCAATACTTGGAATAGGAAGCAGTCATTAGAACAGAGCAAGGAAACACTGCATGGTTCAAGGTAGGAAAAGAATGTGTCAAGGAAGCATCCTGCTTCCATACCTTTTCAGTCTATATGCAGAACAGATAATTTGGGAGGGTGGACATTATGAGGAGAAATATGACTGCAGGATTGGAGGAAGACTCATCAATAACCTGTGTTGTGCAAATGACACAATTTTGCTGGCTAAAACTGATGAGGACCTGAAACATTTGAGGCAAACGGTCAAGAACAGTAGTCTTCAATATGGTTTCAACATCTAGAAGACAAAGATTCTAACCACTGGGCCAATTAACAGCACCATGATAGATGGAGAAGAGATTGAGGTTGTTAACAATTACAGCTTGCTCGGCTCCACACTCTTATCATCAGCAGTCAGAAAATCAAAAGACAAATTGCATTGGGAAAATCTGCTGTCAAGGACCTCTCTAGGGGGCTAAAAAAGCAATGATGTCAGTCTAGAGACTAAGGTGTACCTGACTCAGGGCAAGGTCTTTGCAATTAATTGCTATGCATCTGAGAGCTGGACAATAATTATGAATTACAGAAGAAGAATAGATGCCTTTGAGTTGTGGTGCTAGAGAAGAGTCTTGAACATATCAGGGATTGCAAAGAGAACAAACAGTTCCGTCCTGGAACGGGTGAAACCAAGCTGCTCCTTGAAGGTAAGGATTTTGAAGTTCTGTGTCACATATTAGGCAGAAAGGACCAGTTCTTGGAGAAGATTATCATGCTTGGAAGGATGGAGGGGCAGCACAAGAGAGGAAGACCCTGGATGAGACGGATTGGCACAGTAAATGGGCAATGGAGGTAGAGGTGTCAGAGACAGTGAGACTAGTTCAGAGTAGGGTAGGGCTCAGAGCTATTGTACCTAGGGTTGCTATGAGTCACAGGTGACTTGATGGCACATAACAACAGGAACAACAAACTGACCCAGGAAGAAATAGAAAATCTCAGTAGACCTATAACAAAGAGATTGGATCAGTAATGACAAACAAAACAACTTCCTAAAGGAAAAATTCTGGACCAGATGGCTTCAGGGATCTGAATTCTACCAGACAGTTAGATAAATTAAACCAATCCTTCTTAGATTCTTCTAAAACACATAAAAGAAGGAAATACTACCTAAGTCAATCATTGGGTCCAGCATTAAACTAATACCAAAGCCAGATGCCAGATACAGACATACAGACATCTCTCTCTCTCTCTCTCTCTCTCACACACACACACACAAATGCACAGACACACAGACCTTTATTTCTTGTGAATAGACTCAGTTAAACTCAGCTCATTGTTTAGTCAGAAGCTGGCCCTCCATTTGGTCTTCAGAGCTGTAAATCACATGGGAGGAGACTGCACAAACTTCTCCCCTCAGAGTCAATGGTGGATTCGAACACCAGGGAGGTGTGGCCTTTGGATTAATGGTGGGACTCTTGAGTCCACCCGCAGAATGTGTGTACTGTCTTCATGCACACACATGCACACACGCACAGCCCCGAACACTCAAGCTCACCGCCGTGGAGTGACCAGCTCAGAGCTGACCTCTAGCAGGCTTGCTGAGGCTGTGGGCTGCACGGGGAGAGATTGTCCATCTTCTTCCCCTGAGGTCACTGGTGGATTCAAACCACCTGCGAGGCACAGCCTCTGAGTTAGCACTGCAGCTTCCTATGGACTAAGCCAGGAGGCGGCCATGTAAAACACCTTTGCCCAACGACATGCTAGCAGACCCTATACAGACCAGAGTCCACACAATCCTAGCACCTCCAGTATATACGTGGAGATGGGACAACAAGGTAAAGAAAAGAAGGGAGCAAAAGAAGAGAAAAGAACACATTTCCTCACAGATATGCCCTCCTTTTGTTGTGCCACACACTGCGTTTCTTTTATAGGCTAGCCATATGTATGGCTAGATTAGCACGTTTGATTTATGCAGAGAGCTCCTAACACTGCATAAGTTAATAGGTTTTCAAAACACTGTCAACAGAAATCACGTCCCTTTTTCTAAATGTGCATCCTAAGAAAGCCCATTCCTGGAACTCACTCCTGCTTTTCCACTCAAGAGGCTGGTGCTCACGTGCCGTAAACCCCGGTGAAGCCGACGGGTTTACATGTCCAGGAAAGCACAACACACTTTTGTTGTATATCTGATCCTATTAGTCTCTTGCGGTTTGCTTTTGAAAATAGCAGAGTGAGACCCCATTCATCACATTCCACATGTAGAAAACACCACGTACTTTTAGGCAGTTGTCACGATGTGGACCAGAGCATTTCAAGAAAAAGCAAGGGGAAAAAAGAAAAATCACACTTTCCAGCCCGAGACACAGAAGAGGTGCCTTCTAACGCATGCTGGCAATGCCAGGAGGTCGAATGATTTATGACTGTGGCCAGCCAGCCAAGGCCGCACTGAAGAGGCTCACTTGCAGAGATGCCCTGTAAGGCCAGGGGACTTGTCTGAGTAACAGCCACTCGGCTACGACTGTGGATTCTAGATCAAGGCCTCTGGATTTTAATCCATCCACATCTCATCAGTATATGTAAACAGATGAAATCCTTGCCCAGTGTATGTTTTCCTTGGCTTCTGCTGCTTCCACCCCCCAACGTCCCCGCCAGGTCCCAAATTGCAATGCCAGTGCGCTTTTAAAGATTTGGGGATGTGAACACAAAATAACTGTTTGCGTTAATTTAGCTCTACCATGAAATTGAAAAAGAAGTTGCCATGCTTTCAGAAGGAACACATTAATCAAAACAAGAAACTAATGGCCCCATAAGGAGTAATTAATATGCTTTGAAGTCCTGTGTCATGAGATAAAAGCTTATGCAAATGCTTTCTTTAGTATTTTGATGATGAACACAGCCACTTAAGCATTGGGTCCTTGCCCGGTTTAACTAATGGACGCATGTTATAGATTCCCTTTTCCTCCTGTCAGCAAGAATACAAGTCCCTGACTGGGTCTCATTGGTTAATTTACAGGTTCATTTTTCATTTGGTGAGCTCTGCCCTGTGCCAAGGGCGCTCTGGTGGCCGAGTGCCAACCAAATGCACATGTTCTGAGTCTACCAGCTGCTCTGTCCAGGCCTGAAGGTCTGCTGGAGGGTTAGCTACGAGTCGGTTCAGACTCCATGGCATGTAACAACCACCACCAGCGTGTGCCAACCACTGCATTTCTGAGCTTTGCATATGGTGTGAAAAAAGATGAAGTCCTGGTCCTCATGGAGTTGACCATGCAGAGAGGGAGAGAGAAAAGCACCTTCTGTCACCATCTGGGACTCGCGATGCAGCAGCATCACCCGGGAAGTTGATGGGAAATGCAGGCCTTACCTCAGATCTCAGAAAACTCCTACTCATGCCATAGAGCCCTAGGACACACAGAGCGACCTCCATTGGTTTGCAAGGCTGTCAGTCACATTGGAGGGTACTGCCCACCCCTCTCCAGCAGGACAGCTGGAGGAGCTGAACCGTCAGAGGACATATGGCCTTTGGGTCAACAGCACAACTCTGTGCTGATCCGACCACTAGAGCTCCCCATGCCAGAGCTACAGGATCAGAATGTGCATTTTAGCAAATGTCCCAGGTGACTACAGTTGGAGAAGTGCTGCTGTCAGATAGTCATCTGGGGGCCTAATAAAACTGCCAGGGGGACCTTTTAAAACTTAGTGATGTGGTGTCCTCCAGAGACTCAGAGTTAAGTCTCGGAGGATCCCAGGAATGCTTTCTGGGCTCCTCAGCATGTTCTAGTGAGCTCTGGTGGCCTAGAGGGTAAAAGGTTGTACTGCCAAACCAAAGGCAGATGGTTCAAATCCACCATCTTCTCCTTGGGAGAAAGGTGGGCAATCTCCCAAGAAATTTACAGTCTCTGAAAACCCACTGAGGGTCAGCTCCGTGTCAGCTCTGAGTTAAAGAAAATGAGCCGAGTGGGTTCTGATGTGCAACCAGTGTCGAAGACCTCCACATCGGGGATATCAACGACATACAATGTGATGGCGTTTAGGAGAAATGTTTAACAGAATAGTTGCAGTTTATCTCAGCAAAGAGAATGAAAAACCACATCCCACCTCCGATGTGGCCACGTCAATGCTCTGCAAGGTGGTGGCTAGAATTTGGTGTGGTCACTAAATTGAGTTCTGAAGTCAATCTTACCATCTCCTGTAGGTTCCCAGACAGTCAATAACTCCATCTGGAGGAAAGAAATCCCAAAGACATTCCTATTAAGACCAAGGTTGAACCTCGATACAGTCACTTTCTCTTTCATCACATACCTGGGGACCTTTAATTCCAGGGCTTCCTTTTTCTCCTTTAACACCAGCATCTCCTCTTGGACCCTACATGAAACAGAACCAAGAGTTTACTTTCTCCCTCAGAGACAAGACTTTATTGATGACTTAGACATTAAACATGAAAATGCTATGGTAATGGCATGGACAGAAGTTGAAAACGTCCAAACTGCTGCTTGTTCTGTTTGATTTGCTGATTCCTCCTCATCTGTTCAAACATTTGATGGCTCAATCGGACACGTAAGTGGGTGGGCCTTTGCAGTTGAAATGACTGGGTCTTAGAAGAAATATGGAAGAGTTAACTTTTTCAGTACTACTTTCCAATGACCCTATGCATCAGAATCTGCAAATTCCCACTGGAATATAACAAACCAAGATGCTCCAAGACATAAATCTGAAAGCAGGACATTTAGGTGGACTTGCAGGTCAATAGCTGCCCTGAGGATGGGTCATAACAAGATGAGATCTGTGGCGAGGTAGAATTTAATGGCCAGGTTTCCAAGGCTGAGAGCCCTGCTCTTCAGAAGTCGTGTTGCCTATGAACTCTGACTTCGATTTGTTATTCAAAGCAATCTCCACGCTGTGTTTGGGTTTTGCATTACCCTTTAAAATAGATCATGGGGAAGAGTAAGGATCTATGCATTGGAGGGAAGGGTGGCCTTGCTTGCTTGTAGCACTTCTTGTTTAGCACACAATACCTAACCTAACCTATTTAAATTCTTCCCTACAAGCCCAGCCTCTCCTTGTTGCAGCTGGCAAGTAACAACAAGGAACAAATAACAGAACCAGAGAGAGACAGAGGCCCAAGAGAAAAGTGTTTACTGCTCTGAAATCGTGGTAAATGTGGCCAATTTTTTTTTTTGATGTGAAGGATATGTTGCCCAACTTTCAAGCACCTGCCAATATAATACAATTACTTATGTTTTCTAAAACTATGTGAACAAAATTTTGAAAAATAACAGAACCCACTGGTTGTCATGCACATGTCAAACAACACAATTATTCCTCAAGTATTTAAAACAAAAAGCTGGGGAGGGGAAAAAATGTTTCCTTTGTGGCTTGATGCTCTCTCCTGTCAACCATTTCTGGGGCCTCCTTTTCCTTCTGACTTATTGTTTTAGGCTACATCCTGCCCTCTCTGGCACTTGCCTCCTTTTTTCTTAGGAGATCAGGGTAAAGAGCCAACCATGGCTTGTTCCCTGTGAAGGAAAAAGTTCTCCAGGCATCTCCCAGGAGAAGTGAACTAGAAAAAATGGGCCGAGGGCCACGCTGTAGCTCTCCCCGCTGAAGTCCGCAGCTGCACGCAGAGCAATTCTTTCCTAGAGCAGAGCCACCTTTCAGAGCATCCAGCTCCGCAGCTCTAAGCTCTTACTGCTAAATGGGCCAAGTTCTCAGGCCTGTGGCTTCACATTTTCAAGGTCACCCTGGAAGACTCGAGCCAGGGCCAAGTTGACAAGAAGTTCGTTCTTTAATCCCTTGCCTGGCGATAACGAAGAGCAGGGAGTCTGCAGGTTGAGCTGGGCTCACTCTTTTCACTGTGTACGAACCCACATTCACTTTAAACATCGGTCATTTTGCACAGGCTTACTATTAGGGTTTCCAAGAGAGAAGGCAAAGTGTTCTGTGTTTTCAGATTCTTATTAGTCCTAAGAGGTACCTGAGGCCCCTTTAGACCCAGTGAGCCTTCCAGTCCATCTGGACCCCCCACTCCTCTTTGACCCTGCGGGGAGAAGGAATCAATGAGTTAGTGCTGGTTCCTCATGCTTTTTCTTCCTTTATATGTGAGATTACAATTATTTTTTAAAATCACTATGATAACACGATTTTCTAAAAAAATAAGGTAAAATACAAAGAAGAAAATGAAAATATCCCAAGATCCAGTCAAGCAGAGCTAACTAAAGTTAGTATGTTGGTTAACTAGTCTTTATGTATGCACATCCACAGACACATTTTTCATTTTCTATAAAATTTATACTATATTATACTTATAGTGACATCTACTCCTTACTCGCAGACTAGCTTATTATCTGGCAGTTCTCTTTTACAACAATAGAACAAAGTCCAGTATGTGGCTATTTTGCATATGAATGATGTATACCTGGCAATAATGAACCCTGAGAAGTGAGGCGAAGTGACACTGGCTATGCTGGTTAGCTGGCTAGGCCATGATTCTCAGCGGTTTGGCCTTTCTGTCAGTTGGCATTTACTTAATGATAGTTTTCTTCCATTTCGTATAACACCGTTATTGCATAATGATGTGGTCTTTGGCATCTAACCATGTTAAGTGAGAAGTGGGCATACATCAGCTAATGGGTAGTTCCTGGGTCTGAAAGGTTTACAAGCAGCCACCTAAGGTGCAACGCTTGAGTTCTCTTTGTCCAGAATGAAGAAAAGAGAAGAGAAACAAAGATGCATGGAAACAATCAGTACAAAGGGCTGATGCGACGAGAATGTCTACCGCCACGAGCCTGAGACCAGAAGGCCTGGACGGGGCCCTGTGGCGACGAGAATGTCTACCGCCACGAGCCTGAGACCAGAAGGCCTGGACGGGGCCCAGCTGCCACAGCTCTGAAAGGGACCACAGGGGAAGGTTTCAGACAGAATAGGGGAAATGTGGGACAAAATCCAAAGCTGTAAAAATTACCAGGCGTGTCAGTCGGTAGAGACTGGTGGAACACCAGCACCGTGGCTCTCAGTCACCCTTCAGCTACGGATCTAAGCTCATCCCTGTGTCCAGTTTGGCTCGAAAGAAAAGACAAGCCTATAAGGAGGGGTGTGGACACCACAGAGATCTAATGCTTCAGATCAACCAACCACACGAGAGAAACACACACACACACACACACACACACACACACACAAGCATTTGCCCACCAGTAAAGCTCTGGAGGTGGGAAGGGGTAGGACAGAAAATTAAGTAAACACAATATCAGAACCACAGAAGGAAATGCAAAGTTACACTGGAGGTATTGTAATTAATACCATAGCACAAAACATGCATGAATAGTTGAATGAAAAACCAATTTTCTCTATAAACTTTTACTCATATCACACACACACACACACACACACACACACACACTGCCTAATATTAGCCTTACAATATCTATGATATCCTACTGTAATCTGTCATTCCTTTGCAGGTAAGACTGTATTTTCCCAAATAGTGTTTAAACTGTTGTGTTGTTTTTGCTTTTTTTTAAATATGGAGTTTTATTTACTATCATGTGGTTTTGAAAGTGCGTTCATTATTTGTCCTGAGAGCATTTTTAATCAGAAGGTGTGTTTCTTCAATTTTATGAAATTCTAAGTCATTCATTATTCTAGCACAAATACTACAGGTTAACTGAGCATGCATAATCAGGTTATGAATTTTATATTCTTTTGGTATAATTATCTTTTTTAGCAAAAAAAAATCTAGAATACCTAATTTGAATTAGAATTTTATTGTACTTTCTTGGTTTATATGAAGTTTTATTTAAACGGTAAAAAATGATTTGGAGTTAATTAAGCAGAAATCTGAAGGTGAGGTCACTTATTAGGTTATGAGAGCTTGTACCTGAGATAAAAAAAGTCAAATTTAACAATAATTGGGCTAAGTACTATCGCTGATCAATAATTTTTATGGTATCTGATAGACATCTCCAAACTTTTCCACAATTTTATTCCATAGCCAACATCATCATGAAGCTAAAGGAAATTAGCTTTGAAAAAGCCTTTCTTCTGGTTCATTGATAAGTCACTGACTACCCTCTAGAGTTCGGGGGAGGGGTAGAAACAAAGGCTTTTACCTGTAGCCCTTGGGGTCCCCTTTGACCACGTGCTGCCTGAAATAGAAGAAAGGGGAAATATCATTAACTCTGAAAAACAGCTTTTTAAAAAGGAATTAAATGGATTCAAATTAGCAACCGACACCCGAAGGCTCTGGCATATAAATAACTCCCACATAGCGCTTAAAATATTCAGTTATTTTCTGCACCATGAAAGCAAAATCTCCCTCTGTATCCGAGGGCAATGGGTAATTGAAATAATTGAGACTGAATCCCAAAGACACTCCTGAGAGCAGACTGTGGCCAATAATTTCCCCTTCACCGTTCTTTTAGGAGAGCTGTTCACGAACTGAAAAATGGGCTGATTTGAATTTTATTTCCCCCCTTTTTTTCTCCCCCACTCCCTGGCACCATGAAGTATGCCAGAAATCAGGAGGGCAGAGGCCAAAGGGCAGGAAGCCAGAGGAAAAATTGAGAACTGACTCTGTGAATGTTATTATAACTTAAGCTCAGAAACTAAAGACAGCCAAACTTTCATTCCACCTCCCCCCAAAAAACCAAATAATATACATCTCCCTTTAGTTTTGCCAACAGTATACTGCACTGGACAAACGTTACAAAGCCAAGAGGCCACTTCAAGGAGTCACATATATCTGACCCAAACCACGGTATTTTCAATGGCTCATATGCTGGTGAAAGCTGGGTAACAAACAGAGAAGACTGAAGAAGAATGGCTGTTGACTGATGTTGGCCCTCAACTGGAAACGTAACCCAGAGGGCCAGCAGGAGGAGTCCATCGGTCCTGGAAGAAGAAAACGTTCCTCAGGAGCGAGGTGGGCGTGATGTGTTATCAGGAGCCGAGGGTCGGTGAAGAGAGGACCCTCAACAAGATGAGTGGACTTGTTTCAAGGAGGTGGATGGTTATTGAAAAAAAGAAAAACCTTCAACGAAACAGTTTACCACGGTCGTTACGACAATGGGTACAAACAGCGTCAACTGTGAGGACAGCATGAAAACATTGAAATTAAAATAGTCCCTATAGTTCTCAGCTGAATTAAACTCAAGTTTCTATAGTTCTCAGCTAAGTTAAACTCAGGAATTTTTAAAGCCCCACACCCAGGTATCCAGGGCAACAGTATTTCAAGAATAGCTAGCAGAAGGGCAGAGCAAACAAGCAAAGATTGTTTCTCAACTGATAACCCATGTGCCTTTGTTTCCCGACTGATAACCAATGTATCTTGTGCTTTTCCACTGCTCTAGAGTTTGAACTCATTGTATACTTAAGAATTTGTGACACCACCATATAGTTAAAAATCTATCTAACTGCTACATGTGCTACATGACTGCCGCAAGTGCTACGTGCAAAAATGCTGTGTAAACCCCGAGCGAACACTGAACCAATGAATTCAAACTGTGCTTTCATCACCCAATGAGAAGCTGATACTCAGTTGTATCCCCCTAAAGTGTATAAAAAAACCCAACTTTGTCTGCTCGCGGTCTGTCGGCTCCTCTATCTCTTGCCAGAGATAAGAGTCGGCCTGGAGCTCCGCAATAAACCTCTTATCTCTTGCTGTTGCATCAAGACGGTGTCTTGGAGTCTTGGGTCTTCGCCGTCCACTCGGGACAGAACAGGACCAGCGGTTCGGGCGTCCTTCAAGCACAGGACGGGGCAGTTTTGATCCACTCCAGTCAGGGTCACTATGAGTCTCACTGACCGGACAAGGACACTAGATGACTCGGGATGCAGAAATGAAGGAGACATCCCGAGGATTTGAAAGTGCTCTCTCTCTCTCTCTCTCTCTGTATATACCGAGGACATACACAAGCTCACTATTTCTATGTGTAGAAATCTTCTGTGCCATCAGCAGCCTCTGAAAACCCTCTGGAGGGTGAGCTACGGGTCAGCTCTGACTGAGGGCCCACAACGACATGTATGATTCAGTGACCCTGTCCGCATTCTCTACATCTTCCCTCTCCACCCTCCTTTCCTGAGCTATTCTTCCCCTTTTAGCACAGACTCATTGTCTGCTGTTCTCTCCCACATCTTTTGAGCTGCTCTGGTTAATTTCATCCCATGTGGGTAGATTTTAAAAGTGCACAATAGTTAAGGTAGACACCTTCTTTACTACATAGTAGAATTGATTGTTTGGCCTAAGAAGACTACTGGGAAGCTTTGTTTGTTTGTTTTAGTCTAAAAAAATGATTACTCAGAATAATAGTGTCAAATGTTCATCCTAGAAAATCTAGAATCCATGAGAATTTGACACTTTGTTCTGTAGTTGGTTCCTTTAGATGAGGATTCCCCCACAGAGTCTGATCAAGCTCTTCAAACATGACTGTCGGGCACCATCCAGTCCTTCTACTCTCCCAGCAAAGGAGCCAGGTGGTCATTCGCCAAGATTCCTGACCTCCCCTGCTCCTCATGCTGTTGTTCCCAGTCCTCAGAGATCAGTTCTTACGCTGGGGTTGCTACTTATACGCTTTTAAGAGCCCTAGCCTTTTACCAAAAAATAGGAGGTGGGACAGGGTAGTAGGCCCGTTGATGGAGGGGTCCCATGAGACCATGACCTCAACCTCCAAATGAAGGACTCACATGAGGTGTTTAGTCATAAACAAGAAGCCTGAGAAGCTGCCTTTCACTCTGGTCACTGTTGTGAATAGGCCTACCACACAACCCTTGATGATTCAACACTTTACAAGTTTTATTTCACTCTGGTCACTGTTGTGAATAGATCTATCACACAACCCTTGATGATTCAACACTTTACAAGTTTTATTTCACTCTGGTCACTGTTGTGAATAGATCTATCACACAACCCTTGACGATTCGATGCTTTAAGTTTACAATTTACTGATGACAATGACACTGATCAGTTGTAAAACCCTTGTCTTAATCAGTTTGGCTTTTCTGTCAGTATTAATCTACTTACCCAGCTCTTACGCCTCTTGCTTTGCTGATTTTTAGTGCCCATCGGTCAGCGTGGATGCATGGTGACAACCGAGTGAAGCCATGCCAGCTCCTCGGCCATCCTCAGAACCTTTGTTGTGTCTAAGCTGTGTGTCCATCTCTCTTGGAGGGTCTTCCTTTCTTTCCATCACTGACTCCACCATGAATGCTGCCCCCCAGACACCGTGATGATGCATGGGTTGAAGTCTTGCCACTTCACTTCTTCCCGACTTAATCCTACCTGGTTGCCACCGGCATCATCTGTGACTGGAGGTTGTGACAATTCTTTCTCTATTTCTAATTTCTTTTGCCGTTTTTTGGTAAGTTTTACAAAAGAGGATGAACATAAATTTACTTTTCCATCTTTTACTGAAAATCTTTGGGTGCATCACATTTGGCACCTCAGGGTCACAATGATAGCTTGTCTCTGGAAACCCTATGAACTTGGAGAAATGAAGAAAGTTCACAGGATCGCTATGAGTCGCCTATGACTCCACAGCATTTAATAATGACAACAACGGAAAATCTAGTTTTATTCCTAAATGACATTTCTGAATCTATAACCAAAGGCAAGGGTCGTATTTATTACGAGCTGTATAGCTTGAAGAATCCATAGAGTTGTGATATGCACCATTAGAGAGGCCGTAACTTCTGTAAAACAAATCATCGTACCCACTCACATGCAGGGTTTCCTGAAGGATACTCCTTAAACTGGAGGAGTTGTAGGACAGCTTCACCTTTTCAAAATGGTTTTTTTAAGGAGTTTTTAGGAGTGGCATCCACTTCCTAAACAACATGCCTCCAGAAACTCTATAAACTCTGATGAACGTCGATGTTGTAGAGGGGCCTTTTGTTCATAGAGTTGCTATGAGTCATGCTCGACTCAAAGGCAGTCAACAGCAACAACAACAACAACAACCTCTTATTAATATGTATGAGCACTTGAAACAACAACCTGAACCCTGCCTCTCCTACACCATCTTCATCGCCACCATTGTGGTCGTCACTGTGTCAACTCATACAACCCAAGGTCTTCTTCTGCAGATCCTCTATGTTTCCTGGTGTGAAGTCTTTTTCCAAGGACTGAGCTCTCCTGGCAACGTGCTCAAAGCATGTGAGATGAAGTTTCACCATCCTTGCTTCTAAGGAGCATACTTTCTTGTTCTTTTGTCAGTCCGTAGGATTTCAGCGGTTTTCTCCACTGCCACAATCCAAAGACCGCAACTCTTCTGCCATTTTTATTCTTGTCTAACATCCAGATGCATAGAAAGCCATCAAAAGAAACCATGGTTTGGATCAGGTGCACCTTAGTCTTTATACTGACATCTTTGCTCTTTAGCAGTTTAAAGATGTCTTTGCCAGCACATTTGTGCATCTTTATCTACAGATGCAATAAAACATTAGTAAAGAGCTCTTCCAGAAATCAACTTGAATATATTGAAAATATTATTTCTGTTATTTCCCTGTTCTGTACACTGAAAAGAGGAGAGATATGTGTTTCAAACACAAAGGCTTTTTCTTGGTGAGGCACAAATGGTGCATTCAGGGACCTTCTGCTCAGAAAACACAATGCAGAATAAACTTAATATACCAAACTAGTTTCTAATTGTGCTCAATTTTAAAACATTTATCTTTTGTATATAGGAAGCTGAGGGAAAATGTAGAGATTTCTAGTTAATAAACTAAAGAAGGAGAGAGAAAAACTTGTAAAATGAGAAATGTTATTGTTGTTGATTGCCTTCGAGTCAAGCATGACTCAAAACCCCTCAACAACTATCAACAATTATAAAAATCAAAAACACAGGTCCCGTTTAGAGACAGACACAGGCATTTAAGTATATTCCATTAATGCTACCTTTTAAAAATTATTGAATGATAATTTTCTTTCTTAATCTCTGTGAATTTCCAAGTGGCCAAGCAAAATTACATTTTTTTTAAAGGACTTGTGGGAAAAAAAAAAAGGACTTCTGCAAAACTAGCAACCAACACATCAAGCAAACAAAAACTCAAAGGCTTTGGTCAGTCTCCTCGTCTTGGCCTCTGCTGTGTCTACATGCCAACTGTCGGTTCCCTCAGGAGTCACAGCTGGCGGAGGAACGGCGCTTGAACTTGGCACAGCCTCACTGGCATCCTCAGTTGGCTGGGCTTGGATCATGCTTCTAGTTGGCTGCTGTTTGCTTCACTTTGCCCAGCGTTGCTTCCTGGCTGATAATCATCCCCACAGCCACTTTCCTGTCCTCACTTCGCAGGCTTTCCCCCATGTCCTTGGCCAGCCCTGTTCTGAGAGGTCTAAGTCAGCTTCTCCAAGGTGGGGAACTCCCAAGTGGTACCATCCTGCGTCCAATCCACTCAGTATAACTACCTCAACATGAAATAGGTTCCCAGGGAAGGAAGGGGGTATTTTTGTCTAGAAAGATTCTTACCATCTTTTTCCTGGAGCCTGGTGTTCCAGGGGGGCCTGGCCAGCCTCTTGTACCCTGTGAAAACAAGCAGATGTGTGAGAGTTATGACACAGCACTGAAACATAAAAGGGAGGACAGAAAAGCAAACACCAACGAGAGGGTTCTTTTCGCCTTGGGCTACGGCATCGCTCCCAGGGTCAGAGACCACATTTCCATTCGGATTATGAAGAACGGCAAGACACACATGTTCCCAGCGTGGTTTCTTCTGTTCATGTCCTCTGTCTAATTTGGGTTTGGGGTACATGTCACAGAGCATTGGTATTGACTACACGTTGTGTTGAACAGGTGAGGTGCTCGCTGACACACGGCCTGTGCCAGGTTACTACCATTTGGCAAACTGGGGCAGATAAACAGCCTTTTGAATACAGTCACAGGATAGACATAAGCTTTCCCAAGACATAAAAGAATGAGGGACATACATTAAGTTTACGATAAGACTTATTTCTGCTGCATTAACAGTGGTGCACAGTGACTCAACGCTCATGATGTGAGGAAGCAGTCACCGAATCCTCTCTAGAACCTTCACAAGTGCCCTCTTCATCCTACACTTCAGATGAGAAAATTCAAGTTTGCTGTTAGAGGCTCCGGGGTATAGAGCTAGGCAGAGGGAGGGGACCTAATCTGTTACCAAGCAAAGCTCTTTCTACTATATCATCATACTTCCCTCAGTGGAATCGTTGAGAGGACTTACTCTTTCAGAAGATGCACAGAAACATATTTTTTTTTGACAAATAATGATTTTTTCACAAATGCTGTTGTTTTTCATAAATATGGGGGAGGAAAAAAAAAAACCACCCAACTAGGTGAGAGTGATCAAATTTTGAGCTGCAAGATTCACGAGATTAAACCTAAGAGACAGACCTCTCAGGTGTGAATTATCCAGCCCTCGTGGATGGACACACCGTCTATGACACACTGACTTCCCACAGAAGTGGCTTTCAGGATGGCAGAAAGCCAAAGCTCTCTGATTATTAGCCCATTTCTGTCAGATAGCTCGACATTTGAACTTAGATTTTCAGTGGATGGACCATCTCCTCCTGTGTGATTCTCTGCCTCTGAAAACCCACTGGAGGGTCAGCTATGGGTCAGGTCTGACTTGATGGCAAACAACAACATGCACTTATGAAGACTTCAGGGAGGTGGTTTGATGAAGCCATCGATTGCAAATTTAAAGGAAAAAAGAAGATGATTTTTGAATCCCAGAGTAACCTGTGTAAAATATCTATTTGCTCTAGAAATAATTTTTATATATTAAATATCTCTTTTGGGGAGCTCTGGTGGCCTAGTGGTAAGATTCTGTGCTGTTAATCCCAAAGACATGTGGTTTGAATCCATCAGCTGCTCTGTGGGAGAAAGATGGGCAATCTCTTCCTATGTGATTTACTGATTGAAAAACTACTGGAGGGTTGGCTATGAGTCGGCAAGAAACAAGAAGGAAAAGTCTATGTAGTATGATTCAAAATTCTTTATCCTGCAATTCATAATCAACACTAACTACTTCAGCTTCATAAGTTCCGCATTTTACAAGTCTACGTTCAAGAGAGAAAGGCCCTTAATAATCTGGATTGACACAGGGATTCAACACTGGGCCTGAACAAGGCAGAGATTGGGAGGAGGGGAAGGGCAGGGCAAGGTTTTGATTTATAGGAGCGCTATGAGCTGCTACGTGTCATGCTCGACACCTGACAACAACCACAACAACTGGATAGCACGTAACCAGAAACCCTCAGGTGCCCACATAATTACTTGTTTTCCGAGTTCTCCTTTCAAGCCTTTGGGTCCCTGTATGGCATTGTCAAATCCAGGAACTCCCTAAAAGTAAACAATAAAGAGAAAAATTTAACAGGTTTTAAATATCTCTCCTTAAATATGTAACTTATGCAGACCATGTGTTGTCATCTCAAAGGAAGTTGCCAAGAGAAGTTGAACCCATTTGACAGCAGAAGTGGGCTGCGATCCTGAGATCCCTGTGGGCTGACAGCTGCTTTTTCTCTGTCTGGAGAGGCATGGAGAGCCCCTCTGTGACAGAAAGAGCCCAGGGAAGCACAGTGACAATCCTTATCCTGTGGACGGAGATGCCTGTCTCGCTCTGTCACCTCTTCTCCTGGTGCCCCTCCTTTTTCTTGGGGGGCCCAGGCATTTGAATGGTTGAAGGTCTGCAGGTTTTACTCTCATCTGTCCTTGGGAGAAAGAGAGTCTGCCGAGGGTTCCTCCACGGTGACATGAACACACTGAGCGACACAGAGGATTTAGTCGTCACCTTCTTCCTCCTCCTCTGGGCATTTCGGATGTCTTCTTTCCCTGCCTACTCATGTCTACTTTCCTGTCTTCGTCTGCCCCTCATCCCTGAAATCTCGAGTCTTCCCAACATCCATTCAAATATTCCAGCAGGAACTCACTGAAGACAAGACACACTCCTAGGGAAACGGAAGGCTTTCTGCCCTGGATGGTTGGGGTCTCAGGTAAAGTCTTGTCTCCATGCTGCCAAGAAAATCTCGCCCAATCCCGTCAACCGTATCATCATCCCAGGGAATTGAGAGGGACAGCAATTACCCAGTTGTGAGGAGTGCCACCTGCCTGGCCGTGTGGCTGATGGCAGCTCAGACGACCTTTGTCGATCAATAAGTAATTTGCCACCACCAGCAGGGATATACGATGGCTCCAGATGCTTCGTGAGCTATTGAACTAATGGCTTCTGCTCTTACAGAGCTCAGAGGCTAAAGAGTGGAAAATGGGCTTGGAATTTAGTTTATAAGAACATTACTGAAGCTTACGTAAAATGTAATTATTTCTTTACATGATATACAAAAAGCCAACAATGATTATAACACGTCCCTTCTCCTAAATTTTAAATATTGGTTGGTTAAGATCTTCAAGTGTGGTAGACTAAACTTATGATTAGAAAATAGCATTTTGGTGAGAAAAGCAGGTCAGAAGTTAGTATTATAAGGTCTAGAACTTTATTCTATTGGATGTATAATGTCCTTGTTATAGTTCAACTCGATAAACTATTTGATTAAAGAAGTGACATAAAAAAAGTGACGTATCAGCCATTTTCTGGAACAGAACAACCTAATTTACATATGAGCCAGGTGCTTCGTTAATCTGACTATGAATCGGTCCTGCCTTTCTATGCCTGTGCGTCTGGATGAAAGACGTTCCTTTAATACAAAGAAATAATTTCACATGCGTTTCCGAGACAAAATTGTTTCAGAACGAAGGCCTTTATAGCCTCTATAAATCAACCGGATAATTGATCTGGCTCAGTTTACCCTAACTTTACGTGGAATTTACTTCTCCGATCAAATGAGAGTTTGCAAAAACCATACCTAAACTAGTTTCCACATGATAAAAAATCTTTTCTGAGGGGCTTACAGTTTTCAGGAATTTGTGCCATTTGCACATTCCTGTGACAAACCTGATCATGTGTGTGTCCCGTGAATGTCTGCCAGTGTTTACTCCATAAAGTTTGCCCTCCCAAGTTTTTCCTGCAATAGTAACCCACAAAACCCGCATGTAAAAAAGTGCAGAGCTGCCCGAGATTTGAGACCTATCTGCTCAAGGAGGTGGGAAGCACGGCTGCGCAGACAACGCTGTCAGAGGAGAGCTCTGCACGGAGATGCTCCGGTGATGGACTCCCTGGGCATCTGAAGGCCAGAGCTCATTTCTTTGTCATTTAAAATGGAAAACAACGCAGCCCCCACCTTTTGACCTCCCTCCGTTCTTTTGAGTGTGTTAAATGAGCACACGTTCTAGAGCAGAGCCCGTAGGGCAATTTTTGATCAAAGTAAATGCAAACTGCAGAGCAATACCTCAAAACATACAACCCCAAACAAACTCGAAACCGACACTGGACATGGATGACTGAAAAGCCTTTGACTTGAACTCTTATTTCTTAATTGTTCTTACTTTGGGGTAGATTCTGGCTCTAGAACTCGGTAGCCTAGTGGTAAGGAGCTACACTGGAAACCTGACAGCATGTGGTTCGAATCCACCAGATGGGTATTGTCCTTCTGTGTGATTTACTCCTTCTGAAAACCCTGTGGAAGGTCAGATGTGGGTCAGTCCTGACTTGACTGCACACACGACAACAACAACAACAACAACAACAACAACAACGTCAACAATACTCTGGTTCTAAATTAGATAGCGTTTGACGTTACCTGAAGACTTTAAGGGTGTTTGGCTATTTCCAGAAGATATAACTTTGTAAATAACGTCTTCAAGTACAAATTCCTTTGCTTTTAAGTTATAGTCAATGCATACTTCTAACCTCTGTGTTGGTCAATTGGCATGAAATTCTTTTCTGTGTTCCACAGACTATAACAGTGGCTCAGGCCATGTGTTTCCGGGTTGCCCCACAGCCCATAAACACTTGACATTCTAAGTCAGCCTTCTGATAATTCGTGTGTGATTGGCACGCTGCTTTCCTACACGCTGGTGGGAATGTGAGTACAAACTCTTTGGAAAACTGTCTGGTTGTACATAGTTAAGCCAAATAGATGCGTAAACATTATGATCCAGAAATGCATTCCATAGTTTGAGGTGAACTCAGAAGGCAGACAACTCAGGAACAGGAATCCTTTCATAGTCTGAGGCCCAAGGGCATTTCTGAACAGATACTCTCAGATAACACAGTGCAAATGACGTAAACGGCTTCTCCCCACCCAGACCCCTCAGTGAAATGAAGAGGCCCCAACAGGCACTTGCTTCTAAAACTCTTTGCCTGTGACGGTTATACATTCAGGATGGCTGTTGTGCCATCTTTAAATGAGGACATCTGTCTGAGCCGCACTCTTGGTTCATGGTTGGCTGTTAACTGAAAGGTTGTAAGTTCAACTCCAACTACCAGCTCTGCGGAAGACAGGCTTGGTGAGGCCTCCATGAGGAGGACTCCGTCGGGGGTCACAAAGGTCCTCCTGAGTTAGAACTGATTCACGACAGGGGAGTGTTGTTTTCACACATCACAGCACTAATGGGAGCTTGGCCACCTTGACTGACAGGCCGCTTCCCTCAGGTACTCACAGGGTCGCCTCGCAGGCCCTTTGCTCCGTGATCACCGGGCATCCCGCTCTCTCCTGGGCTGCCCTAGAATGGACACAAGCCACAGTAAGAACGGGACATGGCTTTTCACTAAGCTAATAAAAATCATCAAATCAACGAAACCAGCATCAAACCCCCCAAAGACCATCCAACTCCCAAGGACCCGCCCTCAGATTTCTCAGGTTTGAGTCTCAGTGGGAGCAGATGGGCATTTTTCTTCTCTGAAGAATTCAGGGGATGCAAACTGGTAACCTTCAATTAACAGCCTGACCCGCAACGCACTCTATACACCAGCGCGCCTTCAAATGAACAAAGAGCGTCTCTATTTCCTGCTCTAAAGAATTAAACATTTTCCTCTTTAAGAGTAATTAATTTTGAACTGGTAAGAACAGCCCAAATTAGTTTCAGGCATCATCTGAATCATTTAAGAGTGACCTCAGTTACTGGCCACAGTGGTGAACTCTATGATGTAGACACATCTGTCTTCTTGTTTAATTATTACAACTAATTTTTTTTATGACTCACAGATGGCTTATTCGCTTTCTTCTAATGAGAGGCAGCTGCAATCTGGAAAATTAGTCCACTTGCCCAAGGTGGTTGTGTCAACTAGAAAATGAGCTTTTGATTCATTTTTGACACTCTAAAAATAGATTGCTGAAGAATATGGAATATCCCAAGGACAGCCAAAAGGGTAAACAAGTCTGTCTTGGAGGAAGTGTGACCAGGGTGTTCCTCACAGGCTAGGACGGTGAAACTCTCTCTCACATTCTTTGCACAAGAGGGGTCAGTCCTTGGGAAAAGACAGCAAGCTGGGAAAGACGGAAGGCCAGAGAAAGGGAGGAAGTCCCTCCCCAGACACACTGGCACAGTGACCTGGCAACGGGCTCGAGCACACGAGACATTATGGGCTGGTGCGGGACAGAGACCTGCAAGGCTCAGGTTTCTTACTCGCAGGGTCAGGGTGAGTCGTAGCTGACAAGACACAGCACACAACAAAAAACACAGATTATTTAGAGATGAAGTCTGACTTCAGTTATCCTCTGCTGTAGGTGGGCATGGGTGGTGTGCACCCATCAAAATCGTCCCTGCACTCTGGATCCCGTCAGCACCTCTAAGTGTTGCCTCCAGTGTCATAGCAATAGACTCGACTCTAATATTGGACGGGGGCACAGCCTGGGGCACGAGGCAGGTGCAGGACAGGGCGGAGTTCAGAGCTGTGGTTCACGGTGTTGTTACAAGTCATGGTCAGCGTGCCCGCACCTACGACAACACAAGCGGAGGGGTGGCTTGTCATTTGTGGACCAATTCTTCACTTTTAGGGCCTCTTCACTGTGCCAAGGCATGAGGGAGTCCCTAGATGGCATGAAAACAAGTGCTCAGCCAAAAGCCTAAATCCTGGCAGTCTGAGTGTACCCGCAAGTACCACGGAAGGTAGCCTTGGGGACCTCTTCTGAAAGGTCACAGTCTTAAAAACTCTTCAGAGCATGCTTTTACTCTGCACATGTGGACTGTAACTGATTCAGCAGCAAGTAACAGAGCAATCACCGTGTCGGGAAAGCTCTATCTCTGAGCTTGGCCACGTGGTTTGATTTAGTCAGAGAAAGAGGGAGAACGGTCAGGGGAGAGGTCGAAGACAGCTTCAAGAGGCCGCAAGCCTTCCTTCTTATTATATGTGTTCCCAACATTACAAAGAAAGAATGAGGTTTACCAGGATCTGGTCCCAGAGGGCAGTCAAAGGCAGTGGAGGAAAGTCCTGGCCGGGCAGAGACTCGGGGAGAGGTCAGCCATGGGAGCTGGACCCCTCTGGTGCATAGGAAGTGCCCATTTATAAACCGAGGCTTTCCGGGTGACTGTCACACAGTTGTTCTGTGGCAATGGTAGTTATTGCAGTCTATCTATGACACTTCTATTCCCAAAGTCTCCCGTGGTTCAGTCCCTACCTGGGATCCTTCGTCACCCTTTTCCCCTTTTCTTCCAGGAAGACCCTTGTCACCCTGAGAAAGAAAAAACAGTAAAGCTCACACGTCCACTTCCGTAATTGGAAATCTCTCAGAAAGGCTCCTGGGGTGCAAAGGGAAAGCGTTACCTGTTCTCCATTTGATCCATAAATTCCGCTCTCCCCAGCGTCTCCCTGAGAAAACAGAGAAGCTTAGATAGAGCACAGCACAGCACAGCACTACCTCCTACGTGAAGAGAAGTCAGATGTCACCAAAAGAGTCCCACTTCATGTTCTATGCACAGTCTCATTGTTAGGCTGGCCCTGGCTAATAGAGAAAAGTACATGATAATACATAAGCTGTGAAAATTAGATCCCCTACAAACACAAGGAGGAAAAAAGAAAGCAAATTTCTGACAATGAAGAAAGAAAAAATCATGACCTTGACAACAGTAACTTCTGTTGCACAATTTATAGGCAATAATCTAAAAAAAGAAAATTATTTCCAGACAACAGAAGGGCGGCAGATAAATGAATGTGCCTGGGGCGTACCTCCTGTCCAGTGAATCCTCTGTTTCCCTGAAAGGAGAAAGGACAGTGAAGTTAGTGCTGGGACGCTGAATTAGTGTTGAGAACAAGTCCCGAGGCTTTGAGGCTCTTACCTTTGGGCCTTTGGCACCGTTACAACCTTTGGTCCCCTGCTCTCCCATTGGTCCAGGGGCTCCTCTTTCTCCCTAAGAAACAGCATACATTTCAATAAGTTGTCTGTTGTATCTGACTCTGGTGGCCGAGTGGTTAAGGAGATGTGCTGTCAACTCAAGCCCACCAGCTGCAGCCTGGGACAAATGAGGGCCGTTTCCTCTCTCACTGTTTACCTGTTCACAGCCTCTGAAAACCCACTGGAGGGTCAGCTCCCAGCAGGCTCTGACTTGACGATGAGTTTGAGTTTTTATTGTAATCTGAGATTTGTCTTGAAAACGTAAACAATTATTGGTGAGGGAAAAAATGTGTTCCTCTTCATGGTTTCGACTTCACACTTTATCTTTGTAAAAGCTCAGGAGGGAGGGGGAGCAGAACACCTTGCTTTTGTTCTCTGCCCCTCCCCTCCCCACCTCGCTGAGTCAGTCACTGTCTGAATGGGACACACACACAAACAACGTTTAACCTAAATGTCTGCTCAAGATACCAAGCGGAGTTCTGGGGACTGGGGAGACATGACAGGAGGACAACCCAGAGGTGACCTGTCTGAGGGGCATGCTCTCCGGATCGAAAGGAAGCTCACCGGCATCAAATACTCCTATGGTTCCTGTGCTGGTGAGTCCCACCTCAGCGTGTGTGGCTTTGTGAGCTGGGAATGGATTTCATTCCCAGCTTTTTCTTCCAAGGGGTCCTAAAGAACTATGTGGCCTCCCTTTACCTGTCTGTCTAAGTGAAGAGTAGGAGAGACCTTTGTCTCCTACCTGGTCTCCTCAAACCCTCCCACATACTACCCCACCTTATCATTCTCCATGATGTTGCCTGAGCAAGATTTTGCAACCCACACCCCCATAGCCGCTTCTGTGCTTAACGCTATTCATTGAGCACCAATCAACTAGAAAACACAATACAAAGTCTTCTACTTGGAGTCAAGACTCTTAAAAATCAAGGTTCACTGAACTACGCTCTGCTGAGTCCTGTATTCCAGCCACGTAGACCCACATGCCATTCTGAAAACACACCGCTCTCTGACTTGATCAGATGCCCTTGAATACACTGTTCTCTCTGTATTAGAAGGTTCTTCTTACACAGTTTGCTAGAAGGACATTCTTGTTCTTTTTTTTCCTTTCAGATGTTTATAAAGAACGAACTCTTGCCTGCAGCCTTCTTCTCTCATGTCCTGATTCTCACCCAAGTTGTTACCTGAGGTCATTTTGGATCTTGATCTGATTCTCCACACACCCTTTCAACTCATTATACCTTTATTATAAAATAACTGTAACCACTGCTTTTGTTAACCTGGGGATTACTTTAGATAGGGATCATGTTTTAGTTTCTTTTCTAAAAAAAGTACTTTTCAAATTTTTATTTTTAAGGATTACCACTGTGCCTAGTAAGATGCCTAATATAGACATTTTAAATGGAGAAATGAATTGATGACTGTTTGAATGATGTGAGTCTTTGAGAAACAATGTTATGACAGAGAAGATCTTATTATCTAATTGTTAGTGAATGACTAGCAGTTGAATAAATGGATAGATGTCTGGGTGGGTGAATAAATAAATGCAAGAAAGAGTAAAGCCCTAGAGAAATAACGTGACAATTTGGTCTTATGCAAATTAGCCAGAAATAAGGAAATAGCGAAGATTTGATCTCTTGGTGAACAGCATAATTTTTACATTGAGTTCATTGTGTAATGTGGTGGATGGTTGTGGTGCAGTGTGATTGTTTATTATGGCCCTTTTAGCCGAAGTCTTTGTAACTCCCACCAAATGACTGTGATGTTGTTGTTGTTAAGTGTCGTCAAGTTGTAGACAACTCATAGTGACACTATCAATGAAAGACTTGAACACTTGTATAACTTTGGTCATTTTTTTTGACCAGTGCTATACCACTTAGAAGAATGTTTAACAAAAACCAATTTAAACCAGGCCTGAGTGCTACAGATTAAAATCACCCACCTTGGGCTGGTAGCATCACTTTCTGTCCACTACGCCAACATAGCTATCTCTAAAGTATAGGACTATGTAAATGAGAAACTGCAGCCCACTAAGGATTGACACGGTGACTAGCAATGGACTTGACATATTGGAGTGTGTTGGAGGTGGTGGGATGACACAGGATAGTGCAGGTTTCAGATCCACTGTTGACAGGGTCACTACGAGTCATACTTGACCCCATGGCACAGGGCAGCAACAACACGAAGAAGATTTGGATATCTTGATAATATTGTCAGTAAGGTGCATGGCACCCTTATGTAATGGAACCATGCAAACAGGGCAATTGAAATCCTAACAAAGGGATTGGGCAGCTTTGCCATCCTCCTATAAAGAAAGCCATTTCCAGAGGAAAGGACCTCATGACCATTAGGAAAGAACTGGGATTAGCACATATCACTTTGAACTTAGGGATCCTGAGACAGAGAGAGGGCAAGAGGGAGGAAAAGAGGGAGGAGGAGAGGAGCAGGAAGAGAGAGACAGAGAGTCAGAACTCTACACCTACAAAGAGTGAGAAGTAATAGCACAGAAACAGGGGCAGAAATAGCCAAACCAGGACATTGGCAGGAGAGGGTACAGTGGACTTATTGGCCCATTGAGAGAGGAAGCTAAGCACATTCAGACAAGAGGCTTGTTGACAGAGTGAGGTGATTCTGGGCATTATTGGCAGTAGTGAAAGTACTTTGTAATATTTGGCTGAGCGGAGAAGAGATCAGGTCAGCCCAAAAGATTTCTGGTGGAACCAAGTCTTATAAAAAGGCTTGGCCATGGTGTAGTTGAGAAGAGGCTGTTCTGATTGGAGAACTGTGACCGGAATTGCTCCTGAACCTGAACTGTGTAGTCTATTGTTGTTATGTGCTGTCATGTCACCTGTGGCTCATAGTGACATGATATATAACAGAGCTCAGGATTGCTCTTTCCTGAGCCAACCTCACTGACACCTACCCCCCTTACCCAAGTCACTAACTCAATCCATTTCATCTGGGGTCTTCCTCTCTTATGCTGTCCCTCCAACTTTCCAAGCATGATGTCCTTCTCCAACAACTGGTCCTTTCTGCCAACATTCCCAAAGTATATGAGATAGAACTTCAAAATCCTTGTTTCCAAGGAGCAACTTGGTTTCACCCTCTTACTTCCCTAATAAACCCTGTAATTGTGAGTATGGTCTGTTCTATGGTATGGTGTGGTATGGTATGGTATGGTATGGTATGGTATGGTATGGTGTGGTGTGGTGTGGTGTGGTGTGGTGTGGTGTGGTGTGGTATGGTGTGGTATGGTATGGTATGGTATGGTATGGTGTGGTGTGGTGTGGTGTGGTATGGTATGGTGTGGTATGGTATGGTGTGGTATGGTATGGTGTGGTATGGTATGGTGTGGTATGGTATGTGTTCTCTGTGGCCATTGCAATGAATTGCCAAACCCAGTGCAAAAGTAGAGTGTCATGGGAGGATGTAAGAACTGGTAAGAAGATTAGAAAGAGAGAGAGGGGAGGTCTGTCTTACCTCTGCCGCATTGGCATTTACCTTGGCTGTTTAAGAGGTTGATTCTCCTTTCTTCTCGTGAAGGTAGAGAAGGCCAGATGATGCCTCTGTGCTATTTTACAACAATCAAAGAGGTAACTTAAACTACCAGCAAGCATCAGAAGCAAGACTTGACCAGGATCAGGAAAGTCTACAGATTCTACGCATATATCCTTTGACTCTGACCTTCACAGTTTCCCTCTGAATTGAAATGACTGGTACCATATTACAAATATGTTTTTTTGAGTAGAGGATGCTGAAACATAACAATTAACACTTGACTTACAGAAGTACCCTCTTCTCCCAGGTAGCCTTCACTGCCTTTAAGACCTGGAAGTCCCTGGGAATGCAGAAAGGGTAAAAATATTAGAATTCAAAAGACTTCAAACAGACATAATGAAGCAAAATTCAACTTTATAGTTTTATCTCATTTGAAACAGCAAGGCTTTATGAAACTACTCTCTCACTCTCAAATGAAAGATGTATTTATACACATATGAAGAAATGGATTGACTAGACAAGCATCCAGAGAGTGCAAGAGATTATGTGTATGTATGTGTGCATGTGTGTGAATCACAGTGCTCTCCTGTCCACAACTCTTAGAGACTATCTGTAGGGCTGGAGTTTGACATATGTTCAAATAAGCACAGTAATATTTGTCCCTGATAGACTAGAATTATGTCTTTAATAAAAAGAAAATTTAGGCTATGCATAGAATAATAGACCACACATACGCTTCTCCCACTCTTTCTGAGCCTTTTGCTTTGTTTTGTCTTAGTCTAACACCCTCTTCGCATAAAATTGAAGCAACCAGGAAATAAATAATGCAAAACCTTTCTTCAGAGACACAACCACACATGGTGATCTGGAAGTTATGGTGACTATAAATTACCAAAAAATTAAACACATGTAAAGGAACAGTTTTGGAATCATTAAATACATTCATTGTATCTTTATACATATTTTAAAATTTCCTACAGTCCAAAATAATATATTTTTTCATAAGAATACATAAACTGTATTTGGAGAGGACTAGGGAATATATTGAATCAGTCTGGTATACTTAAAAAAAATTATTGGTTTATTTTTGTTTGTAAAATCTGTGACAATAATGTGGCCAGATAAAGTGAAGCAAAGTATCTTAGCATCTTTTTCTCTGATAGGATATGCTTCTCAAGATTGATTTTCAGCAGAACAGACAAAATATTCTTGAATTTGCAATGCAGATGCCATAGCCAACCGTTGAAAGAAAGAAAATGAAATGCATTCTTGACAGCAAGGAGGGTCTCGTTATTTAACATGAAGGATAACAGTGGGTTGTTCTGCACTACTGACACCCTTTGGAGAACACTGGTCCATTTAGAGTCATCTCAGTGTTTCTTCTGAGATGTCTACCAAGACTTTGGAAAAAACCTCTCTTATTTAGAATGTCAAGAAAAATCCAAGATTATCTAGCGTAATATATAGAAGGAGGAATAAGATAAACATTTATGTCAGAGGCTCTACCTGGAGGTTAATTACGTCTCTTCATCGAGCTACCACCGTATCTGAAGGACACACTTGCTTCAGACAGTGAACCCCGGATCTGAACTGAGCTCACCTTTTTCCCTGCTGTTCCGGGATCTCCCATTGTGCCATCTCCGCCAACGCACTTGCAGAACAGACAGCAGCATGTTCGTTCAGCAACATTGACCTTGAGGTGAGGGAAGTTGAGAAGTCGATCACATTTGGTGTTTGGCTGCTGTTTCCTGCCTCACATACACAAGTTCAACATGTTTCTGAAGCCTCCCTGGGGTGGGGGAGTGTCTCAGAAACCTGTGCCCGTCGGAGTGACTGTTCCAGAAGGAGTGCAGCGGGAGACGTTCTTTCCTCCTCTGAGCCGAGCTGAGTTCTGTGTTTGAGGAACCCTGAACCGACACGAAGATGTTATTTCCCTAAATGGTGCCCGTCTACCCCAGCTCATTCCACACTGAGTTACTAACATGATTCTGTCTCCACCTTGCTTCAGCGTCGACTGTGGTGTTGTCAATTACCCACTTGATTTTGCCTGCAAATACTTTCTTGTTGACTAAAATGCAAGCTTGGAGACTTCTGCATCCCCATTTTGCAAAATCAAATGATTTCTAGAGTGCCTGTAATACTGCTGGAACAAAGTTCTGTGACAATCACTTCCAGAACAGTTTATCTGTGAAATGATTTCAGAAATATCAAGTACATGGCCAGTATTTTGGAAGTCGTTGCTGGAGAGGGCCGGTGCATGGAAAGAATATTCTCTATATTCTAGCCAGTAAAACAGTAGTTACATTTTAAAATCTGCCCTGTAGCTAGTTTGGTATTCCCAAATAACTGGCACATTTCATTGCACTTTTAATATAGCAAATTTCTTTTCAAGACAATTCTGTTTGCAGTAAATGTGAGGCTTGACTTTACTGGAGTGGAAGCAATCTCTGCCGAGCAGTTTCCCCACAAAAGTCTAGCATGATGAGAAAATGAAAATATCTTGTGATATCCACTCAGTAATTTTCTCAGTTTGTGTTCCAATACATAATTTTTTAAACTAAATTATAAAATTATCTATATTTCCCTGAAATTTTCAGAGAAATAGATAATACTTGACACGCGTGAAGCCAAGAACAACAGATGAGTTCTGGAATGTTCCATTGGATAGCTTCATATCAACTTTCTTTGGCTCACCAAAACCCTACAGTACCAGAACTATTACTCCTATTATTCTTCTTGACCCATGCCCATTCATAACATTGATTATAATTTATTTTATATAGTGTTTAGTTTATGTGATAGATAAAACCCAACCAGGAATATACAGAATATATAGCAGAGATCCACAGAATATACAGCAGAGATCCTCCTAACAGACATATTTTGAAGAATAACTTTTTTCTTTTAGGAATCTCAGTGCCAATTTCAAAGTGAAATGGATAAACACACAGAGAAATACTATATCTACATAGCATTATTATAACATTTATATATTGTTACGTATATGTCATGCATTTTATATTTGTATGTTACTGTGCTGAACAAATGATTTTAAAATATCTATTTCTATATAAACTGTGGAAAGCAGCAACAGATAGCACTTAATTGAACAGTGTTTTGAGATCCTGGTTACAGATTTCACAAGCCATTAGCAAACCAGGTATCATTTACCATTTGTTAAGTCAATGAAGTGAAAGATGCGTCACATCACTTGCTAACGCTGTAGCACCCTACTTTGAATTCTTGTACCTTTTGAAAGAAACATGATTGGGATGTACCTTGTTTAGGCTTTGATGTTGTTGTTAGATGTCCTTCAGTCAGATCTATCTAAAAATAGATCATCAGGCAAAAAGCACAGTCCAGACCACCTTTACGAATCCTTCAACTGCTCTTCTCCAGTGCAGCGTATGGCATCTTCTGTCACACCTATGGAGCCTCCTGTCATCCCCCTTGTTGAACTCCAAATGTGATTGACTGTCATTTGAAGTCACACTGTAGGTGAACTATACAACTTGAACATGAGAATTGGACTCTGGGGTGAGATGTGACAGATACTTAAGCTCTGGAAGGCATGTGACAGCTGGCTGGCTTAGGGAACAGCTGGGTCACAGCTTGGCGTCTTGGGCTCTCTGGCACTTAGGCTCTTTGAAGGGAATTTGGGCAGCCTTGTTGGTGCTATTTAAATAACTTCTTTTTCAAAAAGGTGGCTGTGTCTGACTTCTACCTGCTTCATAAAGGGGATCTGTCCCCATCAATAATTTCCATAGCACCATACAAACAGCTACATAGTCAGATAGACCACCAACTCACATGCTTCTGCATCTACTTTTTACCAAACATTGGGTCTGATGTTCATTGCAAGACGCACAGTTTACTCATGTTTGTAAGGTTTATTATGGAAATAGGTTGGAGAGGCACAGAATATCTCACAGTGCAATTCCAAGTTTAGTCCAGCAGTTCCAAGCCAGATAAACAAGGCACAATTCCTCAATCACTGAACGCCCAGGTTCAGCTGAGCATCACAATGCAAGAAGCCTCTGGTTTCCTCAATTATCCAACAGACTCTATATCAGAGCAGTAATAAGTTGTTTCCTTCAATAGTCCAGCAAGCAAAACCTTTAACTGTGGCTTTTATCTCTAGAGTTCCTCTGGTTACACGTTGTCACAGTCTCTTCACAGACTCTCCACCACTGTTATCACCTTTTGCACTGTGTGAAAAGCACTCTCTTATATAGGTCCTACAGCTCTTGATGATGTGTAAGATCATGTGTTTGCAGTTAAGGGAGCTGGAGAGCAATGACTTAAAAAATGCAATTTTCAAAGGTTCTGACACCCCATTTTTCCTCTTCCCCACCTCAAGCACGTTCTTTAAACCTGCTTTGACACATTTCCTTTATTACTGCAATTCTTTCAAAAGTAGTCTCCTATTTAGATTGTTCATTAATATAAAAAAATCTTTCCTTGCTCTTCAACTAACAAAATTAGTTCACATTCTTAAGAACAAGTACTAAACTATACACAGAATGGAGAGAAAGTTTACCAGCCCTTTGGAATCACTTACCAGCTGCTTTGACAGCCGGCTCCCAAGATCTCTCATCCCAATGGCCAGCTGGGTCTTGTACTCAAATCCTTTCCCAAATTCAATGTACAGAAGATTGTCCAGGTCACTTGAACGAGCACTTCTGTCCAGAGCAATGGTGATGAGTGCATTCAGGCCTATGCAACACAGTTGGACAGGCAACAGTTACACCTGACAGTGGTTGACAACAGGGGACAGCTTACAATTCCCCAGAAGAGGTGAGTTTTGTTAGTATAACGTTTTTGCACATGGACTTAGTTTTCCTAGGAAATGTTACTCTAGTTGTGAGAGGAGCAAGGACTGAAATATATCATCTAAGACTGCAAGGGACCGGGCTGAAGTTACGGCACAAAAGGAAGGGTATCTGGGGGGACACGACTGATTGGCGTTAAAGGAGATTGTAACTGAGTCCACTTCCTGAGTGATCATAGTTGAGAGACTGAGTTGTTGGGTTTTTAAACTGTAAAAATGTCAATAGAATAAAGTGTTCTATTTTTTTCTCTTCAAAAAGATGGGGTCCTTTGTATCACCTGGGAGTTTATCAGAAATGCAGAGTGTCAGCCCCTACTCCAGATTTACTGAGTCAGAATTTATAGTTTAGCAGCTGTGCCAGGAGATTTGAAGATTATTTATTGACTTTTTTCCTTGTTGTGCACCATCAAACGGGATCCAACTGGCACAGGAGGAGATTGCTCCTCCTCCACGTGGAGCATCTGGTGGATTAGAACTGCCCACCTTTGGGACTGCAGTGCAGCTTCTTGCCACTAGGCCACCCAAGCTCCCTTACCCTGGGAGATTTGAATGCATGCTAAAGTGTGAGAAGTGAAACTCTAAATGACCTCATAAGGAATCCACAATCCAATTTAGAATTACAAGCAATAAAGGGCAGTAACAGACCAGCAGTCAGGTCCTTAGAAATAAATGGTGCCCAATTTCCCAGAGCTGTGGCTCACAGACCTTGAGATTTCGTACACTGGAATAGAAGTGGCTCCTGGCTTATGGACAAGATCGGTGTCTGTATCCGTCCCTCAGATTTGTAGGTGAATCGGAAGGGCATTTGTGGTGTGTCTTTAGTGAAAAGCATGAGGGAGCTCTGGTGACCTAGCCGGTAGGGAGTGGCTCTGCTAATACACAGACTGTATGTTTCCAGTGGTTCGAGTATACTGGTGACATCGCAGGAGAAAGATGGGAAATCTCCTCCGTGTGCCTCACAACCTCCCGAAACCTGATGGGAGCACCAGCTGTTTGTCAACTCTGGCCCATGGTAACCAGACCTGAGCTGGTGAGAGGAAGGGGCTGTGTGAGCATAGTGGTTAAACTGGAATCCACAAGGTGTTTCTTGGGAGATAAATGAGAACGCACACTTCTGTAAGAGTTATGGCTGTTGGATCGCAAGGAGCACCTCTCTCCTGTCCTCCAGGCTGGTAAGACTTGGAATTGACATGATGACAGTGTGTTTGGGTTTCCTTAATGCAAGAAGCCCTAATGAGGCAGTGGCCAAGAGTTTGATTACAGATTGAAAGGTTAGTGGCTCAAATCCACTATCTGCGGATGTGGCAGTCTACTGTGGAAACCCCATGGGGTAGTTCAGCCCAGTCCTGTAGGGTCACGCCAAGATTCCGGGGTTTTTAGTTAATGCTCAAAATCTTTTCAGAGGTTTAAAATTGCACACCCAGAGGAAGTACATGTGTCTGTGCTGAAGAATTTGTGGTGAGCGAGGGGCGCTCCATCATTTCAGAGTGAGGACACATTTATGTAACATAAAAGGGCAGAAAGTGTCTATGAGTCGGACATTCAAAACCTGGACGGTTAAATGCAAAATAAAATTTTAACAACTAGCCCAAGGTCATCAATGACATACTTTATAAAGTAAGAATGTGAAATGATGATAATAAACCAGGCGATTCCTACAGAGGTAGTAACCATAGCAACAGTGGCGTTATCCCCTTGTAATAGTTGCTGCGTACCTGGCACTTTGTTAAGGGCTTTTTGCGCATAGCTTTTTTGTAGCTTTAGAACAAGCTTATAGGTGTGAGCGGCTGCGGCCCTGTTTTACAGACGAGCAAACTGGACGCGGGGATATTAATGATGGACCCCAGTGGCCCTTCTAGGTTTTTATCCAGACCAGCCTGACCCCAAAGCCTATATGACAAGGATATTTCAAAGTCAATAACAAAAAAGAAATAAAAAAATAAGGACATGATCAGAGAATAAAGGCTAGTCCTAGAAAGTGGGTAAATTGAACTTGACAAAACCGGACTCCAGGGACATCACCTGTCTAATTTAATAGACACACATAATAAAGAAAAATTCAAAAGAAGTTTTGAATGTGATTTGAAATTCAAAAGAAATTCCTGAATGTGATTACAGCCAATAGATTGAAGTAGGTGAGGAAAGGTTCAAACAGTTGTGGGAGAATTAGGAATGCCTTCCTGTGATATGCTTATCTGATGCAGGGAGCTCTGGTGGCCGGGTGGGTAAGGAGGCGCACTGCCAACTCAAAGGCAGGCAGTTTGAATCCCCTGCTAGTCTTCGGGAGGAAGATGAGTATCTTCTCTTGTGCAATTTATGACCTGAAACTGCTGGAGGGTCAGCGATGCGTTGGTTCTGATTTGCTGGCAGTGAGTTGTTGCTGTTGTTCATGTGATACGTGGATGAAACAAGGCTTGAAGAGAGAATGAAAGGGATCATGTTTCCAGGACACAAGAAGGAGGCTGCTGTTCTGCAGAAGACAGATAGAGTGATCGGCAGGAGACGAGGCATCAGGGAGAGAAACAGTGAGGAATCCAGGCGCCCACTCATCCTGTTTGCCTGGGACTTCCCGGGCTCAGTGCTCAACGTCCTGGGTTTCAGGAAACCTGGCACCTCCAGGTGGATCAAGACAGAGAGTTGCCCTTCCAAGAAAGAGAATGAGGACCAAGAATACAGAGGGAGAGGGGTGTCCACTGTAGGGACAAATTGCTGCTGAGTGATCAAGAGAAGGCATCGTAATGTGTCCATGTACTTTAAAATCATAAAACGAAATCATAAAGAAGAAGCCATTCACAGTGGTTAAGTACCAACAAAGAGGTTGGTGGTTCGAATCCATCCAGTGGCTCCAGTGGGGTGTGGGGTAAGAATTGGGGGTAGAACCGACCTGGTAATTTACTTCATTAATGTTTATTGCTTAGAACGCCCTGTTTTGTCACATGGGTCCACAATGAGCTGAAAATAGATGGAATGCCACCTAACAACTACAGTTTGTTTATTTATTAGGGAAAATATTCTCACTTTTGGCTTATTTTGTAAGTTCCAGGAAATGCAAAACTTTATGACTTACAAGAAACAAGAGAGCTCTGCCCGTCAGAAATGTGAGTACAATTAGACTAGTCCTCGCCTTTCCCGGGATGGCTGGGCATCAACCCTGCTCCTCGCTCATCAGAGGACTTTACGGTCAAGATCTTAAATCTCCTAGAAAGTAATTAGGAAAGAAAAGAGTTTTCAAGAGAAGACGCGTGGAGTTGATTGTAGGGCTGTGGATCTTAAAATGCAGGAAATGACTCCAAACTTAGAAGTTGTGAAACTCGGCCATCACCCAGACCTTTGTTTCCTTTAGTCCCTTTGCGATTGCACAGTTCACATGCATATAAATCCACCACGTTCACTGTCATCAAGCTGACCTTGACTCACGGGGCCTCTGACAATGAGGGTAGAACTGCCTCGTGGTCTCTCGGCTAGCAGCACTTCTCACAGTGGACTTCATGCCTGGAGCTGGAAGGTTGTCCTAACTCAGAAGATGACAGCTCGCATCAATGGCTCCCAGCACATGTGATGTGTAGATGCGGGACATCAGGGCTGGAGGCACCCCCGTCTGTCTTGTCAGTGCCCTTGAGAGCCACGTGACACTTCTCAAAGAACATTACAATCTTCACCCTTCTCCCTCTCCAATTTGAATATTATTACTTTATGAGGGAATTATTAAAAACCTCAGGTTCTGAAATGGAAAACTGTTTAAGAGATTTTCCTTGGATGTCAGAAAAAAGAGGATGTGGATTGAATTTAAACATCTTGGCTTTCCAAAGCACTTCCTGAGGACAGCTCTGATGCTGTATATGAAAGCTTCATCTTTCTCCCCACAAAAGAAAAGCTGAAATAATAAAATAAGTCATTTGACTCAATAAATTGAGAACTCTAAAGTCGTCTTCTCAGTTTTAATAAAAATCATTGTTGCGGTGTGGTATTACGTTGGAACCATTGATGCATTAAGCTGACCCTCCAGCAGGTTTTCAGAGGCAACAAATCACACGGGAGGAGACTGCCCACCTTTCTCCTGCGGAGTAGCAGGTGGATTTGAACCACAAGCCTTTGGGATTGCAGCACAGCTTATTACCACTAGGCTGCCAGAGCTCCCCTAGAATCACCATTTTTAAAGTTCATGGAGGGAAGAAAAGTCACAACTTGGTAGAATAAAGCAAAGACAGCTTTAGCAGAGAGAGGATAAAATGAAAATCTTCCCTCATTGGCTGGAAATTCAGAGAACTTTATCATTTGCTTAAAATTTAGGATAGGAAACCAAACAAACAAACAAAAAGGCCAAATCCAGCCAAGTGCAGATGTCTGTGTGGTATTATGGGTCGGAATGTCCATGACTCACGGAGAGAGTGGCCTTGGAGAGAGGGAGTGACGGGGCAGCAGGCTGAGGGGAGAGCCGAGGTGTGTCCACCCCAGGCCAGCTCCCACCCATGCTCTCAGAGACCGCCAGCGCCACGCAACAGGCAGCACTTAGAGGTAGCGACCCAGTTGTTTGTGTAATCTCACTGATTTCCTCTGATCACACGGGCTCAGCCTTCCAGGTGAGGTGATGTTCATGGTCAAGGGCAATTCTCCAGAGGAGGGAGCCGCTGAACACTCTTGGTAGTAGCCAACGCTCACAGTGGTTGGAAGGGGCTGAACTTGCCAAGAAGCTGGGCCTGGGGAGGGAGGTGACCAACAGCATCCTCTCCAAGAAGAGCATGTCCAGTCCTAAACCAGCACTCAGGATGAACTTCTTGTCTCCTGACCCATATTTTTGGTAAGAATGGACTTCAAGTCCAGCTGCCATTGGTTCCTAAAGCCAAAGCCTTACTCAAGACCTTCAGAAACCCATAAACACCAGGGCCGTGCCAACTGTGATGCGAAGACAACCCAAACCTAACCCGTTGCCATGGAGTCAATTCTGACTCACGTGGCAACCTCATGTGACAGAGCACAATTGTCCCCTTGGGGTTTTGGGGTTTTCCAGGCTGTGAACATCGAGAGGACACAGTACCAGCTCTAGTCTCCCAGGGAGGGACTGGTGGGTTCAAACCGGTGACCTTTTGGTTACAGCTGAACAATTAATCATCACACCACCAGAGCGCCTTTGGCTTCAAGATAAAAAGGCCCCATATAAGATGATTTGTATCCAAGCATGGCTGCGGTGGTGGGAACTTTAAATGTCAAAGGACAATAATCTAGCACCCTTTTTCTTGGTGTCAGAGACGTCCCAGAAAATGTAAGAAACAGACGAAGGAAAGGACTTTGGAGTTTGTGTTCTTCAGTTCATGTGGGACATGAAGGAGAAGCAGACGCCGGCATGTGCTGAGGGCTCGTCTGCTTTGCCAAGTGTGTACAGAGGCAAGAGCTGGGAAACTCAGGGTCATTTGAGAGCCTGGAAAACAAAGGGCTGGGGTTGGGTGCTCGACAGTGAAGATCAGAAACACTCCTTTCCCACGCTCCCCCCGACCCCGTACCTTCTTTCCTAAGCTCGTCAGATTTTTGTTCCAGTTTTTCAACATCATCGTCCAGTCCATCTGAAAATAAGAGAACCACCTAGGAAAACATTCAGAAGCGAGAGGTGAGCAGAAAAGGTCACGGTAACCATTGACCAGCAAAGGAAACAGCCCGCTCACCTTTCCTCGGGCTGCTGACTTGTTCTGAAACGTGTCCCACAGTGCACTCAGCAGGTTGGTGTTGAGAAACGAGGGCTCTTTCACTTTGACGTCTTTCAAGCTGTTCAGGATATTTTCACTGTAGATCTCAAACTTGGGGGAGTATTTCTCCATGGCATTTGTCACTTGGAAAGCGACGCTGACCTGAGTCTCCGTGCCCACCTCACAGCTCACCCCGTTGAGGGAGCTGGCTGCGTGTAAGATGTCTTGAAGGTAGGCTCCCATCCAAGCCTGATCTTCAAGAAAACTTTGTCCTTTCTGCTGGGTTGAGATGTCAAATCCCACCACCACATCCACAAAACAATCTAGGATGCAAAGGAAATACATCTCATGTGAGATTAACAAGCACATTGTGTTGGCTTACACACCTTGACTCCTTCCAGGGATTTGGAACAAAGTCTACCCCACTTATAAAACTGGAAAAGAGGGAGACCAAGAAAAAATAATGAAAAAAATATGGGAATCCTTTTTATTACCTGTAACAATGCAAGTGCGCACTAGTTTGTTCATTTTGTTAAAGCTGGAAGAGAGTCTAGGTAGTCTTACAACAATTAAAATGATGAAATATTTCATTGAGGCCATTGAGACGGTCATGCAGTTCTAAAGCACATCCTAGAAATGCTAGTAGTCCAAGACAGAAAGTTATATCATGCCACTTATCAACTGAAATAATTTAAGAGATACTAAATTATAATAATTATGAGACGAATGTAGAAGTATTTGAATAGAGAAAATAATTTAAGAAAAAGTAAATTACAATGCATTTGCTTGATTGAGTCTTACTTATCTTTGTAAAGAGTGATCTGTTCTATTGAAAACCCTATGTACAATAGAACAGATTGCTCTTTACAAGGATAAATAAGAAAAGACCTTTCTTTTAAGCAAGTGCATTGTAATTCACTTTTTCTTAAATGATTTTCTCTATTTCTTAACTGCTAAGAAAATGAACAGATTCATCCTGGAGAGGGTTAAACCAAGCTGCTCCTTGGAGGCAAGGATTCTGAGCTTCGTCTGACATACTTTGGACATGATGTGAGGAGGGACTAGTCCTCGTAGAGAGATGTCATGCTTGGGACGGTGGAAGGACAGCGCAGGAGAGGAAGACCCTCTATGAGGTGGATCGATTCAGTGACTGGGGTAATGGGAGTAAGTGTGTCAGAGATAGTGAGGTTGGCACAGGATAGAGCAGGGTTTAGGACTATTATACATAGGGTCACTATGAGTCGCAAGCGACTCGATGGCACATAACAACAACAAAGAGCAATCACCCATGACTTCTCTTTTTGTCTCCTAACATTCAAGTAGAAACACAAACAACACGAAGAAAACGCCAAGAGGTCTTTTGAGATTTTCCTAGGTGTGTGTCCTAGAGGTTGAAGAAACTGACCTCCAAATAGCTCTACCCTTTCTCAAGGATTTCAGGCGTGACGCTGCCTTCAGGAGCCCAGCCACCCAGGAAGCCAATGTCCTTTCTGGAATATTCACAAAATCTCCCCAGAAGCCCCTCCTCGCAGGCATGGTGGTTCGGTTCCAGATCACACAATAACATAGCTGTCACAAGAAAGGAGCCGCACAAATGTTTTCGTTTCCCAGTGCATATACAGTTACATTTACACGACACTATTAAGTGTAACATGATGAAAAAGTTTAAAAGGTGTGAAAATTGACAAAACGTGGCCTAAGGGCACAAACTGAGCACTTGAGCTTGGAAAAATGATGTCGGTAGACTTGCTTGACATCTGGTTACCACACATTCCAACGGGGAAAAACTCAGCACCTCTGAAGTATTATAAAGATGGAAGCTCAGGAAAAGGAAGTGTGGTTGGACTGAGAGACGCTGCACAGTGGTAACTCGCAGGAATGCAGATTGAAAGGTTGGTGGATCGCCTCCACCGGCGGTTCAGAGGGGAAAGGTTTAGAGCCTCGGAGGCCAAGGGAAGAGGTCCAGGAGTTGGAACTGACTTGGCAGCAGTGGGGTTTTGGATTTGCTTGATTAATCATCTAAAATGCTAGAAGAGGTTTGCTATTTTAAGCTGAACCTCTGAAAAAGCAGCTAGTTAGAGAAGGATATGTCTAAGAAACAGATATAATTGTCTTAGAGCCCAGACTTTTGGGATTCATGAGATTGAGAAGGCCCATTAGACCTTGATCCTGAGATGCTTCTTTTGAAGCCTGAGGTTTGGAAAAACTGATTTCCTACAATAATCTCTGTATCAAAGACTCTAATCCTGGCTCTGAGACGGCCAGGCTGCCTTAGGAGCCGGGTGCTTCTGGGGAACAACCTACACTCAGTTTCAAAGGTCAGAAGCAGACTAGCATCGGTGTTTTACATTGAAAGGTTATTAAATGGACCTTTTCCTGTGGTAAAGCACTTTGGTGGCATAGTGCACAGCGCGCTGGCTATGAACCTGAAGGTCTTTGGTTTGAGCCCAGCTGCTGCTCCTCAGAGGGAGGTGGGCTGTCTCAGCCTCAGAAACCCAGGGGAGGGTCACACCAGTGAAAATCAACATCACCAAAGTGTGGTCGGGTCGCCTCCCCGACCCCGCGCTAATGCCAATAAAATGAAGTGTATAAATTTTGGGGGGATTTTTTTCTCTCCCAATTTTCAAACTATATGTTAAAAGAAACATTTAGAAATGGCTATTATTGGCTTAACATGACACATAACTTTTCTTTGAAGAATTTTCAGTTGGTTAAAAACACCAGCCTGCTTAGGCAACCTCAACATGCTCTTGGCAGAATGAGAAGTGTTTATTTTTAATTTGCCTTATTTAGCTCGGTAGTTTCATGATGATTGCTGCATGGGGAAAAGTCTGCCCACATTACTTGGCCAGTTGGACACATGGGCCAGTTGGACATTTGCAAGTCACTTAAATAAAATGTCTTGTGTTTGAGCTGATAGCTTAATTCAGCCATTATTTGTAAGTATGTATCTTGAGACTTGAATCTGGTCACTTTATCACACTCATTGGTAAGCCATTCTGTGGTGGCTTGTGTGTGGCTGTGATGCGGGATGCCACCAGTATTTCAAATGCCATCAAGGAGAGCATGGTAATGGATTTCAGAGGGGCTCCCAGACTGCCGCAGACTAAGAAGCAGGACTGGCCACTCACTTGGGAAAGGTGAGCCCTCCAACATTCTCTGTCTGACCTGGTGTTGGAGATGACCCCTCAGGCTGGGAGAGGTTCAGCATCCCCCTGGGAAGAGCTGGCCCCCCAGAGCGGTCTACCTTAATGATGACTGTGGAGTAGCATGGACAGCCAGCTGAGACCCACTTCTGTTGTTGCGGCATGACTCAAGAAGAGGAGAGGCAGCTGGGAACATTAAGAGTTGGAAGATGGAATGTACAAATAGGAATCTAGAAAAATTGCAAGTTGTCAAAATGGAGTGGAATACATAAAGATCAATATCCTAGGCGTCAGTGAGCTAAAATGGGTTAGAATTTGACCATCTTGAATTGAACAATCATATAAATCCTGGAGAGGGTGAAACCAACCAGGCTGTTCCTTGGAAGAAGGATTTTGAAGCTCTGTCTGACATACTTTGGGCCAGTTTCCAGGAGGGACCAGTCCTCGGAGAGGGATTATCATGCTTGGGAGGGTGGAGGGACAGCGCGGGATAGGAAGACCCTCGATGAGATGGATTGATTCAGTCACTGGGGTAATGGGAGTAGGTGTGTCAGATACTATTGAATTGGCTCAGGATGGACAGGGTTCAGAGCTGTTGTTCATAGGGTCACTGTGAGTCAGAGTTGACTCAATGGCACATAACAACAACACAACATAGCTTACTACCCACAAACAACTCCTTGGTTCCAGCAGTCAAGAAATCAAAAGATATGTTTCACTGGGGAAATCGATTGTCAAGGACCTCTCAGAGGCAATAAGGAGCAACAGTGTCAGTTTAAAGACTAAGGTGCACCTGATTCAAACAAAGGTCTTTTCAATTACTTCCTATGCCTCTGAAAATAAGACAGTGAATAAGGATTACAGAAAAAGATCCAATGCCTTTGAGTTGTGGTGTTGCAGAAGAGTACATATTATCCCCTGGGCTGTTAAAATAACAAACAAATACGTTTTGGAGAAAGAGCTCTTGGAGGCAAAGACGGTGAAACTTCATCTTATACCCTTTGGGCACGTTGTTAGAAGGATCCAGTCCTTAGGAAAGATAGTGTGCTTGGAAAACTGAAAGAACAGCAAAAGGGAGGAAGACCTTCAGCAAGACGAGGTGACACAGAGATTGAACAATGGGTGAGAGTCTACCAGAAATGTTGAGGATGGCACAGGATGGGGCAAAGTTCGGATCTGTTTTCATAGCGTTAGTATCAGTCCTCTTCGACGTGACAGTACCTACAACAACAACAGTGCTCTACTGTGCTGGCAACTGAACAAGAATGGTGTCACGTTCATCATCAAAAAGAACAACTTTAAAAAAAAAGGAAAGAAAAAAAATTCAAGATCTGTCCTAAAGTAAACGTGGTCAGTGATAGGATATCCACATATACAAGGAAGATCTCCTGTTAAGATGATTGTTCAGATATACACACCCACCAACCACTAAAGTCAAGATGAAGAAAAGGAGGATTTCTACCAACTTGTGCAGCCTGAAATTGATCAAGATGCATTAATAATAATTGGTGACTGGAATGTGGAAATAAAGAAGGACTGAAAGTTGGAAAATAGGATCTTAGTAACAGAAGTGAAGCTGGAGGTCACACGAGTGAATTTTGTACAATCATAGGGTCGTACAGTTTGGTGGGTTGAGAGAGGGGGGGTAAGGGAAATGGGAAAGGTCTGGAAAGACAGGGTAATGGTGGGTATGGTTTAATGGGGAATGATGTTAGAACACAATGAATGGGAATTCTTGTATGAAGCACAATATGAATGAAAGATAGTGTGAAACAAAATACGAACTTTGTATGCAAACCAACGTAAAATTTAAAAAAATAAATAAAAAAAAGATTTATTCATTGATAATACTTTTTTAAAAAAAAAGAAAATCACCTATAAACAGCAAAAAACCACATGGACTTCACCTTAGTAAAGAAAGGAATAAGATGGACTACGTTTTTACATTTGTGGAGAGAAATGGTGGAAAATTGATGTGAATGTTACTCGATATCATCACTGAGAACAAAGCCAGGGGCCAAGTGTAGCTAAACCATCAAGAGATTGTGTTGTTGTTGACATGTGTCTCTGGGGCAGAATCAGCTCAGGGGAGCCTCCAGCACGTTCTCAGAGGCTATAAACTGTGTGGGAGGAGATTGCTTCTCTTCCCCCCTCAGAACAGCCAGTGGGTTGAAATCGTTTGCTTTGGGATTGCAGCTCACGTCCTCACCACTACACCATCAGAGTTCTCGTCACTGATCATATACTGAGGCTCAAACGGAAGTTGAAGGAAAGGAAACAAGCCCATCACAGTCAAAGTCTGACCTTGCTCATGTCCTACTAGAATTTTATGATGCCACCAAATATTCATCAAGAATAGATTTGAGGCATTGAACCCTAATGACTGAAGATCTGGTGAGTCATGGGATGACATCGAGCAAATAAACCATGAAGAAAACACAAGTTGATGTGAAAGACTGAAAAGAAAGGGGGGGGGATCAAAAGAGATGTCAAAAAAGACTGAAACTTGCTCTTGCTAAAGCAAGAGGGAGAGGGCCCTGGTGGCCTACTGGTAAGAAGCTGCAAAGGGCATTTAGTTAATATCCACCAGCAGCTTCACAGGAAAAAACTGGGCAGTCTCCTCCTGTATGATTTACTGCCTCTGAAAATCCACTAGGGTAAGCTATGGTTGGTTCTAACTCCAGGCACACAATAACAACAAAGCAAAAGGAAGGAATAAGGTAAGATGGTTGAACAGACTCAAAGATCAGATCAGGAATACAAAAATGAAATTTACAAAGATCTAGAGTTAGAAAACTCAAAGGGAAGATCATCCTTGACATTTAACAAACTGAAAGTATTAAAAAAATATTTCAAACCCTGAGCTGCAATACTGGAAGTTCCTCTGGACAGCAAGATGTTGTTATGTGCCTTTGAGTTGACTACGACTGAACAATGGCTCTGAACTTAGCCCTTTCCTGAGCCAACCTCACCTTCTCCAGCACATCTGACCTCATTGCCAGTCACTCTGCCAATTCTCCCATCCAGGGCCTTCGTCTCTTGCAGTGAATTTCTACCCTTCCAAGTAGAATGCCCTTCTCCAAGGACTGGCCCCTCTTGACAACATGCCCGAAGTATGTGAGACAGATTTCAAAATCCTGCCTCCAAGGAGCATCTGCGTACTCCCCTCTCCATTGGTCGTATGAGAAGATGGAGTGAATATACAGTTACTGTATTAAAAAGAATTGGTTGACACAGAACCATTTCAGAAACAGCATAAGACGAAGAACCAATGGAATTTATGGAAGAAGTCCAAGATGCACTGAAGGCATTGGAAAATATAAAGGTCTGGAAACTGATGGAATACCAATTGACATATTTCAACAAACAGATGCAGCCCTAGACATGCTTACTTGTCTATGCCAAGAAATTTGTCGACAGCTAACTGGCTGACCTTTGGAAGAAATTCATATTTGTTCTCATTTAAAAAAAAAGGTGACCCAACAGAATTAAGAAATTATTTTAAAAAAACACATGCAAGTGAAATCTTAGAGATTATGGAGCTGCAGCTGGAACAGTGCAGTGACAGGGAGCTGCCAGAAATTCAAACTGGACTCAGAAGAGGATGCGGGAGGAGTGCTGTCATTCCTGACTTCAGATGGATCTTGGCTGAAAGCAGAGATCATCATAAAGATGTTTACTTGTATTTTATTGACTCTGCAAAAGTACGTGACTGTGTGGATCAAAAGAAATTAGGGCTCACGTGGAGAAGAACGGGAATTCCGGAGAACCTAATTGTGCTCCTGTGAAAACTGCCTAGATGAGAAAACAGCTGTTCAAACTCGGCAAGGCCCCACCGAGCAGACTATGACTCAGAGAGACCCTACTAAGCGCACTTCTGAACCCCGCCCTGTGCTGTGCCGTCCTCACCATCTCTGATGTCCTCCAGCCCGTTGTCGCAGTCACTGTCAGCCCATCTCATTGTAGATCTTCCTCTTCCCCTGACCCTCCAGCTTTCCCTGCCTGATGTCTTTTTCCAAGGACTTGTCCCTTCTGACAACAAGTTCAAAGTATGTGAGACCAAGTTTCACCACCCTCACCTCTACGGAGCACCTGAGACCTATACTGATGAAACAGGCTTTCACAGAACAGTCTAGAACAATGTATGGAGACTCCTGCCCATACATTAGGTCCTTTGAACAGTTTAGAGATGGAGTCTTCCACGACAGAGGTTATGCTGTGAAGTAAACAGTCAATGATAATTAAAATTAATTGGAAGCAGGTGTAGCTATTGACGTGACCCACAGAGAGAAGCCCAAAATTAAGTTTCCAAGGAGAAATGATGAGTGAACGAACTAGAATATAAGGATGAGAATAGAAAAAGGGGTGTTGAGTGCGAGGGACATGGAGGAGGTGCTGTCCAGGACCATCTGATTGCTGTTCGGTGCTGTCGAACCAGAACCGACTCAGAGCTGCCCCTGTAGTAGCTTTCAGAGGTTGTAAATTGCACGGGAAGAGATTGCTCATCTTTCTCCTGTGGAGCAGATGGTGGATTTGAACCACCTGCCTTGGCGTTGGCAGAGTAGCCCCTTACCCACCAGAGCGCTCTACAGGACCAATCAAGAGTGATTCAGAGGAGACAAAACCCAACGAGTCTTCTGAGCTTTTGACTAGTCTCCGTAAGTGAGCAACTACAGAGGGACAGACGCAGGGAAGAGAGAGAGAGAGAGAGAAAAACCAGAGAGCTTCGTTCTGGTGATGTACTAGCCACATATAGCCACAATAGCCCTGCTATTCCCATGTGACTTTTAGCGTGCCACGTAACCTCTCTGGGAATTCATTTCCTTGTGTAGAAATATGAGATGACATATTTTAAACTGAAAATACAAGAGAACAAAAAGGAGGCGAGTGGGTCAAACAGCCGCCATCTCATGGCCACCTGACAAACCCCAAAGCTGGTCCTAATAAACTGGCCGGAAAGGAATTGTATCATTAAAATCGATGACGGCCAGTGTTTAGGATTAATAAATCCTGCCCAGAGGCCAAGGGGTTCTTTCATTTCTTCCCGCTGGAGTGCTCCAGGCAGCCTCTCTATGTGGCCTCTCCAGCGTTGGACCAGTCATGCTTGCCTAAGAAGCTCTGGCTAACTTGGTAACTGATGATACATTCTTCTACCTCTTCCTCAACATAACTTCCCTTCCTTTCTTGCTTTGCTGAGATTGTAACTTCAATAAAGCATTAATACATAAACTGCTTTAAGCTGTATGTTCTAGAGAGAAAACTAAAGAGATTCTCATCAAGAATAACTGGAAATTGCTGTCTTTTGTTCCGCTGGTATTTCTCACATTCCTTGAATCAAATCCTGAATTTGTCTTTATTTTCTTGGTCAATTCTGTTCAATTTGGTCTTTGGCCTAATCTCCTTTTTGACTCATCAGTTATGAGCTGGTTCTAATGTGACAACAATGAGTTGAGTTGACCTATAATGATGGACAATGACTAAGGATGACAGAAGAAGAATTGATGCCTTTGAGCTGTGGTGTTGGAGAAGAGTGTTGAACATCCCATGAACGGCCAAGAGAAACAACAAACAGCTATGTCTTGGAGAGGGCGCAGCCAGAGTGCTCCTTGGAGGCAAAGATGACGAAGCTTTCACTCACATACTCTGGGCATGTTGCCAGGTGGGGCTATTCCTTTTAGAGAGGTTCTTGGAATGGTGGAGGGTCGGCAAAGAAGACGACCCTCAACCAGGTGGACTGACATGGTGACTGCCACATGGACCCTTCAGATAGGACTGGGCTAGGGTTGTTATGAGCCATACTCAACTCGACAGTACCTAACAACAACAACAAAAACAACAACATAATGCTGGATGCAAACTGTGCGACGTGTTCCCCATTTTTCCTTACCTGACTGTGACTCCTTGTCAAAAAGTATTCTGTGATCCTGAAAAGTTCCGGAAGCTCTCCCGGCTCCAAGAGCAGCCAGGGTCAAAGATATCAGAAAAGTAAGTAGTCGAAGGTGAGCAGACAGACTGGAATTTAGGATTTGTTAAAGCATTGAAATGGCTGTCGCTTTGAAACTTTACGACAGTATTTCATTTCTAAATCAAGGCATGCTGTTGTTGATCATTGAACTGAAACCAACTCTTAGCTGCCTTCCCGTGGGTTCTCAGAGGCAGTAAATCACATGGGAGGAGACTGTCCATCTTTTCCCCATGGATTTGGACCACTTGCCTTTGATTGGCAGCACAACTGGTCCCCACTAAGCCACCAGGGCACCCTAAATCAAGAAGCATTGCTGGTTTTATGTGCTGTTGAGCGAACTACAACTCATAGCAACCCTACAAACTAGGGCTCTGGACCCTGCCCTGTCCTGAGCCAGCCTCAGCCTCTCCAGTAGTCTCTCTGGACACTTAGCCCGTTATGCCACGTATTTGCATTTATACATCACTTCGAGCCCCTCCGCAGTGCTCTCTGACACAACCCATTCTCCATATGACATAGCCCATGCTCCACACAAAACAGTCCATGCTGCACATGACACAGCCCACACAACACAGTCCATGCTCCACACGACACAGTCCACACGACACAGTCCTTGCTCCACAAGACACAGTCTATGCACCACATGACATAGTCCACACGACACAGTCCATGCTCCACACGACACAGTCCACACGACACAGTCCTTGCTCCACAAGACACAGTCTATGCACCACATGACATAGTCCACACGACACAGTCCATGCTCCACACGACACAGTCCACACGACACAGCCGATGCTCCACACGACACAATCCATGCTCCATACTCACTGGCCGCCTCTTCACCCACAGCCCTGGTGTCTGAAGCCCCACAGAGGGAGTCAGAGCCCTAACTCACTCTCTGCAGAAGCCTGTGGAGATCTCACGCTCAGGAAATGGCTTGCGTGGAGAGCGGGACCAGGCTGGCCTCATGATCCCCCTTCCCAGAGAGCCCGTGAGGACAGGCCACACTCGCCTGTGCTGTGGGAAGCCAAGAGCTCAGCAGCGTATGGCCTCGTCATGGAGCCGCAGATCATAAGAGAAGCTTCCACCAGGCCGCGGCTGTGGATAGGTGCTGTGGGGTCAGCTCCGCCCATAGCGACCCGTCCTGCCCAGTCCTCCCCATCTCTGACAAGCAGTGTTACAGTCACCTTGCCAATGTGTCTGGTTGGAGGGCTTCCTCTCCTTAGGGACTCGGCCGCTCCAGAGGATGTTAGGATTAGAACCAAGGAGATAGAAGGAGCAGAGGTTTGTGCTTGGAAAGTGGAGCCATCAGAACCAGGGAGCCCATATTGACAGTGTGGAGTTAGTGCTTGGGGTGTATGACTGATGCCGGAGAACGGGACCAGAACGAGCATCACCCCCTAAACTGTGAACTCACCATGGCATCGTCTCATTGGCTCAGGCCCCCAAGGCTTGCCCAGACGACGAGGTCTAATACAACCTCACTTCACTGGCACAGCCTCCTTCTTCGCTTTCAAGGAGGAGGGTCCCTCCATTTCTCCTAGATGTCACTTTATAATAAGTCTGTTCTTAATTTTACCTTTTAAAAAACCAACCAACCAAACAAGCCTAACAACAGAAAGGGGGAACAAATGGACTAGAGCGAAACAGGTTTCAGATTCTATCGGTCTGTTGATTACTGTCTGGTCACAGCCAGGGGCCCAATATTCCTTTAAGCCTCGGTTTCCTCATTTACAAATCAGGGGAAAATACAAATGACACAGGTGCTGGGCGGTGTGGATGGAGGACGCACTCACAGTGCTCAGAGCCCCTGCTGTTACAGGTGCCCGGAAGGGTGGAGTCTTACCTCCTCATGTACCACACACGGGCAGGCGACCTCCCTCCCAGCTCTACTGAACCAGAGTGAAAAAGGGAGGAAGTCTGAGAAGTTCTTGAATTTTACAAATGAAGACTCAGGAAATGTATGCTTTCTCCACAGTAACACATATTTCAATAAGAAGCAAAGCCAGGCTTTCCTTCTCTGAGGCCAGGAGCCCTGGTGTTGGTGGGGTTAAACCTTCACCTCTAACTGCAAGGCTAGCAGTTCAAATCCACCCAGTGGCCCAGCCAAAGAAAGAGCCCCCTGTCTGCTCCTGTGAGAACTCGGCTTAGGAAGCCACCGGCAGGCCTAGGCTGTCCCTGAATTAGCTGTGTTGGAACAGACTTGGCTCACCTAAAACCCAGCACCCCAAGTGAACTGCTGTCTTTCTCTAATTCTGAAATTATAGCTAGAGAAGAACTGGCAGTCCTGGTCCATCCGCACAGGCCTTTGAAGCTTTATCAGCACACATTCCAGACTCCTCGGTCCTCAGCCCACAGCTTGGCTGTGAAGGCCTCACATTCTTGCCTATTGGAGTAATGGCTTCAAGCTTATCTCAACTACAGTGCTCTCCTGCCTCTTAGACGGTCTCAGTAATCGCTTCTTTTCAGCACAGTGTGGAGTGCACGCTCTGCTTTGTCTGACTGCCACAGGCTGTCTCACGCCTGCTCTCGTAAAGACTAGATGGTACTAAAAGAGTTTGGGGGGGTAACAGTTGCAAGGAGGCATTTCATATGAAGCAGGAAATCAACATGGAAGGTTGAGGCTCATAGACAGGAGATGACACACTGTCAAGTGCGGGGAGACCACGCAGGGGGCTCGACAGAGCAGCTCCTGGTCAGTGATGGTCAGACTCTTACCTTGTCGCTCCCACTGGGTCTATTAAAGTGTGTGTTTCAGTTTAAAAGGACGTTTTAGAGATGGTTCCTTACGTACTATCAGTGATCACTTTCTCTCTTAAATTTCCTTCGTCCATTACTGAATGCCGGTTGAGACCCCTGACTAATACTCTTTGGGGAGGGTGGTGATAATGGAAGTGAGTGGGAAAGTCTCTGAAGGACCCAGCTCTAGACAAGGGCTCCCTACATTCACAGAAAATCGATTCCTGACAGACACTACAGAGCGAGGGCTTTTCTGCGCTTCAGCTTTCTTGCCTGGCCAACTCTGGAAAGGGCTGAAGCCATGGTTGGCAAGATTGGGAAAGGGCCTGGTTATCCACTCTGATTCAATAGAGCTGGGAGGGAGGTCGCCTGCCTGGAGACGTGTGTGGAACATGAAGAGGTAAGACTCCACCCTTCCGGGCACCTGTAACGTCAGGGAGCTGGAGGGAACACGAGTCAGGGCTCATCATCTGTGCCCCCTTCTCTCCGGGCAGGCGAGCAGCGGGCAGCAGGCTGGGAAAGGGGAGTAGCCATGGAAGAACTGTCAAGTGTCAAGGGTTACACTAGAAGGACACTTTAACCACCAACACGAGGTTCATGTCTTTCCTGAAGTGACCGGGGGCAAGGGACGAGCCAGCCCCCACGAGTAAGTGAAAGGTCGCTGGTAGACAGACAGGAAGTGACTCCATAGTCACATCGTAGCTGTCATGTTTTTCAAGGTCAATCATATTTCACAGATGAGCTAAAGTTAATAAAGTTAATCTTCCCCGTGACAAAATGGTGACAGATCAGTGATTATAGTCAAGTGTCTCAGAGCTGCCTCTCCTCAACCTTGTGACTTTCTCCATTGTGCAAATGTACCACTTTCTTGTTGGCAGGAATCAGGTTTAATGTTTACTAGGGGCAGATGTGGGAACAATGCTGGTGGCTTAGCGATAAGGAGCTGCATTGCCAACCAAAAGGCACACGGTTTGAATCCCCGAGCTGCTTCACAGGAAGAGGATGGACTGTCCTCCTGTGTGACGTGCAGCCTCTGAGAACCCAATGGAGGGTCAGCTGTGGGTGGGCTCTGACTCAACGGCTCATAACAACAGCAGCAGAGGCAGCAGAGATGGAGTGCCCCAGGCAATGCAGAGGGCACCTTGACGGAGACAGAGCAAGTCAGCTCTTCTTCAAGACAGTTTACATCCATCTGTTGGAAAAAATGTCCGCGGGTGCTCATTTTTCAGTGAAATACTTCACTGGGCTCTTACGGCAAGGTTTCATATGAAAGATGTAAAGCTCTAGAATGTTCCCTATGTACTTATGTCACAGCACTCAGCTTAGGCCCCGCTGCCCGGCAAGCAATGCATCAGCTGCTTCCTTTTACTGTTCTGCGGCCTCTGAAGCCCCCCAGCCGGGACCGGCCCTCCCCTGACGCCTTGTGAAATGGTAGCTGCTCGTTCACAGACCAGCTGTCAAACACCCTGACCCTCAACACTCAGATTGTGAAAGAAAATGCTTAATAGCTGTGAACATTTGAATTGGAAGCCCAGAGGGCACATTCCAAGCCTATCCCTGCCCATCCCTGAGGCTGGAAATCAGGGACATGTAAGGGAGATGGGGGAGGCTGTCCAAGGATCCCTGGGACATGTGAGGGAGATGGGGAGGCTGGGTAAGCCTTCCACCCCCAGGATACTCACTGCTCTCTCCCCCCGAAGTGCAGATGTTGCGGACGATCCTTTTCTTGACCTTCTTGAGCTCATCGAAGTTGTCCACTGTCAACTTTTTGTCAGCTGTCCCAGTGATCTGGATGAGCTCCTGGTGGTCCACGTCCCCGATGCCCACCGAGTAGATGTCGATGCCTTTGTGCCGCAGGTCCTCGGCAGCCGGGGCCACCTCATCCTGGGACCGCCCGTCGGTGAGGACCAGCAGCACCTGGGGTGTCCCTGTGTTGATCCGACTTCCCATGTCCGCCTGGAAGTAGTGAGCCACCTTCCGCAGGGCATCGCCAATGTGGGTGTACCCGAAGACCTGCTGGATGCTCTCAATCTGAGCCGAAATCCTGTCCCCCGTGAAAGACCCCAGCGGGAACTCGGCCCGGTAGGTGTCACTAAACTGGGCCACTCCTATCCGCACCCTGTTGAGGCTGACATCGAAGTCCTGAACAACAGAGGCCAAAAATTCCTTCATCTTCTTGAAGTCAGCTGGTTGGATGCTGTTGGAACCGTCCATGAGGAAAACAAGATCTACCTTTTCAATTTCACATTCTGCAAAGAAGAGGTGAAGAAATAGAGGCACAATGTTAGTCTTCAGATCATCGCAAAGAAACGTGATGCCTGCGACTACATAGAAATGCTAGTCCTGCAAAGGGCTTCAGATCTTATTCTACACCATGGTCACATTCACAAGAGAGAAAATAAAAACAAGTGACCAGTTCGCGAGGGCTGGGGCCGGCGTGAACAACTCACACACCTCGCTTGGTGACGTAGTCTTGTGGTTGTTGTTGATTGCCTTTGAGTCGAGCACGACTCATAGCAACCCTGTGAACACAAGGCCTGAAGGCCCTCTGCAACTATGGACATTTATCAAAGTTCATAGAGTTTCTGGAGGCATGTTATTTAGGAAGTGGATACCACTCCTGCTTCCAAACCTGTCATAGTATGTCCTGTTTCATTTCCCCCAGAACTGGGGAGGTTGCTGCAGAAAACTTTTGTCACCTACAATCAAGATTTATCCTTTCTAGAAAGCCAAGTGTCAGGAGTAGCACAAGAGGAGGGGGAAAAAAAAACAAAAACAAAAACAAAAACCCGAAAACCCCAAACAAACCAAATCCCATAATAACAACACCACATCCATTTGGAGATTCAAATGAAGAGCTAGATGGTTTCTATCAGTGATCTGACCTCCCTAGCTTGTTGCACTACGAAACAGTTTTCTGGTTTATCAGGGCACATTTAATGGCCTGTATCTGGTTAGCTCTCCTCTTGATTCACCTCTTTTTGGGTCCATAGAACAGCATCTACTTGAGGGAAATATTTTGGGATAAACATAGCAATCTTGTTTAGAAAAGGCTTCCTTGCATTATCAGCACAGTGAACTCAAAACAAAAAAAGAACAAGAGCATTGCTGCTGAATGAGTTATGCTTGGCATGCAAGCCATGTGTGTCCCTCAGCCTTCTGGAAACTATTAGCATCTTCTTGTATTTTGCTGGGATCCTACCTCTGACCCAAGTTAATTCTCATTTCAGCCACAAGAAAGATTAAAGGTGACTGACATCTTGAAGTAGAGATAACTAAGAATGAGATAAAAAGTAATACAGCAAATAGATCCTACAGGAATTGTTTAACTCATTAAAACCATTCTCTTTCAGATTCAAATAAAATAAATAAAATATTATTTGCTTTTCTGCCTACAGGAAAACATCAATGTCAACATTTCCAATGCACTGTTGAAGGACCGTTCAGATTTGAGATTTGAGAAGGGCAGATTAAATTGTAGGCACATTAATTGTAGCCACAAGGAAATACATAATTGTCTCAATTTCCAATAAGACTCAGATTTTGCTAGTTTTATGAAAGAAAAAAAAAAACACAACACAAAACAAGCCAGTAGATGAAATCTTATGAATCAAAAGAGATGAAAATCAGAAAAAGTAGATCAACCATTTAGAGAAGACTTGCACCAAGATGTTGGAATCCTGGAGCAACAATTCACTGGATAAAATGGCACTCTTAGTAATAAACATTTTGGCAAAGATGCGAAGGACGTTATGGTTGTTTGTTGTGGTTGACTGTGGCTCATGGCAACACCACATGACCAGGGTAGAACTTGGGCTTTCCAGGCTGTGACCTTTCAGATATAGAACCCCAGCCTGCCCCAAAGTGGGCTTGAACTGCCAACCTTTTGAGTAGAAGTCCATCACTTAACTCATAGCACCACCCAAGGGCTCCAAGAAATTTTGGCAGACCATAATTTTATCTTGAATCAAGAGGGCACAATGGATGCAAACAAATAAACAAATGGGCAATAAAATCTTGAGCTTCCAGAATAGAGACACAGCAGCCAGGCGAAGCTCAAGGAGCCATGGTGATACCTGGGGTTAAGCATTGGGGTGCCACCAACCACTTTAGGGAAAGTCGAGGACCTGTGAAGATGCCTGGGGAACCCGGGGCAGCTGAGAACCTGGGGAACCTGGGAACAGCTGAGCACTTGGGGAACCTGGGGCAGCTGAGCACCTGGGGAACCTGGGAACAGCTGAGCACCTGGGGAACCCGGGACAGCTGACTGTGCTGCAGGGTTGCTATATTGGATCCCCTCTGAGGCAGTGGGCTTGGATTTGGTTATCTGAAGAAAAGGATGTCTGCCATGGAAACAGATGGGCTGCAGTTGATAATTTAACACTGGGCTTCACCTCTAAAAAGGGCTTTTCCCATGGAGTAAGCCCTGGTGGCCAGGTCTGTGGGGTATTGTACTGTTAACCCAATAGTGGGGCCTCTGGTGGTTCGGATCCACCAGTGGCCCCAAGGGAGAAAGATGGGAAATTTATCGCCTCTGAAAACCTGCTGCAAGGTCGGCTCCGAGTTAGTTCCTACTCAACAATGAGTTCGGGAGTTCTGATTTTGCAGTGGTAGAAAGAGGCACAGGAACTGGGGCCTTCTCACCTGGAGGAAGGACTTCCAGCACTGATGATGTTGCTTCTTTGACAAGATGGAGTTTGACCTCTTGTGCAAATGACAGGAAGGGGATCCCATGAGTGGAAATGACACTCAAGGGAATGTGCGTTCCAGCAAACCTGCTTGATGGCCAGCTGCCACCATCGAGCGAGGCAGGGGTGAGGAGGAATGCTGGAAGAGGCATTCCTCTGTGGGGAAGAGGCCGGGTGAAAAGTCCGTGAGGTCGTCCCACCCCTGAAAGGCTGTGTCTGGCAAGCTCACCACACTGGCACCCTCTCTGCTCCCTGGAGAACTGGCTCCCCAGGGCTGGGGGCCCTCTGACCCTCGGCTAGCTCCTCGAGAAACTTACCTACTTTTGAAGAGTTACAGACACTGGCAGACACGTCTGAAAAGATCCCCTTCAGGCCTCCGAAGGTCTCCACGAAGTAGTACTTGTCACTGGAGCCCGCCATGGCCAGCAGCTCCTCCTGGTTGGCACCAGCGATGCCCACTGCCAGGACGAGAATGCCCTTGTCTCGCAAGGCCTTCGCTGTGGCGTTGAGTTTGACTGAGTCATGGGACTCCCCATCGGTGATCACAATGAGGACCTGGGGGACCCCCTTTTGCAGACGGCTGCCCCGGGCCTCGGTGAACATGTGGTCTGAGAAGCTCAGGGCCTCAGCGGTGTACGTGTTGCCCCCCAGGGGCTGGTCATTCTGAAGCACGGTGATCACCTCCCCCTTGGTGCTGAGGTCACCGAGGTAAAACAGCACCTCGGGGTCATCTGCGTACTTGAGGGCGCCAAACCTGACCCGATTCTTGCCCACGTCGGCCTTTTTCACCAGGCTGATCATAAAGTCTTTCATGATGTTGTACTCGTCATGGTCAATGCTGCCGGAACTGTCGATCACGAACACAACATCTAACACTTCAATCCGCTTGCATTCTGCAGGAGGAAGAGAGAAGCAACTGCATGAAGTCAGCTTTGGAGATCATGGGAGATAGTTCTGGAACAAAGAAACTGTATTTGAAACCAGTCTAGGTGTTCAGAAAACTTATTACAGTGCAGCAAGCTCCCACATGTCTTCTCTCCCCTCAAACATAATTTCTATGGGAGTGTTACTCCTCCACCCACTTAAAAATAATTTCAGATGTTTCCTCTTCGCAAGACCATGTTCCCCACTAGAATGTCAGTCTATAAATGATCAAGACAAGAGACATCCATTTGTGCTGCCAATACCTAGCATCATTAATTAGGTGAGCTGGCCGGACCGGGCAGATATAAAGCAGAAGCTACTGGAAAAGGTGGGAAGGGACAGCTCATCGTAGAATCACCAAGAATAAAACCCCAAGACTTCTGGGGATTCCAATGTTTCTTTAGAGTTCTATGGAATTTTTCTGTGCAAATGATTTTTCAATGGTGCTTTCATTTGTGCAAAGAGTTCTGGTTTATTTTCAAGTCATGAGGGTCATGAGATTTTATTCTTAAGGAAGACCTGGGGGAAAAGGAAAGAAATGCATTTGGTAACGCTGTTTATTTTTCCATGGTTCTATGATGGCAACTTTTCAAGGCTACATTTTCTTTCCCTCATTTTAATTTTCTTAAGACATTGTTTATTTTCCTTATTGGACCTCATCATAGACATAAGCCTATTTCCCACTTGGTCCAACAAAGGTATCCTTGCATGATGCTCTTATTAACTTTCTTAATCTTGGGTCAAGGCCATGGAAAAGGAAAGCAGGAAAGACCCAATTAATATTTAAGCCATGTCCATCTGAAGGCCACAGTGTTCCAAATGCTAACTCATCTATTCTGGAGAAAAGGGATTAAGATGATTAATTATTCAGACCTTGAATCATTTATTCTTCAGGCCTTAGAAAGGTATATGCCAAATATAAACTCATCCATTCTTGAGAAAAGAATTCTAAGAAATTTTTGCATTACCCAGAGACTCATCAAACGTCCTTTCTCTTTCAGTCACTGGCCGATTATGTGGTCAGTAATCCAACCCATTGCCGTTGAGTTGGAATGAGCTCGTAGCTAACCCTCCAGCAGGTTTTCAGAGACTGTAAATGCCATGAGAAGAGATCCCATCTTTCTCCTGATAACGGTAGATGTGAGCCGCTTGCCTCTGAGGTGACAGCACACCTTCCCCATGTGGTGAGCTTCGCAGGAGGCAGAGCTGACCAAACCTCATAGACCACGGGCTGTTCCCACTACCTGGAGGCCAGCTGGACTGCAGCATAAACCAAATTCCTAAGCATTCCTGATTCCAGGAAGAGCAGAACGGTGCGTTGTTTTTTTGTTTTTTGTTTTGTTTTTTTTTGCCTTTGAATGTCTTGGAATGCCTGGCTGGACTACTCAGGGGGCTAGGGATAGACTGCAGTGTTGGGACCACTCTAAGAGTTCAAATGTGTTCTGGGCAGGATTGCCAGGGAAGAGAAATCAGACGTAATCCTCTTCCCTCAAAACACTAGCCAGGATCATGGTACTTTCTACCATGATTTACATACATCATTTGAATAACAGAACAATGTTTTCCTCTTTCTTAAAAGCTGGTAGGCCCCATCTCCCGTGCCTCTGCTCTCAGCCCCACGGGCCAGGAGAAGTCAGTCCCTCACATTTGCTGACCTGCCCCTTGGTCCCTCACTTTCCTTTCTCTGCAGGTTCTTGGGAAGATGAAGATAACACCCTTTGCTCCCTTTGAGGCATCCATTGTTCAAGTTCTTGTTCTGAATTCCTCCTTTATAGGATTAATGAATATCAAAGTGCTTCCCAAAACATTGTCTTAATTTACACGAGCATTCATATTAAAAAGGTAAAAATGTTTGTAGGGGCTGCGAGGCCAAATAAGAGCCACATTGGACAGGCATAGTGTCATTCTACCATCTACCTCAGAACCCACAGGTGGCCCAGAGTGAGGCTACAAAAGTGCATTTTGCCTCCACTTTGAGGTTTAGGCCACACTCTGGAATTTTCCATAGCCTGAAGCCAAACACTAATTAAGACCACCATTGCTCCACCCCTTGCCTTTTCTTGCTTCTTTCCTGCTCTCTCTCACTCACTTGTGGTAAATCAATCCCACAACAACTCAGAGCCACCTTCTGCTTCTAGGGAACTTAACCTCCGGCACTGGAGGGTTCATCACTCCAGGGTAATTTGTGTACAAGTGGAAAAGTCCAAGTGCACCTAGAGTCTTGACTATGATGGAGATCATGACAATGGAGCAGGCTAGGCAAGGTTCAGAGCTCTGAGACGGTAGTCAACTTGATGGAATCTAACAACAGAGTCCCACATTTTCCTTTCCCATTAACCCAACAGCTTATCTCATCAGTTCTAATTAGAAACATTGCATTTCCGAGACAGGTCAAAAGCTATTGTTAGTAGGTGCCATCAGCTCTACGACTCATGGTGACCTCATGAACCATAGACGTGAAGCCTGCCCTGCCCTACTTCTTCCTCACCACCTCTGATGTGCTCAAGCCCATTTTCACGGTCCCTGTGTCAGTTCATCTGGTGGAGGGTCTTCCTCTCTTTTGCTAGTCTTCCATGTCCCCCAGCAGGACGTTCCTCTCCAAGCTCTGGGCCCCCTGACAAAGATTCATCCTCTTTGCCCTTAAGGAACACCCTGGTTCCTCCAGGTACCAGTCCTGTTTGCTTTGTCAAAAGTGACTAGAATACTTTTTAAATTTAGAACATATTTTTGATTAATAAAAAATGTTTATAGTAGTCAAGCAACTGTCTACTAGTTCACAGAGTAATGAACTCCAGTGTCCCTGGTGTTTGGACAGTCCCGCCAGTGACCAAGCCCCTGCTTACCTTCTCGGGGGCTGCAGATTCCAAAAACAAGGTCATCTTCAATGTGTTGCAGAATGTCAAAGTTTTCAACATAGAAAACCATCTCTGGTCTCCCGCTGATCTCCTCGAGCTGGGTGACGTTGGAGCCAAACACCCCCACTGAGAAGATAATGATGCCTTCTTGCCGAAGTGCCAGTGCTGGGTCCTTTACTATGTCATGGGCTTCGCCGTCTGTGATGAGGATGAGGAACTTCTTGACGGTGGCCCGGGCCCCCTTGCTGGGGCTGAAGTATTGAGACACAAAGGTTAGGGCGCCGCCAGTCAAGGTGGTTTCTCCAATGTGGGCCATGCGGTCTATGGCATCTGAAATCTCATGCTGGGTCATGTATCTGTTGAGTGGAAACTCCTCCTGATTGATGTGGCTGAACTGGACCACACCAATCTGCACCCGATCTGGGCCGATCTGAGATTTGCTCACCAAGTTTTTCATAAATGTTTTCATTTTGCTGAAGTTTTCAAGTCCTATGCTGCCAGAACTGTCCACCAGAAACATGATGTCAGCTTTCATCTCCTTGCAGGCTGTGTGAGAGAAGCAGAGATGTTTGCTCAAATCAGCTACCTGGGGCACAAAGGACGATCCTCAACACAAACGACTGGAATTGTCTAGGAGTTATGTGCTTTGTTAGGATTACTGGCAAGAAAACAAAGCACCAAAAGCAATAAACGTGAGACTCCTAAATTTACTATCTGCTAGTGTTGTTGTTGTTGTTATGTGCCGTCGAGTCGCCTGCGACTCATAGCGACCCTATGTGCAATAGCCCTAAACTCCGCTCTGTCCTGTGCCAATCGCACCGTCTCTGACACTCCCATCCCAATTATCCCAGTCACTGAATCAATCCACCTCATAGAGGGCCTTCCTCTCCTGCGCTGTCCCTCCACCCTCCCAAGCAACCTGTTTTAATATACACCTCAGGGCTTTCCAACTTCAGCACTACTGACATTTAGTTCTAGATAATTCTCTGTCACCAGTACCTACTGGTGCATGTTATTGTTGTTAAGTGCCAGAGAGTAGTAGACTACCTACAGAGACCCTATGAATAAAAGTCTTGAACACAAAACTTTCATCTTTTTTTCTGGGAGATCCACAAAAACCAGGCCCAAAGGCCCAAAAGCCTTTTAAAATATGAGGCCAAATTCAATCAGTTCACACCCTGTTGCAAACAAGAACCACATGCTAGTCTCAAGGCCAAACCAGAAAACACACCTTCACAGAATCAGGCAATTCCATTCATCTTCCCAACTAGAAATAGCCCCAGACTGGTGGCCAAAAGCCTTTTAAAATCTGAGGCATAGTTGGTGGAATATTGTAGAATGCTAATCATCCCATGTCAGTAACATCTTCTCAGACACTTGGCCCTGGATATCGTACTATTTCTAGATAAATAATGTCTAAGGGAGAAAAATGCCCTTTGGTTGCAAACAGTCGGGACAACTCTAAAAGATTTCACAAAAACTGTAAAAATAACAACTTAAGTAAACAGAAAGTACTTCTCAACTCTGAAAATTATTTCATGGTATTGTGTATGCAGTATCTAATTATGCTTCCTAAGTCAACAGGAATCTGGAGAAAGATATCAATATTTATTTGGGAAACTCCCAAACATCAATATGGCCGACATGAGTCACCATTTCGTTCTGGAGAACAAATGCCATTCACGCAGGCCAAGAGATCCCAACATAGAAATGGACCTTCATTCTCCACACCCACAATGCCCAGTCTTGCTGTAATCGAGAGTGAGCCACCACTTGTCTTACCTTCCGGAGTGCAGATGTCTTGAACCACTTGGTTCCTGATGTCTTTCAAGGAGTCGAAGTCGTGCACGTAGTACACTCTCTTTTCCTCACCTGCCATCTCGTGCAGCTGCGTGTGGTTGGCCTCCTTGACTCCAATAGCATAAACACTGATGTGTTCTTCTCTCAGTTTGTTTGCTGGCTCCAGGACACTGTCATTGGACATTCCGCTGGTCAGGACAATAAGGTGACAGGGCACTTTGTTCCCTCGCTGTTTCTTGGCCTTTTGCAACAGCCCCAGAGTGAAGTTCAGAGCGGCACCCGTGTTTGCATTCCCACCCATTTGCCTAATGTTCTCGATGGCCTTCCCCAGGTCGTGCTTGTTAGTGTACTTGTTCACCCCAAACTCCAGGTCCCAGGTGTCTGCGTACTGCACTGCGCCAACCCGCACCTTGTGGCGGGCAATGTGGAACATGCCCACAATATCAGAAAGGAAAGTCTTCATTTCGTGAAAGTCGGTGGCCTGGGTATGGCCTGAGCCGTCAATGAGCAGATAGATGTCTGCTTCCTCTGTGTCCACACACCCTGAAATAGGACCAAAACAATGAGACTGGTGCATGGGTGTGTGTAAAGAAGAAATGGGTGCAGAAGGGAAGGAAAGCAAGTTAGAACCTCTCCACACAGAAAGACAGGAAGCTGTTCCTTGGCATCTCACTGCAGGCCTCAACCTCAGGAGGGCTAAATAAATGGCTCCTGCCACTTAATACTGTTTGGATAGTTCTCTGTCATGAATGAGGATAATTCTGGACACAATAACAAGATTAGAAAGAAAGTGAAAACACCTCCTAGCAGACACTTTTTTCATGAGGGAACAACTGCCAAGCAAAAAGTCAAGAGGTGTGGTGTGAAGTGAGAGGATGCTTAACTGAATGCTGCAGCTATGTCTGTTCTCCTAGTCCAATGACTGACCCGAGTGGTTTCAGGGGCTTTATGTAGCTAGGAGAATGAGATTGTTATAGTTCATGTGCTGCTATCAACATATCTGTCCAAGAATGTATCCAAATACTCACTATCTAAGAATGTTTTCAGATACCCACTGTTATGAGCAGTTTAAGTATAAGAAGATATAATAATTTGCTGTGAAACATACAGAAAAATATAAGTTTTCCATTATAAATTTGAGGTAAAACATATTGACTTAAGTTTAAGAATAAAAATATATTAGGAATTTGTTGTGTTATATGTTAGAAATAAGAGTAAGAAATATGTTAGGAAATAGCTATGTTATATGTTAGACATATGAATAAGAAATGCGTTAGGAATTTGATGCTATATATGTTAGAAAATATGTTAGGAATATTTGTGAAAAATATACTAAAGAGCGTGATATGCCGAAACAGGCCTTTAGTGGCTATAAGGCCCCACCGGCCTTACAGGTGTAAACCCCTGATGAGGGAATATGACTTATTATTGCCCGTGTTGCCTAGGAGATACAACTAGTATAGGACATGATTGGTCAAACTCATGTTATTTTGGAACTAATGTGATTGGTTGTACAACTTGTTTTGAAACTAATATGGTTGGTCAAACTCAAAGCTTTAAATATTGTTATTCATAATATTATTGGTTGACTAGAATATAATGTAATAACCAAAGTTTGAATGTTATTGGTTGAATACAATGTAACACCCCCAAAAGTATATAAACCCTCGGATCCCAACTAAAACATCACTTCTGCTGAAGATAATGAAGACCCAAAGGCTCTTTTCAGAGCCGAAGACTCTGGCCACACCAGTGACTATGAGCAGCTAACCCTGGCCACACTAGTGTCTGTGAACTGCTGAACTAGCCAAGGACCCCAACAGCACCAGAGGCCATGAGAGGCAAAAGAAGAAGATAAGTTGGGATTCCAGGGGTGAGTGTTCCCCACTATTAATGAATCAATATATTGAGATGAATTTATGAATTGCAATGTAGGTAAATTGTAATTAACTGTTTAAAGCTTGCTATCAATTAATGGATCACTATGTTGTGATGAATTTATCAATTGCAATGTAGATAAATTAATTTATAATTGCTATAAATTAATTAATGAATCAGTAAATTATAATTGGCTTTGTAATATGTCTATGAGTAATTAATTAAAGCTCAAGGCTCATGACAACCTACACACCCAAGAATACCTAGACTGTGTGGATCTGCATGAATTATACTAAAAATATACCAAAAATGCCTTACGGTTTTAGTCTCTTTGTAAACTCACAGAGGCTAGAATGGAACTACACAACACATTCATTTGGCTCCATCCAAATGATAGCCGGTTGTCATTGACTTGATCCTCACTCACAGCAGCCCTGTGGGGCAGAGCAGAAGTGTCCCACAGGCTTGGAAGATCTTTGCAGAAGCTGATGACCTCCCTTCCTCCCACAGAGAGGCATCTGGGGTCCATCCAGAGTGCTGACAGTCAGCAGTCACATCTTTCAGCACTGCACCGCCAGAATTCCTATCCAATCGTGTGTCTTACTTATGCTTTAAACAAGAATTTGTGGAAAAGGAAAGACAAGAAGGGGAAGGGGGGAAAACAGCAAAAAAAAGAAAAGAAAAGAAAGAACATGGAAAACAAAGAGAAGAGAAAAGGGAGGAAAATAACAAAATGTGGATCCTGGGGTATTTACAAGTAACAGTCATATTATTGCTACTCAGAACAGGAAGCCAAAAGGGCAATCCCTTCTCCCTCTCCCGACACCTCCATAGCTTTTATTCTCCTTCAAATTACACAGGGCATTGTTTTTGTTGTTCATTGCTGTCAAGTCAAGGACGACTCGTAGTGACCCTGTGAACAAAAGGCCTGAAGCCTTTCTATAACCTTCGTCATTTTTCCAGGTTCATAGAGTTTCCATAGGCATGTGGTTTAGGAAGTGGATGCCACTCCTGCTTCCAAGCCAGTCTTAAAATTGGGAGCTTCAGGGGAGCTCTGGTGGCCTAGTGGTAAGGAGCTGCAACTACAATCCCAGAGGCGCACGGTTCGAATCCACAAGATGCTCTGCCGGGGAAGGAGGGACAATCTCCTCCAGTACCAGTCAGATCTGATTTGACGGTACACTCACACAAAAATAATAAAATAAAAATTAAAAAAAAGAAATTGGGAACTCCACGAAGCACTGTCCACCATGGGCAGCCATTATGGCATTTGACCCCTAAAGGCACACAGTTCAGCTTCACAGCAAAACACCTCAGTATAGCAAATTGACAAAAAAAGTGTAAATTGACAGAAGAGTGCTGTACAACTTAGAAGAATGTTCCTCCAAAATGAAATAACAATAGCAACAGCTAGCATTTTCTTTATTTCTTCTCAAAGTCAACAAACACTGGTAGAAGCACACAGAATTCTTAGCACTATTAAAGTAAGCACCTTGCCAAAACCTTTTAACAGGATGTCACTATATTAGTATAAATAACATGCACAATAAAAAATAACCAGCAACCTGTCATCCCGACTAGAGAAAATGTTACTAGACTGGCTGCTAACTTAACTTTACAAATGGCTTTAAGAAGAATGTACCTTTCTGAGAACATGTATTGTTGTTGTTGTTGTTGTTGTTGTTGTTGTTATGTGCTGTCGAGTCATTTGCGACTCATAGTGACCCTATGTACAACAGCCCTAAACCCTGTTCTATCCTGCACCAAGTGTCCTGTTCTTCCCACACATATCACATTCCTTCACTCTTTCTTGTACACATAACACTTGAAAGACAAAAAGAGATGCACCAGGAGAAGAAACCCAAGCTAACAATCTTTATGTCAGCAGAGGCCTTACCGGATTTAAGGGTTTCTGTCCGTTCTGACAAGACAGAAACTGTGTGTGTTATCTGATTCCGCAGCTTCTTCAGAAACGTCTGGTTGTGGGCAGCCAGGTGGGAGAAGGTTTTCAGCTTGGAGACGTACTGCTCAGCGGGGTGAGAGGCTATTTTCTCCTGCTGGGTGTCACTGGCACCCTCGATGCCCATGGTGAAGATGGTGACACCCTCTCGCCGGAGGTTGGCTGCCGCCTTGGTGACATTATCCTCCGATTCTCGGTGCATCACCAGCACTGCGATCTGAGGCACCCCTTGGTTCTTCCGACTGCCATTTCGTGCACTGAAGACTTCCTTCTTGACCTTCCTCATGGCAGCCCCGGTGTAGGCCTCCCCAGTCATGGGAGAGAGGCCCTGGATGTGCTGGAGAACCTCTGATTTATTTATGCCCGCGCTCAGAGAGTTTATCACTTTCGTCTCATTGCTATAGGCCACCAGGCTAATCCTCATGCACTGCTCCTTTATATCCAGAGCGGAAATGCTCTCCTCCAGGAAATCTTTAAGGTGTTCCAAGTTCTCCAGGCTGCCATTGAAGGACACATCCAACAGGAACACAACATCAGCCACAGAAGGGCCTTGGCAACCTGGGGTGGGGGGGTGGGGAGAACAAGGGAACAAGTACAGCTTTAGTAGGAGGTTTCCAGCTGTGTGGCATTAGAAGTCAAGAAGAAAGAACACCCACCACAGCCTGGCTGTACACTTAGAAGGAGGGATGCACATTGAGTACGAAGGTGAGCTCAGAGGGACTAGGATGAAATTCCGGACCCTGCTGACCTTCTACCTCCAGTTTCCTCACCTTAAAGGCAAGCTATTAATAATAATAATTATCCTGTAGAGTTCCTATGAGGATTAAAGCAAATAATGTGCTGGCTTTACTTAATGAACCATACACTGTACTATCATCATAAAATGATTTAAAACAAGATGCTTCTGGCCAGATGGTGGACTAGGCATGTGACCACACAGACACTCTACAACCAAGACATCAGGAAACAAAGACAAGACACAGATGACAATCCCAGAACCATGGCCACATTGTGGGCCTTGCAATCAATGCTGTACAACAAAAAAGGGGTGGATGTTTGAATGAGAAAGCAATCTGCTTCATAAACGTTCATTCAAATCACAAGAAAAAAGAAAAGTAACCAAAGGAAATATTTTCAGTCATCACCACTGCCCTTATCAGTGGTTATAATGAAAATATTAGTAAAGGATGGCCACAGAATAGCAGTTATGTCTTCAATTATTTTGTTTTCCTATGGTAATAGTAATAAAGAATCATATTTTCAGAGCTTCTCATAAGGAAAACATGATTATCAATACCATCATTTTAGCTACTGCCGAGCCAGTTCTCCACGTTACAGAAAAGAACTGTTCCATTGGGTTTTCTTGTCTATCATGTTAATGGAAGCTGGTTTCTAGAACTTTCCTCAAAGGACTATCTTGTGATTTTAAAACACTAACCAGTTGAATGCAATCACCTAGGGATATATCTATGCATCATTAATGGGTTATTATACATTTAATTTAAGTCAAGTTGTTTCAACAAGGAACAGCATGCATTTTCTCTATAAATTATCTGAATTTACAATGTGGTACTTTTTACAAATTTTTGCTTGCTATTTCCTGCCTCTTGCTTGAATGACGATCATAGCTCTCAGCCATTCTTGGTAATAGTGCAAGCAAACAGCCTTGGACCATAGCGTGGAAGATAAACCCAGGAGACTAGTTTAGGACCAAGCAGCCAAACAGAGGCAGAATGGGGCTGTAGCTACATGGGACTGGGACTCAGAAGACCTGACCCCAGAGGACCTCAAGTTCCACCTGGCCCTGGCCCAGATGGCATGATCTCTAAGGAACTGTCACCATTTTCTCTCTGCAGAACAAGGGTTTAGACTACCCAATGTGGTCTCTAAGATTCTGTGATTAAATCATGTGGTTTCAGGAATAAAGAATTCCCTTAGAAACAAATGTACTTTTACTGTTTCAATTTGCTCACAATACAACTACATAGCAGCTTACAGCTCAGGGATTAGTTTTAAGATCAGAGGTAAGCTAGGTGACAGGGAGAGGGCGGCCCTGGGCTTTGAAAAGCCCGTGAATTGTACATAATGTGAATCAGTCATATGTGGAGCCCTGGGGCTGAGTTCACAGGGTTTCAGATGGTTCTTTGAATCGTATACACCGAGTGTTCTGAAAAGTCAGCCCACGGGAAGGATGTCCACCGAGCTGCAATTCTCTCCCCATGCTGAATGTTCAGAAGTGGTGTTTTGGTTTGGTTTGAGTTTTGTAGTGAGTGAGTGAGTGAGTGTGTATACCGTCAAACCGGATCTGACTGGTACAGGAAGAGATTGCCCCTCCTTCTCCAGCAGAGCATCTGGTGGATTCGAACCGCACACCTCTGGGATTGCAGTGCAGCTTCTTGCCACTCGGCCACCAGAGGTCCCTTCAGAAGTGTTTTGACATCAACCCTATAAATGTATCTAAGCCCACCTTCCATAGTGACACTGTCCCCGGCTCCTGCCTTGTATCGAGCCGCATCCTTGATGATCTGTGTCATGTTCTGGGAAAACGTGCTGAGGTCTCTGACCGTCCGCAGGTGGAAGTGAAACTGAGATGTGGCCATGGCCTTGAGGTTTTCCTCCGAAGCTCTCTGCAGCCCCACAGACACGATCCTCACCCCGTCCTTCTGCAGGGCCCTGGCCGCCTCTTCCACGTCATCCTCGGACTCAGCGGAAGCCAGGACCACCAAAATGGGGGGGAACTGCTTCTTGTCCCTCCCGTTTGTGGGTGCAGAGAAATAGGTCCTGTGAGCCTCTTGGAGAGCGTTTCCTACGCGCAGGGACCCTCCGAGGAACCCGAAGTTCTTCTTTAGGTGGTTGAGCATGGGGTTCTTGGCCTTGAAGGTGTCCAGCTGGAACTCACTGTGGAGCTTGTCGCTGTACTGGGCCACGGCCACGCGGTACTTGCTGGGCTCTATCGGGAGACTGTTGACCATCTTGTTGATGAACGATTTCACAAATGGGAAGGACTTAGCGCCCAGGTGATCCGAGCTGTCCACCAGAAATACAACGTCTGCGTACTCAGGGCCTGCAAGACCACAGGAAACACACAACATAATGCTTTAAGAGGTTTACGGCCTTAGTTAGCAACAACCATGAGAAGAAAGAAATGCACTTTTCTCTTTTAATTCTTATTCCTTTCCCAATGAACAGAAAGTACATATACTAGCTTAAGTTGTAGATTTCATAAACAAAAATAAAAAGAAATATCTCTATCTCAAGCCTATTCATTGACTATGACTATTTATTTGTACGTATCCCACAATTAAGTATAATTTTCACAAGGAATAAACGTGTAGGTAAATGGAAGGGAGCACTGGTCGCTTAGCCAAGAAACTGTGCTGCAAGACCAAAGGCCCTTGGTTCTAATCCAACAGTTGCTCCATGGGAGAAAGATGGGCAATCTCCTCCTGTGTGATTAAGCTGCAGTTTTTCTTTGTTTTTTTTTTCTTTTTTTCTTTCAGAATTTCATCTCAATTTAGATGAATCAGGATAGAAATTTTAATTGATAATGAAATTGCTCTGCATTTGTTTAAAAGGTAAAACTTTCAAAGACAGCCTGTCATTTTAACTCCTATTCAAACAATGTACCAGATGGTCTGACTGATTCAGAAACATTCATTTTTATTTTAAAGTGCCAATTTTAGTTTTTAAAAAGTGTTTAAAAATCATTAAAAAGAGTTTGTCTTAATCTATTTTAAAGCTGTTTATAATCCTTGATGATAAACCATAAAAATGAGCTTGTTAATGCCTCCTTTTGTAAAATGTCATGAAGCACAGAATTTCTTGGGTTAGAAAAAGGCATTGTCATTATAGCATCAATTATAATGCTATGTAATACAATATTCCCTTCTCTCAATGCTAGATTCAGAGCTACATACCTCAAAATCCATTTCTATAGAATCTGGGTAATCACTAGCTTCAGCCTTTTCCTGGTGGTCTGATTATTTGCACATTCACAATTCTTACTCTCTTGCATGAGAGAAATTTCTGGGTGAATGTCTGCATGTGTGTGTATGTATGGGTGTATTCGGGAAAACACAGTGTAACTGAGCAGATATTGGAAGGTCCAACAGCCATCAACTAGGAGTTCGGTCAAATCATTCAACTCCTCTCTGGGCCTCAGATTCTCAAATACTGCATGGTGCCACTGTTGTAAAACAGGACTGACCTCGGGTTTAGGGGGAGACTGAGAAAGATGGGTTCTGTAATGTATACTGCATTGAAACAGATGAGGGAGAAAACTGTTTAAAAGGGATATGTGATTAGGTATTTTTGTCATGACAGGAGTCCACAGCAAAGGCTGCATAGTGGAGTGGACCTGGGGAGGGATTGCAAAACAATTAAAGACTTTTTTTCTTTTACTTTTCCAAGAGGAGAGTGTACTAGGGGGAAGGGTTGTAGGAGAGAAAAGTGCAACAATGAATGAATGGAAATCTAAAGTCTCTGTAAATTTTCATTGAAATGAATAATAAAAAAATAAAATAAATTTTAAAAAAAAGAGGAACACCTTGAACATGATGGATTGATCTAGCGGCTGTAACATTGGACTTGAGCCTATCAGAGATGGTGAAGACGGCTCTGGACAGGGCAAGGCCCTGACCTGTTCATAAGGTCACTGTGCATTGTTGTCAACTTGAAGGCACCTAACAGCTTTGGCTAGAAAGTATCTAAGATATTTCTGAGGAGAGTCTGATTATCTGAAATAGTCACTAGATAAATCCCTGGCAAACAAAAATAGCATCAATCTTTTCCACAATTTCTAGGGAACATGAGTTGGCAACCCTGAGTGTTATTTCATTCTTTTTACAGCAGTCCAGTTGGGGCAAGTGGATAAGACAGAGTTTTTCTGTCTTCTAAACAACCAAATTTCAACCAGCTTGAGATTCCTTTGCTGTTCATACAACCAGCAACGTGTCAGGGGAAAGCAAAAGTGAGGGCAAACCAATTTTTTTTTCTCCGAAAGAAGGCTGGAAGAGTTCCCAAGCCAAGACAGTGCTACTTAGAACAACTTCCTTATTTGCCAACAAATCGTCACATTGGGAGTGACAGAAGGTAATGTAGATGGCTGGCAAATGCCGTGTACTAAGGCTGTCTGACCCTGAGTCATGACAGAGTAAAAGATACTTCCTCTCTTTTAAAAGCTTAACATCAGGCCCACTGTGACATCCTCAACTTAAATTATTGCCATTGAGTTGGAACCAACTCCTAGCTGACTCTCCAATGGGTTATTGTCGTTGTTGTTGTTATTGGTGACAACGATTCATAGAGACCTTATGAATGAAAGACCCGAGCACTGTTCATAGAGTTTCGGGAGGCAAGCCATGTGGAAGTGGATGTCACTCCTGCTTCCAAGCTTGTTTAATCTGGGAGCTCCACCAAACACCACGGGTAACCATTACTGCCTTTGACACATCAGTGTCACGGTGTTCAGCATCACAGCAACCACAAGTTACCTCTGTATGGCATGTGGACAGACCAGGGCTATACAACATAGAAGAATGTTTGACAAAAAACCAATTTGAACCAGGCCTGAGGGCCACGGATTAACAGATCCTGTAAATCACATGGGAAGAGATTGTCCATCTTTTTTCTGTGGAGCAGCTAGTGTGTTCGAACCACCTGCCTTTGGGTTGGCAGTGCAACTCCTTACCCACTAGGCCACCAGAGTCCAAATGAAGACATTTTCAAAGCAAAAGTCTAGTTCAGAAAACCGATTGCTCAGATCAAAGGCCTTGAGAAGCTGTAAAATCAAGTGAAAGGCCTCCTGGTCATGAACTGAAGAGAAGGAGGCACCTTGCCAATATTCTGACATAGAGAACTGACAAATAGAAAGTAGCTTGGAAATCTCTCCCAGACGAGTGTCCTTTCTTTACAATAAGCAGACAAGCAGCTTAAATTGGAGCAAACACTGGGCACCAAACCAAGGCATCATTTCAGCACAAACAAATTAGCAAGAGACATTCCACATTTTCCAGGACTGAGCTTAATAGTAACAGAATTTTCATGCAATCTCCCAGAGGCCCCAAAAGGGTTGAAATGGAGGATCAAACGGCATCTTTCATCTGTCTATTATTAGTAAAGACTATAGCCCAGAAACAAAAGGACTTCAAAGGAAGACAGGTGGTGTGATGTTAACAAGAAACTGAACTACCACGTCCCCACCACCAAACCCAGCAGAGCCGAGCATGAAATCTTTTGGCTCCTAACTAGGCCACATGTGCATATTCCCGATTTTCCACAATGAATTAAAAAAAAAAATTAATTCTATTACTTTTCCTTACCAGAATCTTGGTTCACAGAAACATGGAAACACAGTATTATGAGAAGCACAATCGGCAACATTTTCCTATTATGACCTGAAAAATCTCCAACTTGAAATCTGAAAAGGCAGAAACATAAACATCTGAAATTGTTATCGTCAATATTTGGAAACCCGAGCTTACTCATGTTAGCACGCAGAATTATATAGTACATTAAGGGCAACAGAGGAAAAGGAAATTCTGAGGGTTTGAGCCTGCTCATCTGTGAAGTGTCTTATAGAGAAGAGGACCCAACATTTATAATCATCAGAGCTTATACTTGTTCCCAGTCCCTGCATCAACATGAGAATGGAGGCATTCAGTGGTGGTTAACAAGAGACATTCTAATTCCAACAATACTGTGTTCTTATTAGTTCTTTGTACTCTGGTGTTACTCTCCTTTCACTCATTGCCAGAACAAGTCCAAATTCATGGCTGGAGCAGCATGTCAGCCCATTTCTTAATCTCTCCAGCATGAAAACATAGATATGTTTCATCTCTGAGTCATATTTAGCATTTCTAGATCTGATCAAAGGAGCCCTGGCAGTGTGGGAGATGAAACCTCTAGTTTTAGAGTTTCAAAATCTCCCAGCTGCTGTCTAGGGGGAAGACGTGGACATTCACCAGGGAAACTCTCAAGGGCTCAGCCTACACTGTCACATAGGGTTGCGACGGGTTGGAGTCAATACAACGGTATGAAACAATAAAATCTAATGGCAAATTCACTTGTCAATGTTTTTTCCTTTTTCTATAGCGAAGTATGGTCACTCTTTCTTTTCCTCAACCAGTAAGAAAGGTTATGAGTTGTTTGGTGTTTTTTTTTTTAATTCTGTAATTTGGTGTAAATCATTAAAAATAACAAAAAGCCACCAAAGAAATGGCCAAAACAATGACCTTGCATATACTATACGATGTCTGGCTGCTCAAAAGGACTCAATTTGAACCTTTTCCTGCCAACTACTCAGAAACCTTGGTCAATCTCCTGTGTGATTTACTGCTTCTGAATACCTGCTGGAGGGTCAGCTAAGAGTCAGTTCCTGCTTGGCAGTGTGTAACCCAACAATAACCCGGAAATAAATGAGCCATGGATTTTCAATTTTGCTACTTGGTCTAAAACCTTTTTAGTCACTTCTAAATGTTCATTTCATAGAATGAAGTATTAAAAGTATTAAAAGCTGTTATTTTAGTGAACAAGTTGGACTTACTCATTCACTCATTCATCTGTTGATTGGAAAGAAATTGACTCACATTCATAAACTAGTGTGTCTATAGCAGAAGCTGGAGGCCCCATCCGTGGGAGATGGACTGTACATGCAGAGGCCGCTCCTCGCTGGCCGTTTGAACCATCAGTACCTTGGGCGAAAGAAGGGCAGCTCCTCCTGTACAATTCATCGCCTTGGAAACGCACCAGTGGGGCAGCCATGAGCGGGTTTGGGTTCCACGGCAAGGAGTTCTGGGGGTGTATGTGTCCTGGCTAATTTCTACCCAAATCTATCTTTGCAGTGTTACAGATGGCGTTTCACTCTGCACCTAGCAGGTTCCAAGCAATGTTAAGATCTGCCTTCTTCAGAAGATGAGCACTTCCCGTGAGAAAAGCCAACCCCCTTCCCTCACCTATTCCGTCAGCCCTCTGACATTACGAAGTTTAGGACCAGGTTCTTCTGTTGTTGTTATGTGCCATTGAGTCAGGTTCTTCTAGTCCTTCATAAAAAGCCTACAAGTTATAAACTCAGACTGTTGTTGAACTTACTAGCCCCAGCCCAGTGAGAATGAATGAGCAGGGAAGGATTAAGAGGAATTTTTAGTTTAACCCTCTTGTTTTCTTTTTAATTTATTTAGAATGAACATTAACAAGACATAGTAGTTTTTAATTCAATCAGTCATACACATTTTGTTCTCTAACATTTAATAGAATTGATTAATGTAATTAATTACATGGCTGACCAACCCTTTTTTGTATATCGCCTTTTCCTTTACCTAATTTATCTATTAATTTTTATTCTCTTCTCATCCCTGGAAATCTATAAAAAATGATTCTGTGTGTAAACGCTTCCTTGGCCTTTTAAGAGTGGTCTTATACCATAATTGCCCTTTGGGGATTGATTTAAGTAACTCAGCACAATTTCCTCTATTTTAATTTTTTTATTGTGATTTTAACAAAAGTTTACAGAAAACTTGGATTTCGATTCACTCATTGTTGCACATTTTCCTCCCTACCCCCACCCCAGTTGACTTTTCTCTTTAAAAAATTAATACATCTTTGTACAATTTCCTTCCTTCCCCCCGCTCCAGTCCATTTTGCTATGCACTTCTTATTCTGGGCCGTTATCAAGCAAATAATTCCTAATCCTATATTCCTTTTAAACAATTTTTTTCTCTCATGTGTTCCAATGCAGTGTTCATTATTTATCCCCTCTTATCTTAGTTCCTCAACCCCCCCATGTCAGTCCTGTTTTTTAACAGTGGCATTATGCAGTATTTCTCCTTTTGTGATTGAGATCTTTCACTCAGCATAATGTCCTCCAGGCTCACCTATTTTGTATAATATTTTGTGTGCTCTTTTTAAAGTGCTGCATAGTATTCCATTATGTGACTATTGCATGTTTTTTCTATGTATTCAGTTGTTAATGGGCACTTGGGTTGCTTCCATCTCTTTGCTATTGTGAACAATACAGCAATACACGTGGGTGTGCATACATCTATTTGGAGAGAAGCTCTGGTTTCCTTAGGGCTTAATCATAAACCCACCGTGCTGTAAGGCAGTGCCATAAAGAAGCACAGCGAGCTCCTGAAGTGCACGTCCACTCTGCTGCGTGTGTGTGGGGAGGGTGGCTAGGATGGCCAGCAGCACTAAACTTCCACTGTGACCCTAATCATCTCCAACTTGGAATCTGAAAAGAATACAGACAGCTGAAATAATTGTGGTTATTAGTTTGGGATTGTCTTACCTTGAGTTCTCTAGAGGAGCAAAATCGGTGAAGAATATTACGTAAATATGTAGATTTACTTCAAGAAAATGCCTTATGCCATTGTGAAGACTGACAAGCCACAAATCCAGATGTCAGAAGGCAAGTTGATGATTTATACCAACTCACACTCTTCAGGGGCTGATAAACCCAAAGTCTGCAGGTCAAGTGGCAGCTTGAAGGATGGCTCTCATATGGCTTCAGGAGCTGAATAACCAAGGTGTGCAGGTCAGCAATGAGAGGTATGGAATATTGACAAAGAACTTGAGCTTTCCCAGAACATCCAGGATGCACAGTGTGGGTGGGCAAACTCAGGTACACACACACACACACACACACACACACATACTGGAAGCAGACCACACACTGGCTTTCATCTAACTGGCTTTTTATATTGTTGTTGTTGTTATGTGCCATCGAGTTGCTTGCGACTCATAGCGACCCTATGTACAAGAGCCCTAAATGCCGTTCTATCCTGTGCCAACTTCGCCATCTCAAACACACTCATTCCCACCACTCCAGTCACAGAATCGATCCATCTCATCGAAGGTCTTCCCCTCCTGTGCCGTCCCTCCACTCTCTCAAACATGATGTCCCTCCCAAGGACCAGTCCCTCCTTGCAGCATGCCCAAAGTATGTCAGATGAAGCTTCAGGATCCTTGACTCCAAGGAGCATTCTGGTTTCACCTTCTCCAGGACAAACCTGTTTTTCTCCTACCAGTCCATATTGGATTAAAAAACAAATAGAAAGTGATTACTGTCTTCAGTGATTGTCTGCCTAATCAGTGAAAACCACAGCTTCTCCAGGTTGACCTTACTCACCACAGTCCACCCCTTGTCATCTTGGTACCTATGTAAGATCCTTAGATATATGTTCTTACATGGTCTCTAGATAAAGGCAATCATGCACCCACACGATGCAGCCAAAATGTGTACAATTTAAAATGCACTCGTTCCATTTACCTATTATATTGTCCTTTACAATAAGTACTGGGATAAGAGAGGGGAGAAAACGAAAATGTGTGTGCACGTACACACACACACACACACACACACACACACACACACACACCCCAAACAAAGTAAAAAGACCCGCAGCATTGACAGTCCTGGTTTATGCACCTGAATGGTAGGCACCCAGGAACCAAGGCTCACAAACATCCGTGCACACACAGTGCAGGGGCAGACTGGACAAGGGATTTCTTCCTATATCCTGCATGCCATTCTGCTGCTACATATGACCAGGAGTTTCTGATCACCTGAAGGAGTATGAGGGGAGAATAAAGGAGGTATTTATTTGATCAGCACTAATTTTTAAAATTCATCTCATCTTAACAGAAGTGAGATTGAATACCTCTTGTTATAGAAACACTCTTAAAAGAGCCACTCTCTAGAATCTGAAATTTTCCTCTATTCATTCTAAACCAGGCAAGCCAAGACTAAGAAATATCTTTTGGAAATTATATGTTTCTCTTTAAAAAAACCCCACAAACACCCCAATCTGGATTTCTGTGAATGTTCTATCGAGAAGGTAGAATGTTTCCAATTTAAACTACAGCTGCAAAAGCAATGCAGCCACCCAACCCTTGGCTTCAAATTCAGAATATTTAGAATTTATGCAACATCTCTCATGAGGCATTTATGAACCACAGTTCCAGGGAGACTTCAGCTCCATACAAGCCAATTCATAATCCAGGCTAGGACCTCAAACATTCATAAAGGACTCCTAAGGGATATGAAAGAGCTACCAGCCAAGTATAGTGTCATTCCTTTCCTTTATAATGATGCATGCAGGGTACATAATTTCTCAATACTGATTTTCTGTTTCTTCAGTAAGTACAGTATGGTCAGCACAAAGAAACAATCTTGAATCTTTAACACAAATGGCTGTTTGCTTATTCGATCCCTAATCTTTCCATTTTTAATCTTTTTTCAAACCACTCAGCTTTTTAGAAGTTGAAGTAAAGAAAAGAAAGTATTTGAAGGAAGACTTAAGTTCATGTTAAAAGGTTGCAGAACAGAACTTTGGCAGACAGCAGGCACAGACACATATTAATGGACCCATGCAGGTAGGAAAACAATCAATCACTCCTAGTACAACTAAATTGTATGATTTTCCCTTTGATACCACCTTTCCCCTCAAGTGCATTGCCTGGGATTACAGAAAGACTCTGTATCTATTGACCACAGTTGAACAAGGTCATTCATGTGATCCTGTCACTATCTTTTGTTGAAGAGACACAAGGCTCCATAGAAAGTTTGATGACTTGAGGTTCCTAATCTGTGGATGGTGGGAAAGACTACCTTGCTTCCCTTGGTTTCTAATCTGAACCACAAAGTTACTTTCTTTGAAATCCAAGCAACTCTGTAGTTTACCATTTCATTGATCTAATAAGCATAGCTGAAAATTTTAGGGTGGGGGGGGAAGTGTCCTAGAAATTAGTCAAAGAGCCCTTGGATTGTAAGAGGCAAACTTTCAGCCACTGACCACAAGGGTTACAGTGGAACCTACCAGTTTCTCTACAGGAAAAAACACCTGACCATCTGCTCCTATAAAGATTTCAGCCTTGGGAACTTCAGGAGCAGTTTTACCCTGTTCTCTATGGCCACTAGGGAGCTCTGGTGGCTTAGTGACAAGGATTTGTGCTGCCAACCCAAAGGTATATAGATCGAATCCACCAACTGCTCTACAGGAGGAAGACGGATGAGCTCCTCCTGTGAAATTGCAGCCTCTGAAAATTCACTGATGGTCAGCGATGGGCCAGTTCCAGCTTGACAGCACACATCAACAAGAAGTCCATGTTAAAATTTGAAGAGCATGATAAAAGATTTAAGGCAGTGGTCATGTAGACTAAAGAAGAAAAGAGGACAGGATTGAGGGGAAATGAAAGGCCATTCCAAGGTGGAGATAATCTTCTGGGTTTTCTCTGGCTAGGTGATTTGTAGGTATGTTTTTACTAGTTATACAAATATAATGTCTTGGAGGACTAGTGGATGAAAGTGGACAATGACTAAGGATCAGAACGAATTCAATCCTGTGTACTGGAGAGTTAATAAATGTATTTTTGTAAAGATAATCAAAGGATTCTTTTAAAAAAGCCATTAAATACAGGTAGAAGAACTGAAAGAAAATCAGGCAATGAGGCCAAGAGTTGATGAAGCATTGCGAGTAGGTTGGGAGTCGTTGGTGGGGGGGAAGCATGTCCTCTGGAGATGATCATCTAAGACAAGTTTTGTATGAGGAGCAGGAAAAGGAAAAAGAAGAGCGTGTTTTTACCCCCTCAAACCAAACCTTCCTTGAGTTCATAAACTCTCCATGGTATCTTTAAGGATTTCACTTAAGAAATCAAAGAACTGATGTTTCAGCAGTGAAAAACCACCTATCTGTAGTCCTGGTTCCTGTGGCAGACACGTTTAACAATAAGCATGCTGGCCCTCCATAAAGGGGAGCTGTCGCTGGCATGTGTTTGTCCAGCAGGGGTTCCCATAACACGCATGCTGTCCCTCCATAAAGGGGAGTTGGTGCTGATGTGTGCAGGGTCTCCCAGCCCCAGTTGCAATGACTAGAAATGATGACTTTCTAATCCCTAGTTCATGACACAAGTGGTGCCTGTCACTTCCAGACCTGGTCTTAAGACCTCCCACAGGACAGGTCTCCCCTTCCCATAGGCTAGAAAGAAGATAACCCACAGGGTCAAATGTTAATGCTGGCTAACCATGCTGTCAATCTGGGAACCTCAAAAATGATAGCTGAGAGAGGCCCATCCCCCAAAAGTGTTTATCTGCCTATTTCAGTGAAATCAGTAATAACCACCTTCTTTAACAGCAATAATGATTGTGTGTAAGCCAGTGTACATTTTGGAGCTTATTTGCCAAAATAGCAAATGTTACTTAAACCAATACATTCCTTCTCTTATGATGGTTGTTGTTATGTACCGTCATGTTACCTGTGACTTATAGCGACCCTATATACAACAGAATTAAACCCTGCTCTATCCTGTGCCAATCTCACTGTCTCTGACACAACTACCCTCATTACCCCAGTCATTGAATCAATCCACCTCATAGAGGGCCTTCCCCTCCTGCGCCGTCCCTCCACCCTCCCAAGCATGATGTCCCTCTCCAAGGACTGGTCCTGCCTTGCAGAAGAAGCTTCAGAATCCTTGCTTCCAAGGAGCAGCCTGATTTAACCCTCTCCAGGATGAACCTGTTCATTCTCCTAGCAGACCATGGTATATTCAATACTCTTCTCCAACATCACAGCTCGAAGGAATCGATCCTTCTATCATCCCTAGTCATTGTCTGGCTTACTGATGTGTAGCAAGTGATTGCAAAGACTATGGCCTGTAACAGGCGCACCTTAGTCTCCAGACTGATATAGTTTCTTTTCAGTACTTTGGAGAAGTCTCTAACAGCAGACATTCCATTGAAATATGTCTTTTAATTTCCTTGCTGCTGGTGCCAAGAGTGTTGATTGTGGAGCCAAGAAAACTAAGCTGTGGACAATCTCAATCTCTTCACCATATATCAAGGTGCTGCCAATTGTAGGATGGTGAAATAGTAGGGATAATGGTAGGATGAAATAATAGGATGATGAAACAGTAGAGACTAGAAGTTAAAGTGAGAGAAATTTTGAAAAGGCATAGGTTGAATGGAACAAATCTCTCAGGCAAAGGGGCCGTTACTATCCTGAAAATGACTTGGCAAGTGTCAACACAGAAGTCTTCAGAAGTTCCTACAGCTTAGCATTCAATACAGATTTGCATAAGAATAATATTTTTCTTGGGTATAATAATTTTGTTCACGCAGAACCAGGGACACCACATGGTTTAAAAGAAGGACAAATTTTCATTACGGTTATATATTTTCTCTCATTCAGTCTGTAGTCTGATCAGCTCACCTGAGAAGTTATATGAAACTAACTATATGAAAAAGAATATGGCACCAGAAATGGAGGAAGACTCGTTGTGTTATACAGATGACGCAACATTGCTTGCCGAAAGTGAAGACTTGAAGTACTTCATAAAGAGTATGAAAGAAAACCTTCAATACTCATAACATCTCAACATCAAGAAAAAGAAAAATATTTACAATTGAATCAATGGGTGATATCATGATAGATGGATAAAAGATTGAAGTTTCACTTGGATATACCATCAACATTCATGGGAGTAGCAGTAAAGAAATTCGTAGATATGCTGCACTGGGAAAATCTGTTATCAAGGACATCTTCAAAGTGCTACAGACTAAGGACATCACTCTAAAGACTTAGTGGCACTTAACTCAAATAATGATGTTTTCAATTGCTTCATGGACCTGTGAAAGTTGGACAATGAATAAGAAAAACTGGAGAAGAAGAACTGCGGTGTTGGTGAAGATAATGAATATACCATAGACTGTCAAAAGAACATCCAAATCTTCCTTGGGGAAAGTGCAGCAAAATTGCTTCTTGGAGTCAAAGATGCTTAAACTTAATCTCAAATACTCTGAGCATGTGGTCAAGAGTCCTTGGAAAAAGGCATGATGCTTGGAAAAGTAGAGGTTGGCCAAAGAGAGAAAAGCTCTCAACGAGATGGGTTGACCTAGTTACTTCAACAGTGACCAGAAGTTGGTGAGGACGGCGCAGGGTAGGGTACAATTTCTTTTTTCTATTGTTCATAGGGTTGCTGTGTGTCATGGTTCAACAGTACCTAACAACAATACCAACAATAACAATTTGTACCTTTTAAAGTCATTTTATAGTCATTATCTCCTTGAACCCTGAGATAGAGAGGGATTATCCCCATTTCCCAAAGAAAACCTCTAAAGTGTAGCATGGCAGACCATTTTCCAGGCCACAGTCTATGTGGTCTAGGGTTCTCCACCACTTCATGGCATTTACTCCCATGATGTCTGCTGGTGAAAGAATTTCATCTCACATGGTGAAACATATCAGCGATTTTATCTTTGCAATTATATTTTTCACTGGTATTTTGTCTTTAATTTTATCTCTTTGTCAATGAAAGGACACTTGGCTGATGGGAACTTCAGCTGTTGAACATTGATCCATCAAGTCAGGATAGCCTCTCCTCACCACCAAAGTGCTGTTTCTCCTACATTTGGCTAAAGTAGCAGAAAGGCAGCCATACTGACCTGATTCACAAAAGCCAATGACATCAACTAGTTGGAAATCTGGCCAGCAATAAACACAAGGACCAGAGAGTTCATAAAATACACTGAGTCATTGATAAAACATTTATTCATTGCAGCTAAATCAAAAGCATGCGTGACTTAGTGTGACAGAAAGGAGGAACCAGATCTAACTGGTTCTCGTTAAGATCTCTGCCACTAAGAGACAGACGCGCTGCCAATCCAAAGGCATGCTGTTCAAATCCACCGGCTCCTCCCAGAGCAATGTACTGCCTCTAGGAGCAACTATGGGTCAATTTTGACTCAAGGTGCATCACAACAATAGCAAAAGCAACCATTAATCCTCCACAGATACTTGTGGTTGTTTCAGGTTGGCAAAAGCCAAAGGTAAGTAAAGAGTAGCGCTCGGTAGTCACCGGGGTTGTTTTGTCAGCTGGAGCACTAGCTGTTTTCCAAGAATATTTCGTTCATATATTGAGCAATCACAGGAAGAGTAACTTAGAAGATTCCTGGTTTAGTGGAATATAGTTGTGGGGCCCAGGGAGTGGGTGGGTCTCTGGAACGAAGACTAGTAAGATCTAATACTTACTGAGCTGCCGCTATGTGCACTTAATCATCTCAACAACTGAGTGGATGTTGGTATTATTAGGCTCATTTTACAGATGAGGAATAATCATTTAATGGATGAGGACATAGATAAACTGCAGGGTTTTTTAACTTGCTAAAAATGTATTAATCGGTAGAGGTGGAATCAACAAATTAATTTAAAAAGAAGCAGAATGTTTACAATTGTCATTACTTATGGAAAGGGGAATAAAAGACCTACAATTTAATGGATAGGCTGTAAAAAACACGAGAAACACCTTAGTAGTGTTGTTGTTGCTGTTATGTGCCATCAAATTGCCTGTGACTCATAACGACCCTATGTACAACAGCCCTAAACCCTGCTCTATCCTGTGCCAGTCTTATAGTCTCCGACACACCCACCCCCATTACCCCAGTGACTAAATCAATTCATCTCATTGAGGGTCTTCCTCTTTTGCACTGTCCCTCCAACCTCCCAAGCATGACGTCCCTCTCAAAGGACTGGTTCCTCCTTGCAACATGTCCAAAGTAGGTCAGATGAAGCTTCAGAATCCTTGACTCCAAGGAGCAGCCTGGTCTTATCCTCTGCAGGACGAACCTGTTTATTCTCCTAGCAGTCCATGGTATATTCAATACCCTTCTCCAGCACCACAGCTCAAAGGCATCAACTCTTTTTCTATCATTGCTAGTCATTGTCCAGCTCTCTGATACATAGCAAGTAATTGCAAAGACAATGGCCTGGATCAGGTACACCTTAGTCTCCAGACTGACATCTTTGCTCATCAGTACTTTGGAGAGGTCCCTGACAGCAGACTTTCCCAATGCGACTCATCTTTTAGTTTCCTGGCTGCTGGTGCCAAGAGTATTAATTGTAGAGCCAACCAGCCAATCAGCCTAGTGGTGAGAATTTTTGTTTTCTTTACATTGAGCTTCAATCCATATTGAAGGCTGCAGTCCTTGACCTTTTGCAACAAGTGCTTCGGGTCTTTCTCAGTTTCAACAAGCAGAATTGTGTCATCTGCATAATGCAGATTGTGATGGGTCTTCCTCCAATCCTGATGCCACATTTCTCCTCACAGAGCCCAGCCTCCTGGATAGTTTGTTCTAAATATAGATTGAAACAGTGTGGAGCTAGGACACATCCCTGGAATACACCGTTCTCAATGTTGAATCATGCAATGTTTCCTTGTTCTGTTTTTATGACTGTCTCTTGGTCCAAGTATAGGTTTTGCATAAGCACAATCAAGTGTTCTGGGATTCCCATTCTTCTCAGAGTCAGCCACAGTTTGTTGTGATTCGTACAGTCAAATGCCTTTCCATAGTCAAACACAGATAGACAGTCCTCTGGTACTCCCTGCTTTCAGCCAAGATCCATCTGACATTAGCTATAATATCCCTAAGACCATGGCCTCTTCTAAATCCAGCCTGCACTTCAGGCAGTTCTCTGTTGATGTGCTGTTCCAGTCATTTTTAAATAATCTTGAACAGAAGCTTGCTTGCATGTATTATAGAAAATAAGAATCTTTACCACTGGACCAATAAGTTAAGCATGATAGACAGAGGAAAGACTAAAGCTGTCATTAATTTCATTTCATTCTTTTCACAACCAATACGTATGCTGAGAGCAGTGAAGAAATCAAAAGACATGTTGCACTGGAAAGGCTATGTCTCTGTGCCTAGCTGTGTGAGTGAGGGTGGGTCACAAAGATGGTTTTTCCAGAAGTTGCTTCAGTGAATTCAGAAGGACAAGCATTTCATGTGAAGCACAGACTTCCTGACAGAATAACGTCTAGACAGTGGAGGTTGGAAGGATTATTGAGAAAGAGAATCATTAGTAAAAGTCATGCATCCGAAAGCTGGACAATGACTAGGGATGATAGAAAGAGAATTGATGCCTTTGAGCTGTGGTGCTGGAGAAGAGTGTTGAATATACCATGGACTGCTAGGAGAACAAACAGGTTTGTCCTATAGAGGGTGAAACCAGGATGCTCCTTGGAGGCAAGGATTCTGAGGCTTCATCTGACATACTTGGACACGTTGCAAGGAGGAATCAGTCCTTGGAGAGGGATGCCATGCTTGGGAGGGTATGGGGACAGCGCAGGAGAAGACTCTCGATGAGATGGATTGATTCGGTGACTGGGGCAATGGGAGTGGGTGTGTCAGAGACAGTGAGGGTGGCACAGAATGGAGCAGCGTTTATGGCTCTTGGACATAGGGTCGCTATGAGTTAAAGTGACTCAGTTGCACAGAACAACATCATCATTCATCCATTGGGATCTGAAGCCAATAACTGGCAAATTGCATTGCCTTGGCGACTGCCTCATGAGTTAAGTTACATAGTAACCTCAGAGAGACTCAGAAAGTCCTCTGCCTACATTACTTCAAAAGCTATCAAAAACCAAATTAAAACTCAATACAGAATGTGATAGGCAAAGCTGTTCTTATTGAGAATTCTCCAGGGTAGTATTTCCACCTGTGCTCCCTGTAGTGGTTTGTCTTTTATTTATTTTTTTAATGTATACCAATTGAGTATTGAGAATACCATGGACTGTTAGGAAAACAAACAGATTCGTCCTGGAAAGGGTTAAACCGGGTGGCTCCTTGGAGGCAAGGATTCTGAGGCTCCGTCTAACATACTTTGGACATGTTGTGAGGAGAGACCGGTCCTTAGAGAGGGACATCATGCTTGGGAGGGTGGAGGAACAGCGCAGGAGAGGAAGGCCCTCTATGAGGTGGATTGATTCAGTGACTGGGATAATTGGGATGGGAGTGTCAGGGACAGTGCGATTGGCACAGGACAGAGCGGAGTTTAGGGCTGTTGTACATAGGGTCGCTATGAGTCCCAGGCGACTCGACGGCACATAACAACAACAACAAAGCAATTTTGCATGTTGAGGGGAAAGCCCATACTACATCACTTAGAAAATACTTTTACTTTACACTTATGCTGTGAAGACTCAAGTCTTCTCATTATAGACTGGGGGAAGACTCATCAACAACGAATGTTATGCAGATGACACAATCTTGCTTACTGAAACTGAAGAAGAACTGAAGTGCTTGCTGCAGAAGCGCAAAGCCTGTTGTCTTCAATATAGATTGAAGTTCAACATCAAGAAAACCAAAACTCACTATTGGGCCAGTTGGCAGCACCATGATAGATGGAGAAGAGATTGAAGTTGTTGACAACTACAGCGTGTTTGCCTCCACAATCAACACTCTTGGCACCAGCAGTCAGGAAATTAAAAGATGAATTGCATTGGGAAAATCTGCTGTCAGGGACTTTTCCACAGTGCTGAGGAGCAACGATGTCAGTCTAGAGACTAAGGTGCACCTGATCCAGGCCATAGTCTTTGCAATTACTTGTTAAGTAAGAGAGCTGGACAATGACTAAGGATTACAGAAGAAGAATTGATGCCTTTGAGTTGTGGTCCATACCATGGACTGCCAAGAAAACAGTAAGTCTGCATTGGAGAGGGTGAAGCCAAATTTCTCCTTGGAGGCTAGGATCTTGAAGCTCCATCTAACATACTTTGGGCATGTGGCCAGGAGAGACAGGCCCTTGAAGAAGGATATCAAGCTTGGAAGGGTGGAGGGACAGTGCAGGAGAGGAAGACCTCAGATGAAATGGATTGATACAGTGACCGGTACAATGGGGGTTGGTGTGTCGGAATTAGTGAGACTGGCTCAGCACAGGGCAGAGAGCTGCTGTACAGGGGGTCATTATGGGTCACAGGTGTCTCAAAGGCACCTAACAACAACAAAAATAACAAAATTCAGAAAGCATGGTCTGATGTCCCAAGGTCACACAGCGGTAAATAGTGTGATGTGGGCTCAGATCCAACTCTCTAGCCCTCTTTCCAGGGCTGCCGTGTCTTTGATGAGGGGTCGGAGCATAAACATATGTTGTCATTGTTAGGTGCTGCTGGGTGGGCCGCAGCTCACAGCAACCACACATATTCCAGAAGGAAATTGTGCCTTATCCCGCACCATTCTCACCGTCCCTGCCCTGTGGAAGCCCTTTGTCAAGGTCATTGTGTCAATCCATCTCGTTAAGGGGCTCCCTCTCTTTGGCTTACCCTCTGCTTTCCAAGCATAAGAAGACAAATTACCTGGGTGAAAATGTACACGAGGGAAAGCAGAGGGGGTGACTGGACGTGACAGAGAAGGGCTGTCCATCGGGCCACACTTGGTAACTGAGTTCTAAGCCATGTTTCATGGAAGGAGATGCGCCGGTCTTGGTGCAGAGAAGGGGAAGGTGTGTTCCCTTGGTCACAGTGTTTTGCGTCCTCGGCACATTGCCTTGCTCTCTGCCCAAGGTGGTTCCATGGCCCACCTGCACCTGGGTGACAGTGACATCGACCCTTGTGATGTCATTGTCTTGGTGGCTTCTTCCACTGTACCCATGGCCCGCCAGCCACCACCCCATGGATCCTGGGATGGCTCTGGGGTCACCCCTCCCATCAATGCACTGCGAGGGCCTTGGATCCAAGGGCTCCCCTCCTTCTTTTCTGTCCTTTCCCTCCACTGAAAGTTCCACCAGGGAGAAAACTGGGTCTCAGGACACAAGAACCAGCTCTGGAAATTATAAAGAACAACCAGATGCTGTGTCCCAGAGCCAGGCGACGGGAAGAAGAGGGAGGAAGGTTGGGAGTGGTCCCACGGGAGAGAACAGACCAGATTACGATGCAGACCAGGCAGGACACAGTTTCCACGGCCTCGGAGGATGCTGGCTTTTCCCTTTCTGTGTCCCTCGGTGAAGTATTAGTATTCAACGGCACAGAAATGTTGGAACACTTGGGCAAACCTCCACAGAGCGAGGATCCAATTTCACCAGCTGTTCATTAAATGAAATATCCATATGTATATGCATATATAGATCAGGAATTTAATTAGAAAGGCAGAGGGCCAAGGGTGTGATCACTGCTCAGAGAAACGATGTTCCGGGCAGTTTCCCTCTGCCAACAGAGCAGAGGAGACTTGATTGCACCCCATTTTCTTCCCCCTCTTCATCACATCTTGCCGTAATGATTTTTATTTCTTCCTTTCTTTGCAAATTGCCCTGGGGGCTGGGAGGGTTGGGGTTTTTAAGAGGATACATTTTTATATGAAGATAAAGAACATCTGTTGATTTGAGGGGGCCAGCTCTTGTCTTTCAAACCACAGCACTAACGAGATGGTTCCATCTGACCTCCTTTGAGTCTTATGAATTATAACACGTACCAAGAGTGAGAGAAGATTCAGTATCTTTGCTGGGGAAGAAAATAAATTCAGCTCAAAGGAATAAGGAAGAAAGAGCACACACGCAAGGTGCCCTGAACCTAGCCTCAGCATTGGTCCGAATAATGCGTGCTGCCCTTTGCTCGTACCCGGCTGAAGAGACTAGTCGCTTCCTAGGAATATTTGAACTGCATTCTGGTAGTCTGTCCCTCTCCCAAGGAGCCCCGATGGTACAATGATTAAATGCTAGATTGTTAAGCAAAGGGTTGGTGGTTCAAATCCAACAGCAGCTCTGTGGGAGAACGATCTGTGATCTGCTCCTGCAAAGACGTTGGCCTAGGAAATCCCATGAAGCCGTTGTCCCCGGACACATAGGGTTTCTAGGACCTGGAGTGGACTCAGGGCGCACGACGACAAGAACTGCTGCCCCCCACGTGGGAGTCAGATGCTGGGAGGATGCCGGAAAACAGCCGGAATGAGGATGTGGGGAGACAGATTGTAGCCCCGGCCAGGAGGCCCTGGGTCAGTCAACTGACTTTACCTTGAGGGACTTACCTTCTGTAAAGAACAGATAGCTTTATATTGTCCACGCATTTTCTCAAGCTTTCATTTCAGAAAGTTACTGAGTGCCCAGGATATGCTAGACACTGTGTTAATCAGGAAAGAAACCATGCGGAAGGTCTATTGAGAAGGCAAGGATTTTAGGAAAAATTACTTCCTAATAAAGTTAAAATTGTTACACCCTGGAAAGTAGAGGCTTCTAGAATACTCCTTAACCAGTCCACAGCCACAAACCCCTCCTACCCTTACCCTCTCCCTCATTTCTGCTGGTCAGACTGTGAAACAATGCAGCCTCCGTGGAAAACAGAAGCTTCCATCATTTCTTCTTGGACTAACAGATCTCCCCACTTGGGGTCGTACCCACCATGATGCATTCTGCACACAGCAATCAGAGAGGTGGTTGAGGATCATTAACCAGATCAATGCTTGCACATGAAAAATGTCTGATCACTTCCCAAGGAGTCTAGATGAAATTCTTTACCCGTGGCTGATCAGAGTCCATGTAAGATGGGCTGTGCCAGTTCTCTGATCTCATCCCTTTTTCTCTTCATTTTACTGGCTTCCTTGCTGTTCTCCAAACATTGCAAGGCTATTTCCGCCTTGAAATGCCCTTCTCCCTAAAGAGTCTGGTGCTTCACTCGCATCCACCCAGGTCTCTGCTCAAATGCACTTCCTCAGAGAGACGTCTTGACCCCTCCACCCCAGTAGCCCGAAGGCCCCCTGAGGCCACTCACTCACACCTCACTTCACCCTTTCTCTTCCTTCCTGTCATTTACAATGATCTGAGAGTTACTTGTCTCCTCCCTGGAGGTTATACTTTGCCAGTCTTACTCTCCAGTTTTTTACTAGCGCTAATATGAAAATGCTTAATAATGATTTTTCTTTTTTTTTACTTTATGCCATGTTAAAATTGAGATTAACTCAGATTTTCCAGAAGCGTCAGGGCAAGCTTCCTTGAGGCAGTGCTGTTTGAGCTAATGTCTGAGAGAATGATGAGAGCCGGCCAGGCCAAGAGGGGAGTGGTGTTGCAAGAAGGGGCTGACCGTGCAAAGGTCCCATGGCAGGAAGGAGTCTGATGTGCTCAAGGCATGAAGAGAACAGAGTCAGGGAACATGGTGCTGGGTGAAGCTGTTGGAGACGTGCGTGCACGGCTTTGCATGGCCTGCTAACAATTCAGCTGGGATATTGACGATTATAACTGGGATATTTTGAAAAGATTTTAAGTGTGAGGGAAGGGGAGAGGGTTAAATAACTCATTAATTTTGTTTACAAATAATACTTGAATGATAAGATGTGCTCTAAAACACAACACGGCAAAATGAGAATGGACTTTGAAAGCAATAACACAAAGCAAATTCAACGACAAAACCCCAAGTTAGTGAGGTTGCTGGTGTCGGAAGAATCACCATCTGGGGGCTTTATGTCTACACTGGATTCTACATTCTTTTTCTCTCTCTTGAAAAAAAAAATCTAGAGATTGAGATTGTCAACAGCTTCAGTTTGCTTGGCTCTACCATCAACACTCTTGATATGAGCAGCCACAAAATGAAAAGAATTGCACTGGGAAGGTCTGCTGTCAGAGACCTCTCCAAAGTACTGAAGATCAACAATGTCAGTTTGGAGACTAAGGTGCACCTGATATAGGCATGGTCTTTGCAATCACTTGCGAGGCATCAGAAAGCTGGATAATAACTAGGGATGATAGAAGGCATGCCTTTGAGCTGTGGTGCTGGAGAAGAGTATTGACTATACCAAGGACTGTTAGGAGAACAAACAAGTTCATCCTGGAGAGGGTGAAACCAGGCTGCTCCTTGGAGGTAAGGGTTCTGAAGATTTGTCTGACATACTCTGGACATGTTGCAAAATGGGACTAGTCCTTGGAGAGGGACATTATGCTTGGGAGGGTGGAGAGACAGCGCGGGAGAGTAAGACCCTCGATGAGATGGATTGATTCAGTGAATGGGGTAGTGGGGGTAGGTGTATCAGGAACAATAAGATTGGCACAGAATAGGGCAGGATTTAGGGCTGTTGTACATGGGTTGCTATGAGTTGCAGGAGACTCGATTGCACATAACCACCACCACCATGAAAACTATGATTTCCGGTCGATTGTCCTGCCCTGCAGGGACCTGAAAAGCACACCGATGTCAGATGCTCCCAACCTCATGAAGCCCTTGTTTTCTGGTTTCCCCAGCAGAATAGAGAAAGGATACATACTAAGGGGCTGGGTTGGCCACGTGGCTGAATTCCGACTCTCTCCCGGCTAACCGTCCTCTTGCATCAGTTGATAGACCGTGTAAGGGAGAGAATGAGTATAGTGAGTGCACTGGGTTGTGAGAGGACTAAATGTCATAATGCATAAACAAGTCTCAAGTTCTGAGGCAACTGACTGGATCGCAGCATTCGCAGATCGACTGTGCGAAGAAAGCTGGTGGCAGCCGCCTCCTCTTGAAGTGGTTCGAGCCCAGCTGCTTCTCATTCACCCACTGAAGCGAATGCCTTAACTATGCCTCTGTGCCCAGCGCTTGTGTCTTCTTTCTAAACAAGTCTGATTCATTCTGCACGGCGCAGAGGGTCCCAGCCTCCAGGCACTGTGCAGCCGCGTTTAACTTCAGCTGCTGCTGATGGAGATGACGATGGAAAACCTTTCTCCAACCGTAAACCCTCTGTTCGTTCCTATTGTGTAGCATTGACTCAGCTGACCCTCCAGTGGGTTTTCAGAGGCAGCCAACTGCATGGGAGGAGATGGCCCATCTTTCTTCCCAGGAGCAGCTAGTGAATTCGAACTGCATACCTTTGTAGCAGTGAGTGCAGTTCCTTACCTGTGCCCAATTGTAACATTCTATATTAGAAAAATGAAAAGACATGATGGAGCACTGATAAAGGAAATAAACATCTAAATAAAAATCCTCCAACTTGTAAGGGGAAGCGGGCAATTATTTAAAGTATTTTGCAGCAGGAATGGGTATTTATGGACTCTTCTATCTAAAGAAGTCCGAACAAGTTGAAACGAGTCTTCAACAAAGACAATACCATCTTTGCCAGCTGCCTCTTTTTCTTAGTGACTCCACGTGAACTCAGCTCATTATTGTTAAGCTGGAACAAACCCCTAGTTGACATTTCATTGGATTTTCAGAAGCTGTAAATCACATAGGAAGAGACTTCCTATCTTTCTACCATGGAGCTTCTGGTGGATTTGAACAGCCCACCTTTGTGACAGCAATGTGATTCCTTACCCACTAGACCATAGCATTAATTATACATCTACTTGTTCCTGAGGGAGTTCTAGCTGTGGTGGTGGCGGCGTCGAGTACCATCAAGTTGGAACCAACTCATAGCTGACCCTTGAATGGGTTTTCAGAGGCAGTGAATCCCACTGGGGGAGAGAACCCATTTTTCTCTCTTGGAGCAGCTGGTGGATTTGAACCATGTACTTTTGCATTGGCCACGCAATGGCAAATTGCACTGTTAATCCAAAGGATACAGGTCGGGGTTCAAGTCCACTATCAGTTGCAAAGGAGGAAAAAACCCCCAAGAACCCTGCTGGTCTTTACCTTGTTGCAATATACAACCCCAAAAACTTGATGGCGGATTGATATGAGTTAGAGTCAGTTTGACGGCAGTAAATGAGTGACCTGTGTCCAAGTTTTTGGAAAGTACAGAACCAAACGCAAAACTCAACTTATTGTCAAGTCAAAACAGACTCATAACTGGTCCTCTGGTGGATTTGCAAAGGCTGCAAATCGCAGGGGAGGAGACTGTCCATCTTTTCCCTGTGGAGCAGCTGGTGGATTCAAACTTTGCATCTTTGCATTGACAGCACGTCTCCTTACCCACGAGGTTCCCAGAGCTCCCATTTAGAACCAAGGGGGATTTAAAAGCTTTGTGTGTAACCCCTGGCCGTGCTCAGTCTGAAAAACAGATTACCATTATTGTTTGTTTTCTATGTCTGTATAACTTGGAAGGAGGAGTGGCATCCACTTCCGTAATAGCTTGCCTCCGGAATCCCTAGAACCTGGAGAGAGGAAGAAAGGCACCCAAGTGTCGAGGACTCTCCTTCATAGAGTCACTATGAGTCACCTGCGACTCAACGGCACTTAACAACAACAACAACATATCTGTATAGTCTCTCCAGTTAAATAAAACTAAACCTCCTATGGACACATTTTTGTTTTAAAAAAGAAGGGCTTGCCATAGACTAGGTGAGCATGCCAGAGCAGTAACCTAACAAACAATACCTTGAAGTCTTCAAAGTGCAGACAGCTCCCTGAGCGGCTATTATCCAACCAATTTCCACCCGATTATTCACTTACCTTGCTCTGCACTACTGAAATCTAACAAGGTCTTTCTTTGTCTTAATCACTGCCCAACTTAAGTCTGTGAATTTGTTTAGAGCTTACCTCCACCCAGTTCAGTCGTCTACAAATGCACATCTGGGCTCCAGCATTTTGGCAAGAGTTCCCTGGAGGCGCAACAGTTAGGTAGTTAACGAAGCCGGTTGAGGATGATGACAGTCGGCAAGAGGGGGCGGGACCAAGAAGGAAGCCAAGTCAGGAATAAGAGACTAAAGCAGGAAAAAGGCCTAGGAGAAGCTCTTCAGTAGAGAAATGGGATCCATGGCTTTGGTCCAGCTAGTCGGGACATGCTGGAGCGTGAGAGGAAGACTGCTTTCAAGATCAGTGTCAGAGAAGTTAGCCTCCATTGCATATTATTAAAATCCCTAAGTTCTGAAAAAGAAAGAAAAATCCTTATGATCTTTCATAATCCCCAAGTAAAAGGCATCATGCTTGAGAAAGTGGAGGGTCAGTGAAAGAGAGGAAGACCGTCCATGAGCTTGACCAGAACAGTGACCGTGGCAACGGCCTTGAGCATGTCAGAACTCAGGAGGATGCTGCCGGACAGGGCCAGGCTCGGGGCTGTTGTTCAGAGGATCACTATGAGTCTTAGCTGATTTGATACCACTTAACACAAAGCAAGGTTGCGTTGTCTGCATAACACATGATGTTTGTTGACAAGTCTTCCTCCAAGCCTGATGCCACATTCCTCCTCATAAAGTCCAGCCCCCCAGATGACTTGCTCTGCATATACATTGAAGAGGGATGGAAAAAGGCTGTATTTCTGACCCACTCCTTTCTTGGTTATGAACCATGTAATGTTTCCTTGCTATTTAATGGTTGTATCCTTCCTCCACACCTATTCAATCTGCATGCTGAGCAAATCATTCAGGAAGGTAGACTTTATAAACAAGAATGTGGCATCAGAAATGGAGGAAGACTTATCTACAACCTGCGTTATGTAGATTATACAACTTTACATGCTGACTCTGAGGACCTGAGGGACCACCTGTAGAGAATTAGGAACTTGGGACTCTGATATGGATAACAGCATCAAGAAAACAAAGATCCTTACCACTGGGCCAAATAGGTAACACCATGGTAGATGATAGATGGAGAAAATCTTAATCTTGTCAACATTTCATCTTTTTTTAGATCTACAATCAACATCCTTGGGTGTCAGCATTCAAGAGCTCAGGAGACAGATGGCATTGGAAAAATCTGCTGTCAGGGATCTTCTCACAGTCTTGAAGAGCAATGATGTCATTTTAAAGACTGAAGTGCACCTGAGTCAAACTGTAGTCTTTCTAATCACCTGATATATATCTGAGAGTTGGACAATGAACAATGATGACAGGAGAAGAATTGATGCATTTGAGTTGTGGTGTTGGAGAGGCAATGCAAACAGTCTAGTATGTGTTCAGGGTTCTGCAGGGACCCAGGTGGGTCCAAAAAGACTCACCCTGTTTCTTAAAGAGAGGTAAGAATTCTTTTCATCCAGGTAAGAGTTGAGGAAATACGTACCCAGAGGAGGAAATCCTAAATGCAGACAGAGAGCTGGGAAAAGAGTGAGCTCTCCCTAAACACTCAAGGGCTGGAGATGGTGGGAAAGAAAGACGTGAAGCCACGGGGCAGGAGAAGTGAATACAGACTGGAAATGGAAGGATGTCAATGCAGAATAAGAACTGGGGCTTTTATCCAAAGCTTTGGAACGTTTCTGAGCCGTTTACGAGCAGTAGATGTTAGGGAGATCGCTGGAGCTGGAGTACAGGCGATGCCAGAAGAGGAACAAGACCACAGGCGAGGGGCTGACCAGGAGGCAGACAGTCAGGTCAAAGAAATGGAGCTGTGTCATCCTCGGAAGAGCGGGAGGCTGGAAGGGAGACAACGAATTTTCTTTGATCCTCATTGAATTTGTGGTACCAGATGTCCAAGTGTGTGGTGGGCAGTCAGATGTCAGGGCCTGGAGTTCCTGGGAAAGTCTGGCCTGGGGTGTGATTAGGAACGAGTGACAAGTAAATAGTTATAAAGTCCTTGGCAGGACTATGAGTACCTCGTGGGAACTCAGCCCAGTCCAAACCATAGCAAGTATTTCAGTGGTGTCCTCACGGCCAGGAAGACATGCTCTTGGTACTGTTGTTCGCACAGTGGGGCCCTTCACTGACTTTCACTCATATCTCTCTACATGACCCTGTGACACAGTTGCTGGGAAGTTGGTAGCAACGTTAGGAGCATTGGGATCAGGTTACGACCAACAAGTCAACTCATGCATGTGAGCCAGGACCGGCCTGTTCTCAGGTATGGAAAGCAATCATTTCAATCTTGATTTAATTTTTGGTAAGAATGGAGTCTACAGTAGACCTCAGTCTACTAAATAAATCAGCTTTATGGAATAGTTTCCAAATTTTTGTTGGTTGGTGTTGTAAGACAAATGGTGTCTCCCTAAAATGTGCTCAAAGTCCCAACTCCTGTTCTTGTTCTTGTAATCTCAGCAGCCCAAGGTTGCACATTAGTGTAGGGTATATTTGAAATCAATCTCTTCTGAGCTATAAACTGAGCAGAGTAGGGTCAAAGAAAGTAGGGTCAGAGGTGGATGAAGATAGATCCTCACCACTTAGGAAATCACCACAGGGCTGAGAAATAGACCCTCAGAAAAGGCAAGGACCTTCCTTCCTCCCAAACTGAGACACAGAGAGAAGGGGTGGGGGGAGAGGGAGAGAGAGAGAGACAGACAGACAGAGACACAGATGAGAGACAGGCAGAGAGAGAGAGAGAGAGAGAGAGAGAGAGAGAGAGAGAGAAGAGAGCTGGTGCTATAAATGGAGACTTCCAGCCTTCTAATTGTGAGACAGTAAACCTCTGTTTGCTAAAAGCTACCTCCTGGTGGCATTTCTGTGACAGCAGAACTATGTAATGGAGACAACTGGATAGCGCGATCCCCCCAGAGTTGGCTGCAGAATAAGAATTTGGGCAGTTATTTCACCTGGAAGCACTGGCAGATGTCAGGAAGGAAGACAGTGCAGAATCTGCCAGTTAGACAGGCTCGAATCCTGATCAGGTGGCAGAGCCTCCAGGGAGCTGCTCCGTTAAGGTCACATCCCTCTGGCAGTTCACATGCACCAGAGGCTCTGAGGGAGAAGGACAATGTCCTCCTGCGCCATCTCCAGCCTCGGGAGTCCAGTGCAGGGTCACTTCCAGCCTCGGGAACCCAGTGGAGGGTCAGTTCCAGCCTCGGGAGTCCAGTGCAGGGTCAGTTCCAGCCTCGGGAACCCAGTGGAGGGTCAGTTCCAGCCTCGGGAGTCCAGTGGAGGGTCAGTTATGCCTCAGTTCCAACTCAGCAGCAATGAGGTAGCACCTTTCCACTGGATCTTTGGCAGAAGGCAAAGGTCAGACGTACATCAAGGGCCGTCTCCTGCCTTTCCCTCTACTTGAGAAGGCTGGAGTCTTTACCCAGCAACTTTGATTGGAAGCTGGGTGAGCGGTTACTCTCAGGAATGTTGCCTCTCAAGCCCTTCTTCCTACCGACGGTTCTAGATTCATACTGACTTCCTAGAGTCAGGCATGGCCCTGAGTCCAGCAAAAGCCCTGCGGGGAGTCAAGGGAGCCTGGAGTTAGGAAAGCCCTTTAGCTCACACGGGAGCAAAGGAGACAGAGACGTGGGTGGAGCATTGATTTCATCAGCTACTCCTGCAGAGGGAATCTGCTATGCTCTATAATGTCACCTTGCCCCCCCTCCACACCCCTGGCCCCTTTTAACATCACTTGTTAAATACAACTGATTCCAACTGTCCTAGACAAAATGTGGAAGCCAACAAGGTTATAAAGTTAGCTAGGTGTGTTTCTTGGAGTGAGGGGTGCTGTTGTTAAGTGCTGTTGGGTCAAGTGCGTCCCTATGAACAATGAATTGGAACCTTGCTCCATCCCGCACGAGCCTCGCCGTCTCTGATAGCCTCCAGCCCATTGCTACAGTCCTGTGTCAGTCCGTCTTGTCAAGGGTCTGCCTCTCCTTCTCTGACCCTCCATCTTTCCCAGCACTAGGTCTTTTTCCAAAGACTGGTCCCTCTTGACGACACCCCCAAAGCATGTGAGATGGAGTTTCACCGTCTTCACCTCAAAGGGGGACCTCGGCTGCACTTCCTTCAGGACAGATTTTTTTGGGGGGAGGGGGTGAAGTAGAGGCACCAAAAATTGTTCATGGATTATTTGACATCCTGCTGGCATTTTTCCCTCACCAAAAAAATAACAGCCAACTATGACTATAACTTTCTCAAGATCTTCAAATTTCTATTGTATTTGGACTCATGTAATGGAGACTTATAGTCAGAATTCATGGCCAAACATTAATCAAGTTGTTTTGTAAAGGATCCAATAAGTGATTAGTTTATGGTTTTTCAAGCCAACACAAATGAAAAATGCCTTTGCCAAATAACTCTGGCAAAATCTTTCCCCTCCTAAGCTGAGGATATGGTACTTCAAGCATGACAGAACTAGTTTAGAGTTAAGCCACTACCCAAATGATTTACTGTAAATTGCTAATGAATAGTTAAAGGTATATTTTGTATGCCTTTGTGACCACAGGCGAAGGTTGAAGTTTAGATTCATAAGATTAAGATATTTCTTCTGGTTTTTCCCTCCCGCCAGAGAGAGCACTTGGGGAAACCTTGCTTATCCTGCCAAAATTAAATCAGTCACTTTGCTTGGACATGTTGTTTGGAAGTACAAAAAGTATTAGCTTTTTGGTTATCCCACTAAATTAGCCAATCAATTATCTCATTAATTTAAATGTTGACTTAATGATAGTATAGCCGCTTCCCGCCTTAGCAAGCTCGAGCTTCAGAAGCACATGCAGATGGAAGGCCTTTCCACCTCCTTTCCCCACTCTGAGGTGAAGAATGTTTGTAGTACCCAAGTGGGATGGTTCAGCTTTCCATGAGAAGTACATTCCAGCTGGGTTTTCAAAACTGCAATTGCCGTTCACTCTCCAATATTTGTTTTTCATGCTTACTATGTGTCAAGGAGCTCTGGTGGCCTAGTGGATAGGGAATTGCATTGCCAACTCAAAGACAAGTGGTTCAAATCCACCATCTGCCCCATGGGAGAAAGATGGGCAATACTTTCCTTTGTGATTTTGTTGTTGTTAGCTGCCGTCAAGTTGAGTATGATTCATAGTGACCCTATGAATAGAGTATCTGAACCCTGTCCTGTCCTATGACATCTTCACACTAGAGCCCATTGCGGCAGTCACTGTGTCAATCCACCTGGTTGAGGGTCTTCCCCTCCTTTGCCAACCCTCTGCCCTTCTAACCATCATATCTCTATCTAAGGAATAGCCTGGCGACATGCCTGAAGTATGTGAGGCAAAGCCTCATCATTCTTGCCTCCAAAGAGCACTCCAGCTACACGCCTCTACAAGTCATATCTGTTTGTTCTTTTGGCCGTCCACGGGATGTTCAGTGCTCTTCTCCAACACCACAGCTCAAAGGCGTCAATACTTCTTCTGCCTTCTCTATTCATTGTCCAGCTCTCAGATGTGTACCAAGTAATAAAAAAAGACCGTGACCTGAATCAGATGCACCTTGGTCCTCAATAATTTGGAGAAGTCCCTCACTGCAGACTTTTCAAGTGCAGTGCACCTCCTTATTTCCTGACCTGCTGAAGGATCAGCTGTGAATCAGTTCCTACTCCAGACACACAGTGACGGCAGCAGCCTGTCAGGCACCATGGAACGTGTAAAGGATGTGAGGACCTTAGGAGATGCTTTCTTCTGAGCGTGGATCAGGTCAGTCAAACAGTATCTATTTTCATTTATGATCCAGGTAATCTCTCCAAATGTCCCTGCCAGGATCTTGGGATTACCCCAACAGTGGGGGGAAAGGTTGGGAAGAAAAGTAAAGAATCAGCAGGGTAGGTGAAGCAAAGTCCATTATTTCTTCATCAAGAAAAGTCTAGCTTTAATCAATGCTGTTTTGTCAAGGGTTCTCTGTGTCTAAAACCATGAACATATGGTATGCGATCACCAATCAGTGTATGAGTCTCTATCCTGTGAACAACTCAGGGCAGCTTCCCAAGTTTCTATTTTAAAAGCTTGAAACTATAAGCAGTATATACTTCTGCAGAAGGTAGAAAGACATTTTTGTCACCAAATACCATCTCCTGGAGAAATTAAGACACTGAGAACACTTCCAAGAACACGTAATTATGTTCCTGCAAAACCTACACTTAGACCAAGGGACTGTTGTGTGAACAGAACAAGGAAACATTGCTTGGTTTAGAATCAGGGAAGGTGTGCACCAGGGTTGTATCCGTTCGCCATACCTATTCAATCTGTATGCTGAGCAAATAATTTGGGAAGCTGGACTCTATGAAGGGAGATCAGAGAAGACTCATCAACAATGTGGGTTATGCAGACGACACAACCTCTCTTCGTGAAAGTGAGGAGGAATTGAAGCTCTTGCTGCAGAAGATCAAAGTATATAGCCTTCAATATGGTTTACATCTCAATGTCAAGAAAAGAAAAATTCTCACCACTAGACTGACAGGCAACATCGTATAGATGGAGAAAAGATTGAAATTGTCAATGATTTCATCTTACTTGGATCCACAAACAACACCCTAAGTACCAGCAGTCAAGGGTTCAGGGGATGTATTTGCATTGGGCAGATCTGCTGTCAGGGACTTCTCAAAATTACTAAGGAGAACTAATGTCAGTTTGAGGATGGAGGTGTGCTGGATTCAGGCCACCTTCTTTTCAATCATTTATTATGCATCTGAGAGCTGGACAAAGAATAAGAATTACAGAAAAAAATTATGCTTTTGAGCTGTGGTGTTGAAGAAGAGTACTGACTATTCCATAGACTGCCAAAAAACCAGACATGTCTTGAAGAAAGTTCAACCGAAAGAAAAAAAATATGTCCTGAAGAAAGTATAACTGGAGTGTTCCTTAGAGGCAAAAAATGATAGAGCATCATCTCACAGATTTGAGTATGTTGCTAGGAGAGCTTATTCCTTGGAAAAGGACATCAAGTTTAAAAAGGCAGAGAAATAGTGACAGAGAAAAAGACCCTCAGTCAAGGTGTACTGACACAGTAACAACAGCCATGGGCTCAAATAAGTCAGAAATGATGAGGATGTCGCAGGTTAGGATAGGATGCAGGTCTACATAAGGTTGCTATGAGTCATACTCAACTCACTAGCACCTAACTACAACAACCTACCTGTGGGAACTATTAGAGTTTCCTGGAAAAGGAGTCTCCACAATGTTAAAACATGGGAGAATGAAGGGATGAATAATATCAGAGCCAAGACAGCTCCCAAAATCGCTCTTCCAGGACAGCAGCGTGCTTGAGTGGCAGACCTCTCCTGGAATTATTTCTGCAAACTGGAACGCCACCAAGGAAAATGAGAGATAATGGTATTTGGTAAACCCTGCATTCCAGTGACTCCTCTGTTATACTCCATGGAAACAAAGGCATCCAGTGAAGTCAAAACACAGGATAAAATCGAGCTTCAGGCCAAATAGTTTTATTTGTGCAGTCCTGAAGCTTGCCCACCACTGTTCTCCTGGTTCTTGAGCACAGGTGCTGGACAGCTACCAGGATCTCCCTGTTCGTTCTGCATGCATCCCCTGAGAGGTGGATGTGTCACAGTTCCAGGTGACGGGTGAGGGGGTCAGTGGATTGTTCAGGTAACTAGGGAGCTCTTGTGACCAACCCGCAGGCAGACAGTTCTAATCCACCACAAGAGAAAGAAGGTCAGTTTCCTCCCGTGTGTGACTTACAGCCTTTGAAAACCCGTTGGAGGATCAGTTCCAACTCAATGGGAATACGAGAGATAAAGGGCCTGTGACTATTTCTCATTGTGAGCAAAGCTAAGCCACTTTTTACTTTAAGTAACAGAAATAGCAAGAAGTCAGGAAGAGAGAGAAAAGATTTTGTGAATATGTGATCACCCTGGAAAAAGTAATATTTATTGTACTTATTTCTCCTTGATGTAGAACAAACGAATCTTCATATTCATTCCTTGGGACTGAAAGGGTAAATGGAACTCCTGGGTAGTGCACCTGGTTATCCCACTCAGCTATTAACCAAGAGTCTGGAGGTTCTAGTCCACTCACTGGTGGCTTGGAGGAATTTCTGGCAATCTATTTCTTAGAAATATAGCCATTCAGATCATATGATAAGTGTACACAGAAAGCCCCAAGGACTCGATGGAAAAAACCCACCAACTGTTAGAGTTGTAGACCAATTTAGTAGAGTGGCAGGATACAAGATCAATATACAAAAGTCAATGAGATTTCTCTACAGTAACAAGAAAACATAGATAAGGAAATTAAGAAAGCAATATCATTTACAATAGCCTACCACAAATTGAGATACTTGGAAATAAACCTAAGTAGAGACACAAAAGACCTTTATGAAGAAAACGGAAAAACATTTCTATGAGAAACAATAAAAGACCTCAATAAGCGGAAAAATGTTCATGGGTAGAAAGACTCAGTGAAAACAACAATCTTGTGAAGCAATCTACATGTTCAATGCAATCCCAATACACATACAAAATTAGTTTTTCAAAGAGATAAAAAAGGCAATAGTCAAGTTTATGTGGAGAAGAAAAAGACGTCAAATAAGTGAAGCTCTTCTGAAAAACAAGAATGAAGTGGGATGCATGACACTTCCTGACCTAAAAACCTACTGTTCAGCTGTAATAACCCAAACAGCACAGTACTGGTATGATGACAGGCACATAGACCATTGGAACAGAATTGAGAATCCAGAAATTAACCCATATATCTATGACCAACTGATATTTGACAAGAAAACAAAACCTAGCTAATGGAGAAATGACAACCTCTTCAAAAATGGTGCTGGCAAAACAGGACTGCTACCTACAGAAAGCTGAAGCAGAATCCACACCTCATACTATACACAAAAATCAACTCATGACACCTAGGGGTAAAGCCCCAAACAATGAAGATCCTAAGAGACAAGTGGGACCAAGCTCAGAAAGCCTAGCCTATGGTATAAAGAGGCTGACAAATACAGCCAGAAATACACAACAAGGAGAGGATAAGATTGAGGAATGGGACTTTTTAAAGATTAGATCCTTGTGCACATCAAAAACTTTTCCCAACAGGATGAAAAGACAACCTACTGACTGGGAAAAATCATTTGGCAATTCTGTCTCAGATAAGCATCTCATAACAAAAATTAGAAGAAAAAGACTGATAAACTAATTACAAAATAGGCAAAAGACATAGAAGGACTTTTCACAGAGGAAGATATTTGGACACATGAAGAAGTGTCCAAAATGACTGGCAATAAGAGAGATGCAAATAAAAATCATAATGAGATACTATCTCTCTCCAGTAACAGTGTCAAAGTTTAACAGGACAGCAAGCAATAAAGGAGAGGATGTGGAGAGATAGAAACTCTCGTACACTGTTGGTGGGATTGTAAAATGGTACAACTACTCTGTAAGGCAGTGTGGTGTTTCCTCAAAAGCTGAACGTCGCCATTCCATATGACCCAGTTATTCCATTGCTAGGAATACATCCCAAGGAAATTAGAACTGAGACACAAATGGACATTTGTACACCAATGTTCATAGAACATTATTCACAGTTATAAGAACATAGAAACAGCCCAAATGTCCAATCAAATGGTTGAGAAATTGTGGTACATTCATACAATGGAATACTATGTAGCACTCAGGAGCAATGATTTTAAAAAATACTATATATCTTGAGAGGGACTGGAGAGCATTATGCTAAGTGAACTCTGTCACGTAAGGACAAATATTGCATAAAACCACTATTATAAAAAAGGAAGGACAATGGGTAAAATGTGTATGGGGTCTCAAGGTGGGAAAGGGTGGAAATAGAGGGGTGAGGATGGGCACAATGGGCACAATTTGATGGGTGGAGGGAGAAGAGGAAAGGAAATGGGAAAGATTCAGCAGAGACCTGAAAAGATGGGGTAATTCTGGGCACAGTTCAATGGTTGTTGTTGTTGTTAAGTGCCATCGAGTCATAGGCAATTCATAATGAAAAACCCATATAGTTTCTGGAGGCAAGCTATTTTGGAAGTGGATGCCACTCCTGCTTCCAAGCTTCTTTGACTCAGGAAGCTCCACCAAACACTGTCCACCATGGATAACCATTATTGCAATTGACACATCATTGTCACAGTGTTTAGCATCACAGCAACCACAAGTTACCTCTGTACAGCAAATGCACAGACCAGTGCTACACTACTTAGAAGAATGTTTGACAAAAAACAATTTAGACCAGACCTGAGGGCTACAGATTCAAATCATCCACCTTGGGCTTGGTAGCATAATTTTCTGTCTACTAGGCCAATGTAGCTTTCTCTATTAGTTCAATGGATATTAATTAATAAAACACAATGTATGAGAACAATTGTATAAAAACACAATGTGATTGAAAGAAAGTGTGAAACATAATGGATGCGAATTTTGTATGCAAATTAACATAAAATAAAAATTAAAAAGGAAAACATTTTGGGTTTATAGAAAATAAAAAGCAGCCACTGATTCACACAATGGAATACTATGCAGCACTAAGGAACAATGATGTTATAAAATACTATATAACATGGGAGAGTCCAGTGAGCATTATACTGAGTAGAATAACCCAGTCACATAGGGCTATATACTACATAAATCACTATTGTGAAAATAGGGGGTAACTGAGCCTGATACAAACAGATGTTCAAAACGGGAAGGAGAAGAGGAGGAGGAGGGCAGGGAGGGGGAGGAGGGAGTCCTAGGATAGTAGAGGTGGGCGGTGGGTGGAGGAATAGGAAAGATTCAATGAGAATTTGAAGGGACAGTGATAATAGGCATAGATCAGTAGTAATTATTTATAAAATACAATGTATATGAATGATTGTATAAAACACAAATTGCAGGAATTGAACATACTGTATATGAATGATTGTATGCAAATCAATAAAAAATTCAGCCTCTGACTCCCCATGGAGCAGAGAGTTCTGCTCTGACAACCGCAGATGGGGTCACCATGAGCCAGTGCCAATCACAGGATCCTGGATCGATCCTGGTAGGAGTCAGTGCTCTTTGATCCCCAATAATGAGGATCATTAGTCCAAACCACTTTTATTTACTTGCTGAGGTTATAGGTAGCCATTCATTTATAGTTATGGTTAGAGTTATAATACATAGTTGTTCTTGTATGCCGTTGAGCTGACTCGACTCATAGGGACCCTACGTACAACAGCTCTGAACCCTGCTCTATCCTGAGCCAATTTCATCCTCTGACAAACTGACCCCCATTACCCCAGTCACTGACTCAATCCATCTCATACAGGGTCGTCCTCTCTTGTGCTGTCCCTCCACCCTACCAAGCATGATGTTCTTCTCTAAGGACTGGTCCCTCTTTGTAACATGTCCAAAGTATGAGAGATGAAGCTTCAGAATCCTTGCCTCCAATGAGTAGCCTGGTTTCTCCTTTCCAGGACCAACCTGTTTGTTCTCTTGACAGTCCATGGTATATTCAATACTCTTCTCTAAGTCATTGATTCTTCTTCTATAATTCTTAGTCATTGTCCAGCTCTCTGATGCATCGCAAGTAATTGTGAAGACTTGGATCAGGAGAGGTGCACTTTAGTCTCTAGATTGACATCTTTGCTCTTCAGTACTCCAGAGAGGTCTCTGATAGCACATTTTCCCAATGCAATTTATCTTTAAATTTCCTGCTTGCTGGTACCAAGAGTGTTGACTGTGGAGTCAAGCAAATGGAAGCTGTTAACAATCTCAATCACTTCACCATCTACCATGATGCTGTCAATTGGTCTAGTGGTGGGAATCTTTGTTGGGTGTTTTGAGTGTTTGAGATTTGGTTGTTTTGTGTGTGTGTGTGTGTGTGTGTGTGTGTGTGTGTGTGTGTGTTTATTTTCCATTCTGTTGAGCTTAAATTCATATTGAAGGCTGCAGTCCTTGACCCTCTGGAGCAAATATCTCAGGTCCTCCTTAGTTTTGACAGGGAGGGTTGGGTCATCTGCGTAACATAGTTGTTGATGAATCTTCCTTCAATCTTGACGCCACACTTCTCCTCATAGAGCCCAGCATCCCAGATGATCTGCTCAGCATTTAGATTGAAAAGGTATGGAGACAGGATGCATCCCTGGCATATACCCTTCCTGATTTTGAATCATGCAGTGTTGTTTTGGTTTTGTTTTTTTTTTCTCTGTTTTGATGACTGCTTCCTGGTCCAATTATAGATTTTGCATAAGCACAATTAAGTGTTCTCGGACTCCCATTCTTCTCGGAGTTAAACAGTTTGTTGTGATTCACAAAGTCAAATGCCTTTGCATAGTAGACGACACACAGGTAGACATTTCTCTGGCCAAGATCCACTTAACATTAGCTACAATATCCCTAGTGCCACGGCCTTTTCTAAACCCAGCCTGCACATCTGGAAGTTCTCAGTTGATGTACTGTTCCAGTTGTTTATGGATAATTTTCAATAGGATCTTGCTTACATATGATATTAATATATAATATTATATAACAGAGCTCTGGTGGCCTAGTGGCAAGAAGGTGCACTGCAGTCCCGAAGACATGCAATTCAAGGCAGTTGCTCCATGGGAGAAGGAGGGACAATCTCCTCCTGTGTGATTAACTGCCTCTGAAAACCCACCAGAGAGAGGGTCAGTTATGGGTTGGTTCTGACTTGATGGTACACAACAACAACATTATATATACATAATGTTGTTGTTGTTATGTGCCGTCGAGTCATTTGTGACTCATAGTTCAAGCTGAAGCTGAGGAAAATTAAACGGAATTCACAGGTGCCAAAATATGACTTTGATTTCATCCCACTTGAATTTCAGAATAATCTCAGGAACAGGTTTGAGGCCTTGAACACTAATGAGTGAAGACCAGATGAGCTGTGGGAGGATGTTAAATCTATCATCCAGGAAGAGTGCAAACGGTCATTACAAAGACAGAAGAGGAGGGGAGCTCTGGTGGCCTAGTGGCAAGAAGCTGCACTGCAATCCCAGAGGTACATGGTTCAAATCCACCAGACGCTCTGCCGGAGAAGGAGGAGCAATATCCTCCTTTACCAGTCAGATCTGATTTGACGGTAC
>NW_006399777.1:1344374-1345008 GCF_000299155.1 Elephantulus edwardii
ACAGAGCAGGGCAACACTGAATGGTTCAAAATTGGGAAGGGTGTGCGCCAGGGATGTGTCCTATCTCCATACCTTTTCAACCTGTATGCAGAGCATATACATAATAGGTACATAATTATAACATATATGTAATATATTATAGTTAGTTATAACTAACCATTCTTAATCTAGAGACTAAGATCCAGGCCACGGTCTCTGCAATTACTTGCTAAGCATCAGTGAGCTGGACTAAAGATGAGAGAAGAATTGATGCCTTTGAGTGTGTTGCTGGAGAAGAGTGGACTGCGAGGGGAACAAATATGTCTGTCCTGGAGAGGGTGAAAACAGACTGCTCATTGGAGGCAAGAGTTTGGAACTCTATCTCAAATATTTTGGGCATGTTGCCAGGAAGGACCAGTCCCTGGAGAAGGACATCATGCTTGGAAAGGTGGAGGGACAGTGCAGGAGAGAGAGACCCTGAATGAGATGGATTGACATAGTGACTGTGATAATGGGGTAAGTGTGTCAGAGACAGTGAGATTGGCTCAGAATAGGACAGAGTTTGGAGCTACTGTTCAGAGTCGCTAAGTGTTGTAGTTGACTCTCTACCATGTTGTTGTTATGTGTCGTCAAGTCGCCTGTGACTCATAGTGAC
>NW_006399777.1:1345108-1427543 GCF_000299155.1 Elephantulus edwardii
AGGACAAACCTGTTTGTTCTCCTAGCAGTCCATGGTATATTCAACACTCTTCTCCAGCACCAAAGCTCAAAGGCATCAATTCTCTTTCTATCAACCCTATTCACTGTCCAACTCTCTGATGCATAGCACGTAATTGCAAAGACTATAGCCTCGATCAGGCGCATCTTAATCTCCAGCCTGACATCGTTGCTCTTCAGTACTCTTGAGAGGTCCCTCACAGCCGACTTTCCCAATGCAATTCATCTCTTGATTTCCTGGCTGCTGTTCCCAAGAGTGTTTATTGTGGAGCCAAGCAAATTGAAATTGTTAACTATCTCAATCTCTTCACCATCCATACCGATGCTGCCAATCGGCCCAGTGGTGAAAATCTTTGTTTTCTTGATGTTGAGCTTCAATCCACATTGAAGACTGCGGTCCTTAACCTTCTGCCACAAGCGCTTCAGGTCCTTCTCAGTCTCAGCAAGCAGGGTTGGGTCATCTGCATAAAGCAGGTTGTTGATGAGTCTTCCACCAATCCTGATGTAACATTCCTCTTCGTACAGCCCAGCGTCTCGGACGATCTGTTCTACATACAGATTGAAAAGGTACGGAGACAGAATACATTCCTGATGAACCCCTTCTTGATTTTGAACTATGTTGTGTCTCCTTGCTCTGTCCTGATGACTGTCTCTTGGTCCAAGTATAGGTTTCGCATTAGCACAATCAAGTGTTTTGGGATTCCCATTCTTCTCAGAGTCAGCCACAGCTTGTGTGATCCACACAGTCAAAAGCCTTTGCAGATAGACATTGTTCTGGTATTCTTTGCTTTCTGCCAAGATCCATCTAACATTAGCTATAATATCCCTAGTACCACGACCTCTTCTAAATCCAGCCTGTACATCTGGCAGTTCTCTGTTGACATATTGTTCCAAACGTTTTTGGATAATTTTCAGCAGAATCTTGCTTGCATGTGATATTAATTATATTGTTTGATAATTTCCTCACTCTGTTGGGTCGCCTTTCTTTCGAATGGGAACAAATATCGATCTTTTCCAGTCAATGGGCCAGCTGGCTGTTCTCTAGATTTCTTGGCATAACTTAGTGAGCACATCCAGGGCAGTGTCAATCTGTTGAAATATGTCAATTGGTACACCGTCAACTCCTGGAGCCTTGTTTTTTGCCAATTCCTTTAGAGCAATTTGAACTTCCTCCTTCATCACCACAGGTTCTTGCTCATATGTCATTTCATGAAATTCTTCTGTGTCAGCCAATTCCTTCTGATACAGTGACTCTGTGTATTCCTTCCATCTTCTCTTGATACTTCCTGGATCATTAACATTCTACCCAAAGTATCCTTAAGTATTGCCACCCATGGCTTGAATTTGTTTTTCAGCTCCTTCAGCTTAAGAAACGCTGAGTGAGTTTGGCCCTTTTAAAAAGATATCATTGTTGTTGAGTCAATTTCAACTCCTAGAAATCCCACTTCACGTTTCTGAGGCTATAAAACTTAACGGGAGGAGACTGCCCACCCTTCTCCCTCAGAGCAGCTGGTGGGTTTGAACCAGCAGTTTGTAGGTTTTTGGATTAGCAGTGCTCTCTCTGCACTGCACCACCAGAGCTCCCTTGTTGTTGTTGTTGTTATGTGCCGTCGAGTCGTTTGCGACTCATAGCGACACTATGTACAACAGCCCTAAACCCTGCTCTATCCTGTGCCAATCACACTGCCTCTGACACACCCATCCTGATTACCCCAGTCACTGAATCAATCCATCTCATAGAGGGTCTTCCCCTCTTGCGCCGTCCCTCCACCCTCCTAAGCATGATGTCCCTCTCCAAGGATCTGTCCCTCCTTGCAACTTGCCCAAAGTATGTTAGATGAAGCCCCAGAATCCTTGCCTCCAAGGAGAAGCTTGGTTTAACCATCTCCAGGATGAATCTGTTTGTTTTCTTGGCAGTCCATGGTACATTCAATACTCTTCTCCAGCACCACAGCTCAAAGGCGTCAATTCTCCTTCTGTCCTCCCTAGTCATTGTGCAATTCTCTGATGCATTACAAGTAATTGCAAAGACCATGGCCCGTATCAGGCGCACCTTAGTCTCCAGAGAGACACCGTTGCTCTTGAGTACTTTAGAGAGGTCCCTAACAGCAGACTTTCCCATTGCAATACGTTTTTTGATTTCCTGGCTGCTGGTGCCAAGAGTGTTGACCGTGGAGCCGAGCAAACTGAAGCTGTGAACAATCTCTTCACCATCCATCCTGATGCTACAGTGCATATAATGTGCTGATGTTGCTGGCAGGTGCTTCTGAAGTCAATATAAGGGCAGTGACCCCATGTGAAGAGTGGGCTTCCCAGGGTGTTTCCTGCTGTAAGCACTGAGGAAGCCGACTGATCGGCTGGTCTTTCTCTGGAGGAAACAAGTTTAATGGTTTCAGCAGCTTCATAGCTGGGCAGGTTATCAGCTGAGGGTATGATCACAAGCACTGTCCACCCTCCCTGCTGTGTTTATATCGCCCCAGATAAACCATGCACCAGGTTTTGACAACTCTTATAGCTTGACCTTCATTCATGACTTAATTAGCTAATCTTGGCACCATACGTCTACTCAAATAAATAAGTATTTTTCTTTATAGTCGTCCAACTCTTTACACTTTCTAAAATTTGAACTATTTGAAAAGAACGGGTAAACTAGAAAGTGCGGGACCTTCCTATTTAGCAATCGTATTCTTTAGAGATTTGTTGCACAAGATGATTTAATGAAAAGCTCCCTATTTATTTGCTTTTGAGACACAAAAGCTGAAAATGGTTCTCCAATTAGTACTTATCATAGTCTTTTGTGAAAATTATAAAACTTGGCTTCCCATGGCACAATGTCTAAAGTGCATCTAGATTCAAGTAGAAGGTAACTTTTAAAAAATCTCCTTTACATTTTTTAAATACTTTGGAATAAAATGAAGGAAGAATAAACCCAGTAATTTCTTTCCTAAGGACAGAAATGTCTACAGGCATGTTAAAGCACTTTCTTTAGAAGCAACAGTGTTTTTCAAGAGGTGAACAAGATAGAGACCCTCAACAATAAATTTCATTATGCTAACTGAAAAAATGGCTGACCAGAAAGTTTCATATTATAAATTTTACTTATCAGAGAGACTTGAATATTTTTTAAAGCCATGTTTTTAAAAGATGACTAAATTCCTTATGGAAAAGTTTTAACCTAACACAAAGAGAATGTTGGCACATTGTGATAAAAGTTGTTGAACAATTTTATGAGCAATTTCTCAAATGGGACTAGAACTTGCTAAACTTTCCCCCAAGCCCCAGTGAAATATTATTAAGCACACAACACAGAGAGAGTCTCTCCCTCTTCCACATCCTTCCTATTTCAACAGCAACAACCTCTTCCCCATCAGAACATATCCCCTCCTCTGGCAAAGGCCAGCTTTAAAATTTTCATCTCAATTTCTAAAGAGGACTGTGAAGTCTTTATCCCAAGAGGCCGCAGGAGGAAAGAATATCACTTCCTAGTCCAACCTGCGTCTGTCTCTAGCCGCTTCTCTTGTGGACATGGTCAGTGTCATGGCTGCGAAAGGACTGGGTTATCCTTCCCTCTGGATCCCCCTTGCCTCAGACAAGGGTGATACTCCAGCGATGGATTCCCCTGAGGGGTCAGGTGCCCAGGGATTCAGGCTGGTCTGCACAGGCCTGGGCCAGCTTTCTCTAAGTCACACACGCACTGTCGCCCCTCATTCACGTCCACGCAGCGCCTGTCACCGGCCAGCAGTGGCTAGGCAGGAACACTGCACTGGGTGAGGCACCACTTGGCTCTCCCAGAGTCTGGGAGGAGGACAGAGAGTGACAGCAGGGCGTGCTCTCTCCACAGGGATGCAGAAAAAGCAGAGAGAGGTGATCAGAGGGCCCTGTGCTTCCCCGAGGTGATGTGGGGGCACACTAGGAAGTCACTTCTCCCCTTCTCACCCAGTCTCTGCTCCCTTCGCTGGTCCTGTGACCTTCTCTTCCCATTTGTAGTGACCTCGCCTCAACCTAGATCTGGCTCGGTTTGTTCTGTTGCCCCCCAGCACTTACCCCAGGCAACGTCCACGCGGCTCTTGCTTCAATCCGCCAGCCCTGGGCGGGATCCCTGTGCGCACCAGGGCGACCTCAGGGGACCCAGGCGCGTGGTGAGTGCGGCTGTCACCTCCAGAGTGGGCGAGCCCCACAGCGCTCTCTCTGTGGTCCTCAGCGCTCAGTTATAAGCACGTCCCCGCCCCAAACCGACCCTCCCCGCCCAGCGCCCCCGGGAGGGGTGCAGCCGAGGGAGGGGTCCTGGAGGGAAGACTGTCTTCAGGCTCAGCACAGGGCCTGGGAGGGAACTCAGCGCACTGCGAGAGCAATGGGACGCCCACCGTGCGCCTTCACTGTACCCGCAGACGGCAGGGCGCGCAGACAAGCGCGCGCAGAGCTGGGAAGCTGTGCCTCTGCCACCGCCACTGCTGCTGCTGGAGCTTTCTTGAGCGTTCTGTATGTCAAGACCAGGGGCCCCGTGAAAGTTCAAAAACCTTTTCCTTATTCATATTCTGTCACTGAGCTCCCCAGAGCTGGGGCCAAGTGCCATCAGGGGGCGTTGAGAATATCCTTGACTCTTTTGTGTCTAACTTTCTTGCTGTCCATCCATCCATCCATCCATCCATCCATCCATCCATCCATCCATCCATCCGAACCTCTCCATTTAAATATATTTGCACACCTACTGTGCGCTAACAGTTGACTTTCAAGTTCACTCACTGACCCTCCAGGAGGTTCCCAGTCTGTACATGGCAATGGGAAGCAATTGCCCAACTACTGGGAGACTCTAAACCTCTGAGAAGTGACCTTTATTGGTTAACAAAACAGCCGGCTCAGGACCTGCAGCCAGAGCTTCCTGTGCGCTAATCTTGCTGTTGTGAGGCTTCAGTCAGAACCCTCTCACAGCTGATGGTCCGACCAGCTTTCAGAGGCTGTAGATTGCGTCGGAGGAGACTGCCGTCTTCCTGGGTGGAGCAGCTGGTACATTCTAACCACCTGCCTGTCAGTGCAGTACGATTCATAGCAACCCTATGAACAACAGATCTGAACCCTGTTCTGTCCTGTGCCATCCTCATCATCTCTGACACATTTGAGCCCATTGCTGCAGCCACTGTCAATCTATCTCATTGAAGGTTGTCTTTTCTTTCACTGATCCTCCGTCTCTCCAAGCATGACGTCCCTTTCCAAGGAATACTCCCAACAACATGCCCAAATTATACGAAATGAAGCTTTATCATCCTTGTCTTTAAGAAGCCCTCTGGCTGCACTTCTCCTAGGGCATATCTGTTCTTTTGGCAATCCATGGCATATTCAGCACTCTTCTCCAATACCACAGTTTAATGCATCAATTCTTCTGTCATGCTTATACACTGTCCAGCTCTCAGAAGTATATCAAGTCATTGAAAATACCATAGATTGAATTAAATCAGGTACATCTTAGTTTTCAAACAGATATCATTCGTTAGCATTTTGGAGCAGTCCCTAAAGCAGTCATGCTCAATGCAGTGTGTTTCCCAATATCCTGACTGATACCAAGAAGTACTAAGGGTGTTATAACCAAGGGTGTTGGTTATGGATCCAAGTAAGAGGAAATAGTTGAATATTTCAATGAGTATTGGTCCAGCAATAGGTATTTTTGTCTTCTTGATGTTAAGATACTATCCATATTGAAGACTCCAATCTTCTGCAGCATGTGTTTCAAGTCTTCCTCAATTACAGCAAGTGGCGGTAGACTTAGAAGATAAACTAGGATACCAAGGAGATAACCAATCCTCAGAGCTCTCATTCATACAAGGTCAAAGGGACAGTATATACGCAGGTAAAGATAAGAAGGCAGAACGGGAAAGGACAGAAAGATGAGTGGGAACAAGAGTGGCTGGGAGGAGGGCTGTGACACTGTGGAGAATGTAGTTAATGTCATAAAACAAAATATGTGGTTGAGTGCAAGATCAATCTGTTCTGTTCTTTCACTCAGAAAACAAAACAAAACAAAACAAATCACACCATAAATGCTTATAAAACCTTAAACAGCAACAACAACAAACAAACCTACAGAAGGAAGTTCTATTCCAACACACAGGGTCACTCACCATAAATCCAGATGATTTCCACACCAACTAATGATCCAGAAAGAGGCAGACTTGTAAGGTCTGGGCCTGGGATTCCAATGCTGGTCAAGCTCTGCGAGGGAGCTTTAGGGTGGAGGCTGTAGGGAGTTGTCCTGATAACCCAAGAGCCAGCATTCTCAGCACTCTGAACCCAGCAGGCACTCTGCAGGAGAATGATGGGTAATCTCTTCCAGTGTGATTTACAGCCTCAGAAACTCAAAGAAGGCTCAGTTAAGTGATTGGTTCCAGCTTCCATCATTAAGTTAACTGAGATAATTAAAATTAAGTCTTTATAATGACTCGGATGGGGAAAAGCTTTCACCTTGTAAAGGACCTTTATTTGCCGATGTAGCCAGGACTCAAACTGAGGAGAAACTGCTGCAAACATTCAGTAGTAATTGAAGCATGGAATGTATCAAGTATAAATCTAGAAAAATCTAGAAGTTATAACGAATGAAATGGAATGAATAAAGATTGACATCCTAGCCCATCTGTGATGGCCCGTTGTTGGGTACTGTGAAGTCAGAATCAACTCATAGCTGACCCTCCAGCAGGTTTTCAGAGACAGCAAATGGCCTGGGAGGAGATTGCTTATCTGTCTCCAAAGAGCAGCTGGGGGGCTCGAACTGCTCATCTCTGGGTTGACAGTGCAACTTCTCAGAAGTAGTAGACAGTGGACTAGTATTGGCCATTTTGAATCAGATGAGAACATACCTACGATGCCAAAATTAACAAAGGAAGAGGAATGATGATGTTCTCATGGTAAAAAAGATCCTGAAATAGAATGCAGTGAGATAGAATACCATCCATTCGCATGCAAGGAAGATCTAGGAAGACAACTACTATTTGAATTCTTCTAGAATGATGTTGTTGTTGTTGTGTGCCATTGAGTCAGAGCCAACCTAGAGCTGAGCCTCCAGTGAGCTTTCAGAGGCAGCAAACTGCACGGGAGGAGAGAGCTCATCTCTCTTCTCTGAATAGCTGGTGCGTTTGAACCTTGTGCCTTTAGTCTTACCACTAGACCACCAGAGCTCCCCAGAAACTGAAATAGGGCTTAAAATCCCAGCTAGACCACCCACCAGTTGCGACTTGGGCCAGGGGATTGTTCTCCCTTTGTTCTCCCCTGGAGAGCAAATAGACTCTTCCAGCTTCTGCTGTTGGACCACCAGATCATGAGGCCTCTGCCTGTTGCCTCGTCAGCTTGGCCGACTCCTCTCCGGATCCCTTCACTTTGGTGCAGGAGATGCTAAAAGATTTTTTTTCCCTAAGAAAAACATGGGAACATGTTAAATGATTATGACTTTTGCCTAACCTGATTAAAATAAGGTAATTCAACCTTTTGTATCTTTATGGAGTATTTTCATTTTTTAAGATGCCCTTCATGACCAAATAACCTTTCGATTTCAGGGTTGAACTGAAAGAGGCAGATGTGTTTTCTGGGTGACAGACTTTCTAGTCATTTGCCAGCACAGTGGAGGTCATTTTCATGCAATGTTCCGACACGCACAGAGCGTTCCTCTGTTACAGCCCTGGAGGGAAAATACCGATGGGACAGAAGAGTTTCTGTGAGTCATGGACCTGTTCCTTCTGGTTCATTGACGAGAGCATCAATAATCTCATCAACTCAATGGACGGTGCAGTAATACCACCTCAGCTATTATTAGCTTGGCAGGTTGTTTGGGGACTTCCAAAATATTCTATCGATGCCCTAGATCTGTCGATGCCTGAACCATTTTCACAGCTGAATCAAACTTTGACGAGCACCCAGAGAGCTAGACTTCTTTTACCTGGTTCGAGTGACAAAGGCGGAGAAGCAGGAGGGGGCCTTATGTCTAGCAAATGCAGATGGTTGCCTGAGTTGACTCTTAGACTTTTAGACTCCTAGACTTTCTCATTGTGACATTTTTGGTTATTGGGCCAGAGACACAATGGGCAGGTGTCCAGGGCTCTTCATTGTGATTTTGAAGATTTTTTTCAGGAACATCTGTAACTTAAGGGGTAAAGTGCTTGAATGTCTCTGGGTTTTTTGAGCCCATGACATACCTGTCACACATTAGAACACAGTGCTATCTGAAGCTAGGTCATGCATGTGAGCCGGTGGTCTGTAATGCAGCCGTGAGAGCCCTGTCTGTCCACTGGGAGCAAGTTGCGCAAGGGTAGGCTGGGGAGGTCCATGCTGACGGTTTTTGACACTTTCATGTGTTTAGATGAAAGCTGACATTGCAGGTCAGTTTTACAGTCAACAGTTCGCACACAGGTTTTTCCATGACAGTCCCCACAGTCCCCATTCAATGTGTCTCACTCATTTCCTTGTCACCCAGATTCTCATCCTTGTCACTGAATGACGAGGGAGGTGAAGTTGGATCTATCCACGTTGGCTCTTGTCCGGCAGCTAGCCTCGTTTTCAGACAGGAGTGGCCTTAAATTCCTGTCCTAGATGGTAGGAGGGTGAGTGCAGTCAGAAAATGACTGTCGGTGAGGCTGTTCCCACTTACCCAGTTGAGAAAAGCCTAAATTGCAATTGTACAACTTTACTTTTATGCCTCTGAGATCATGTAGACTATCCGCCAAACGTTGGTTATCGTTAGCCTTGCAAAATCAAAATCACAATTTTTTTTCGCCTATTTTCTTTATCCTTTTGAAGAACCAACCCCTGGTCTTGTTGAGGGTTTCAATTGTTTTCCTGCTTTCTACCTCATTGATTTTAGCTCTTGTGCTAATAATTTCCTTTTTTCTAGAGGCCATGGAGTTAGATTGTTTTTCATTTTCGATGTGATGCAAATGTTAAGTTAGTTAATTTTGCTTCTTTCTTCATTTTTGGGGGTGCTTTCCTCATTCTGTGATCTATCCCCTGAGCACTGCCTTAGCTGTATGTACCCTAGAGTTTTTGGTATATTGTATTTTCATTATAATTTGTGTCTAGGAACTTTTTTTATTTCATTCATTATTTCTTTCGTAACCTAATCATGTTCTATCAAGGTGTTATTTGGCTTCCATTTTGGTGGTTTGTAAGCTTTACCCTATTGTCATTAATTTCTAGCTGTATGGCATTGAGGTCTGAGAAGATACTTTGTATTATTTCAATGCTTTTTCGATTTTTCGTTGTACCGTCAAATTCAAATTGGATCTGACTGGCACAGGAGGAGAGTGCCCCTCCTTCTCCAGCAGAGCATCCGAGGATTTGAACCACAAGCCTTTGGGATTGCAGCACAGCTTCTTGCCACTAGGCCACCAGAGCTCTCTTCATTGATTTTTAAATTGTTGAGGCTGCCTTTGTGTCCTAATATGTGGTCAGTTCTGAAGTATGTACCATGTGCACTTTGAAAAGGAAGAAATTGGTTTTGGTTGGGTGCAGTACCCTAAAACACCCGCAGGTCCTGTCGGTTGGCTGTATAGCTTAAATCTTCTGCATCTTTGAGAACTTTCTTTCAAGTTGGCCTATGTCGGACGACAGTGGAGTGTTAAAGTCTACTACCACTCTTGTGGTGCTATTTCTTCAAGGCTCTGAACTGTTTTATGGATTTTGCAGGTGTATTACGTGGTACATAGATGTTGACCAGAGTTACGTTTTCTTGGTCAATTATTCCTTTAATGGTTGCATAGTGGCTTTATCTGTTACGGTGGATTTCAGCCTGAAGTCGATTTCATCAGAGATTAGTGTTGTCACTCTTGCTTTTTTGTGCATGCTATTTGCTTGGTATATTTTTTCCCTCCCTTTGATTTTTAGTCTATCTTTTCCTTCGTTTCTTACATGTGTCTCTTGTAGGCAGTATATTGATAGGTTTTGGTTTGTTCATTCACTCTGATGCTCTGTGTCTTCTAATTGGTGTATTTAGTTCATTCACATTAAGTGTGATTATTGACATGTCAGGTTTCATTGCTGTCATTTTACTTTCTTTTCCTGTTGTTTCTTTTTACTCTGGTCCATCCCTTTCCTTTGGTCTCTTAGAATTTCTTACAGAGTTAGTCTTGTTTTCACCTATTCTTTTAGCTACTATTTTGCTGCAAATGTTTTGATTTCTCCTCTATATTTGATGGATGTCTTTGCTGGGTATAAGGTCCTTGGCTGGCAGTTGTTTCCTGGGGCTCCACACAATGCCCGGGGAAATTGTTTCCTGGGGTCTGGGTTTTCCAATCACAATTTTTATTTTAATTTTTTTTTATTTTATTTTATTTTACTATCCTCTTCACCACAGGCGGGCTCTGGTGGCCTAGTGGTAAGAATCTGTGTTGCAGTCCCGAAGGCATTTGGTTTGCTTCTGCCAGCCGCTCCACGGGAGGAGGATGGGCACTCTCTCCCCATTCAGTTACCGCCTCTGGAAACCCCCTGGAGGGTCAGCTGTGGGTCAGTTCTGACTTGATGGTTCATGACAATGACAACAACATTCACCACAGGGAGGTGGTGGCCTAATGGCAAGAAGCTGCACTGCAATCCAGAAGCAAAAGGTTCGAGACCACCAGCTGCTGTGCGGGAGAAGGATGGGCAGTCTCCTCCTGTGTCATCACCTGCCCTGAAAACCCACTGGAGGGTCGGCTATGGTCGGTTCCAACTCCATGGTGCACAGCGTTCACCGTCTGGTGTGTTCCTGGTACAGTAACTTGCTTGGGGCATGTGTGTTGAATCAATCAATGAGAGATATTCTTTTTCTAGCACTGAGATCTTTTTAATAAACCATAAAGTCAAGTAGAAGAGAGACTTTTCTTTTCCCATTTGGCCAAGTAAATTTGAAAAAGCTAGAGATATGCAGCCAAGGTCTCTCATTTGTCTGATTTACAACTCAACTCCTGTACTATTTTATGAGAAATCAGTTCAGTCTTCATAGGCCATTAGGGTCTAAATTTAAGTTAGCAAACAGTTTTCAATGCTCTTCTCAAAACTGCATGATAAGTATAAGCTATCTCTCGTGTTTCAGACTTCCAATTTACAGACAGCTCCACGACTCACACTTTAATGGATGCACACTTGCTTCATTGTGAAATGATTGAACCAGCCCCTGCTCTCAACAAATTCTTTACTACAATCACCTTCAGACTTAACCTGATAGAAGTGGTCCTGGTGGCCTAGCGTGTTACATGTAGGGCTCTTAACTGAAATGTTGGTGGTTCAAATCTCCCAGCCGCTCCATGGGTGAAAGATACAGTATTTTCTCCTGTCAAAGATATACAGACTTAGAAATCCGACGGAGGGTCACCATGGGTGCAATCAACTCGAAGACAGTGGTTTGGGTTTAGTTTACTTCATACAACTAACATAGGAGGCATGACGTAGAGTCCAAAGATGCTATAACAACAGTATCTCTCATAGTTTTATCTCTGTAATGCAATGAAGTAACACTTTGCTGCCCTCTTTGTATTGGGCATGGACCTAATTCTACTTTTTTACTATTCTACTATTTTACACCTCTCCTATTCAAGAAGCAGTCCCTGAGACCAGGATTCATGCTCAAGTCATTTATTTGGGAGATGGTTCAGAAGACTCTGCTGGACTGGTGGGGAAGTGAGTCAGGAAAGGGATGGCAGCCAATGAAGACTGGTGAACAAGCAACTTCCTACCTTGGGCAACTGAGCTCAGTTAGGTGGGGAAGCCTGGGAAACAGCAGAGAGAACACACCTCAGCTACTAATCCACCACGTTGCTGTAATTGGTGAGAGATCCTGTCAAGAGGATTAACTTGATGACACTCCTGGCTCATCCTAGGAATAGCAGAGTGAGCGGCCTTCAGCGTCTAGATTTGAGTGCTGACAGGATTTGTAGGGTAGGGATACGTAGCAAGGCATGGAAGGAGCAGAACAACAGCATGAAAGAAAATTGAGATGTGAGTTGAGGTTCACATCACCCAAACAAACAGAACAGAAAATTCTCCTGAGGTTTGTGTGCAGGTGAGCACCGTGTCTGGAAAAATCACGGGCATGAGAAGGAAGAGAAACAATACGAGGACCTGCCATTTTTCTTCATGAGTTTTTAACCATGAATTGTCCTTGAACTTGATTCAGCTACACTCTTGGTAATTTCTGGTGCATTTGGAGGGGATTGATGAATATGTGCTTTCCCATGTGAAATTACACTAGAAACGTTTAAATCTCTATTTGAGAAGCTTCAACGTGGAAGAAGTACTCCTGCAATATTCAAATAGAGTTAGTGCTTCAGTGTCTGTAAGTTTAGCTGTTGATGAACAAGTTGAAAATACAGATTTCAAAAGTTGGTTCATAAAGCATTTTACTTTATTTAATGTGAATTGTTCTCGTTGGTTCCCTCTAAATTAATTCCAGATGTCAACTGAGTGCCCAGTCCAGATGAACAAATCTCTTCAAATTAAAAAAAAAAACAAACCCTTTGTTTAAAAGTTTAAACAAAGATCTGAGTGTTTTAATATGTGTGCATTTTATTTTCACAATGAGGTTTAAATATTTTAGTGCATTTCCCAGCGTCCCACCCTCTATCTTTGCAACGAAAACTCCCAACAATTTTGTTCCAACTTAAATCTTATGACCTCATTCTGAAGTCTTCAAGGAGTTTGTGAGAGAACCATTCACAAGACGAGTGACACTCTTCGAAGGGAAATATCATTTGAAGGGTTTTTTTTTTCTTTTTAAATTCACTTTCCAATTATGTATCAATGACAGTATATTGTGTTTCCATACAATGATGACATATACTACATTTGTCAAATTTAAAATTCAGACTTAGATAGCAAGTCAATTTAGAGCATAATGCCTAAATCTGCAATCATGCCATCTATCTTTTTTCTGTTATTTAAGGAAACAGATTCTGTAATATGTGATTTAAGTAACAGAATTGATGGTATTTAAAAGCATGTCCCTAGGCTCTGTTTATGTTTAGTTTTGTGGGAATAGATATTTTTTAAATGCACAGTGAAAATAGCTCAGATACATATAGTTAGTAAAATTTGATTTTGAGTTTCTCTTGAGCTATGGCTGACACTCTTGGGCATGTTGCAAGGAGGAACCGGTCCTTGGAGAGAGACGTCATGTTTGGGAGGGTGGAGGGACAGAGTAAGAGTGGAAAACCTTCAATGAGATGGAACGATTCAGTGATTGGAGTAATGGGAGTAGGTGTGTCAGAGACAGTGAGGTTGGCACAGGATAGAGCAGATTAGGGTTTAGGGCTCTTGTCCATAGGGTTACTATGAGTGGCAAGTGACTTGATGGCACATAACGACAATGACAATATGGTTGGAAACATGGATCTGACATTTTGCTCGGCCAGAGGAGATTATCTTACTTGAATTGACATTCTAAGAAGCTATAAATCTTTACTGTTATAAAAAAAAACAGAGAAAAAGAATAAATGAGCCAGTGTCTCAGAAATATACGGATAATCCTTTCATTTAAGAACAATTAACTAGAGACTACTTTTTAGTCTGTTGGTTTAAATAAAATATAAATAGCAACTCTGGTTACCAGCAGTTTTATAAAAATCATTAGCACAAAAGTAAGAAATAAGGTCATGGAGGACAACTAAAAAGAGAAAATTGTAATGAACTCTATTAAGGCAACTATCATTGATGTTACTCTGGCAATTTTTCTGTAAGAAATATTATTTAGTAAATATGTGTAAACATCTTATTTTTTTTGCTTATTTCAGGAAACCCCCTAACACTTATTCTTGCTGAGTGTATTTCATGCATAGTGACCCTATAGAATAAGTCTGTGCTGCAGAATATCAAAGACGGTGGCTTTAATGCAGATCGCGTCTCAACATCAAGAAAATGAAAAATCCTCCTCACCGGACCAATAGACATCATCATGATAGACAAAAAAAGATTGAAACTGTCAGCAACTTCATCTTCTGTGGATCCACTTGGCACTAGCACTCAGGAGATTAAGAGACTCGTTACACTAGGGAAGTCTGTAGTCAAGGTCATCTCCAAATTATTGAGGAGCAATGATGTCAAGGTGGGAACTAAGGTGCATCTGATGATCTTTTCAGTCACTTGCTATGCATCTGAGAGCTTGACAATGAATAAAGATGACAGAAGAAGAATTGGTGCCTTGGAGAGGTCATATTGGAGAACAGTGCTGTATATCCCATGCAGAGCCAAAAGATCACATAGATGTGTGTTGGAGAAGGTGCAGCCAGAGTGCTCCTTGGAGGCAAAGATGGTGAAGCTTTGTCTCACAGGCGTTGGGCATTGCTTTGTTGTTGTTGTTGTTATGTGCCGTCGAGTCGCCTGCGACTCATAGCGACCCTATGTACAACAGCCCTAAAGTCCGCTCTGTCCTGTGCCAATCGCACTGTCTCTGACACTCCCATCCCAATTACCCCAGTCACTGAATCAATCCACCTCATAGAGGGCCTTCCTCTCCTGCGCTGTCCCTCCACCCACCCAAGCATGATGTCTCTCTCTAAGGACTGGTCTCTCCTCACAACATGTCCAACATGGGCGTTGCTAGGAGAGGTTATTCTTTGGCAAGTGACATCATCCTTGGAAGGATGGAGAGACGACAAAGGAGAGGAAGGACCTCAATTAGACGGATTGACACAGTGACTGCCAGAAAGTGTGACTGCCAGGACAGCACAGGAGAGGACAGAGTTCAGATCTGTTGTTCATACGCTGTGAGCTGTAGCTGACTCGATGGCACCCAACAACAACAACATGGGAGACACGTTAGAGTTTCAGGGGCCTTAATGGTTTTGGAAACCTATGGTCACAGTTTTCTTCAGTGGAGTGGCTCACCAGTTAGACCTTTTAGTTAGAAGCATGAACAATGAGATTTGTCTGGAAGAAACATCTATTTATCTATTTTTCTGTCCAAGAGGGAATACATTTTCATTTCGCAGAAGTGGGTATGACATAAATCTGGCTGTCTGCTCAAGTTTTGTGCTCCACCTTCTATAGTTGAAGCTTTACTCAGGCACCACAATATTCATATTCCCTTGCAACCAAGTAATCAAGTGACGCCTTCACAGTGGTATTGGTGAAGAGTATAAGCATATTACTAGTTTCAATTAACAAAAATACAAACAAAATGATTGATAAGGTTTTTCCAGGCCAAGGAGTATGAGAAAAAAAATTTCCCTTGCCTATTTATGTTCATGTAAAATTTACCCTTTTTCTTCAAAGATTTTTGAAAAAGTGAGTGCAGAGTCAGAAGACAGAATAAGGATGAATTCTGAAATCTTCTAAATTACTACACAGAGGGCTATTTGTCAACAATCATATCAGTATTACATCATGAAGAGAACATACAATTTGAATGTGTTAAATAATGTCTACTATGTTAAGTTCTCTTGGATTACTTTTAACTGTTGAACAAAACACCAAAATTCAGAGGCTAAAAATAATAACAAGGATTATCTTTTGCTCCTAAACTTACATTTGAGCAGGGCTTGGTCGGGATATGCTGCTCCACGTGGAAGAAGCCGGGGCACATTTGTGGGGACTGGATAATCCATTCTGAAGACGACTTACATGGCTGGTAACCCTGTCCTGGTCTTCATCCTGGAGCTCAGCTGGGCTTAGCACTGGAGGCCCAGCTCTTCTCTGTTCTGGTCTTTCCATCAGCTGCTTGGATTCCTCATGGAATGGCGGCTGATTTCCAAGAGCAAATGTTTCAAGAAACAGACAGCAAATAACTTATTGAGGTTTGGACCTAAAAACTGGCACAATGTCATCGCCATCATATTGCACAGATTAAGCAGTCACAGAACTCGGGTCCAAGGGATGGGACAGATATCCCTTTTCAGTGGAAGAACGCCAGTGAACTTTGAGGCCGTGCTTTCAAATCGTCATGTAGACCACTGTGGTTTTGGAGTTCAGGCTGTAGTAGCTCGTGTTAGAGTTACAAATACTACATTAAGAGAGGAGAAAAAGCATTGACCCCTCAGCAGTCATTTGCATTTTAAATTGTACGTCATGAAGCAGAAACAAACAACAAGACTTCCATGGGGGCATCTTTATCTTTGGTCCATCTCAAAATCAAGAGAGTTCAGAGAAGCCCACTGAGCTCAGCTTTGCGGATGCACTCGTGATCTCTTCTGAGTCAATGAGCTAAGGCTGCGCACAGACAGAGACAAGCAGGTGAAGGACATTCACAGATGACTCAGGGAAAGGTAATTACGAATAGTCAACGTGGAAAAAAGCTGCCAACGTCCTTCTTCCTTCTTAACAAGATTCTGATTTCTTTCAAGATGTTACCAGCTTTCTCTCCTGCTGGTTGAGTGTGACCATGAAGAGGAGCTGGACTTTGTTTTGCGTAACAGCACGTGGAAGGCCCATGCTCACCCAGCGCTGGAACTTCAGTAGAAAAACAACAAAGGGAAACAGGTACTGCTTTGCAAAGTGCACTCAGGGAGGGGCCATGAAGGGGAGGGAGGAAAAGGTTCCACAATGAGTGAATGAAACCTCAGCCTTTCTGTAATCTTCTGTTTTTGGTTGTTTTTTTTTTTTAATCACAATTTAAAGTTTTTTTTTAAAAAAAATAGGAAGTAAGAGACCACCACTATGCGGGCTCCATTCCACTGTTGCAATGGTTTCCTGAACAAGAGTGTGTGAGTCACGGACACCCTTCTATCTACAGTCCACTCCTGGTGGACTGCTACCTCACTTTTACAAATACGTGTTTTCGGTCCAGTCTCACGCCTGGATTTTTCACTCATTCTTTAATTTTGTGGATCTCTGAAGCCTCCCATTTCATTCTTCTTTTATCTGCTGCTTCAGTGTCCCTAAATTTTATTTCTTTTGTTGTTATTGAGAATAAACACATCAAAACATGCACCAATTTAACAGTATCTATTTGTACAGTTTTAATGACCTGGACAACCTTCAGATTATGCAAACATTCTGTCCTTATCTGAGTTCTCGCTCCCTCCTTAACACAAGCTTACTGCTATCTAAGTTTCCTTCCAGTTGTCTTTACGAACTTGATCTCTTAAAGGTAGATCTTTAAAAAGCATAAAACACAAGGCAGATTTTTTCCCCTCCACTTTTTTTACTAGTTGGAGTAATCATTTGTGCAATTTTAAGATGACTTCAAGTCACAGTTTCTGTTTAAGATTTGATTATTGAAAACAATAGTTTCACAGCTCCAGTTTCAGAATGAGCTACCCTCCCCAGCTCCAGAAAGTCTGGAGTCCATGTGAGCTCAGATTTCTGGGTGTCGTTTTGGCCCCTTCTGAGCGGGATTCTTCCATGGAGTCTTTGATCAGGATGTTCCGTAATGGTTGCTGGGTGGTAGGAAATTCTTCTCTGCTCCTGGGGAAGGAGGCGGTTGTTCACAAAGGCTGTCAGCCACATGCTCTAAATCCTCCCGTTCCTCGCTCTCTTCCTTGGCTGCATCTGGTGAAAAGACATCAATTGTTAGGATTCAGGCGGCTAATTGCGGACTTAAAAAAAATTCTTTTATTTCATTTTATTACTTTTGTGTGTGTACTGGTATAGGAGGAGATTGTCCCTCCTTCTCCAGCAGAGCATCTGGTGGATTCAAACTGCATACCGCTGGGATTACAATGCAGCTTCTTGCCATTAGGCCACCAGAGCTCCCTTGATTGCAGACTTTTAAGAGTCAAGACATCACACAACGAACTAGGAAGGAGTGTTCGTGGGAGGACATTACATATTGGACTGCTAATCAAATGACGGCAGGTTTGAATCTTTCCTCTAAGGAGGAAAGACAAGGCGGTCTGTTAGGATTTACAGTCTCAGTAGCCTAATGGAGGCTTGCCATGAGTTGAAGTAAACTCAATTGCAGTGGAGTTTTTTTCCTCTTAAAAAAGGCTAATGAGGCTAAGATGTATCGCCTTGGGGAAGAGCAGTTAGAGGCCTCTATAAATTCTTGAGGAGCGATATGTCAGTTTGAAGACTAAGGTGTGCCTGTTTTCAGCCACTTGCTGTGCTTCTGGGAGCTGGACAATGAGTGATGATGACAGAAGAATTGGCGCCTTTGAGCTGTGGTGTTGGAGAAGAGCACTGAATATCCCATGGACGGCCAAGAGAACAAACAGGTCTTGGAGAAGGTGCAGCCAGAGTGCTCCTTGGATGTAAGGATGGCAAAGCTTCACCTCTCCTACTTTGGGCATTTTTGTGAGGAGAGGCTACTCCTTGCAGAAGGACATCATGATTGGAAAGGTGAGGAATGGTGGAGAGGAAGACACTCAGTCAGGCGGATTAACACAGCGCCTGCAGCAAAGGGTTTTAGGTGTCAGAGACTGTGAGGATGACACAGGATAGGACAGTGGTCAGATCTGTCATTTACAGGGTCGCTATGAGTCACACTTGACTCAACGGCACCTAACAACAACAACAACAATGAAGGTACACCCCTTTACCTATATTTGAATGTCAGTCCTCTTTGGTGAAATGTCAACTCAAGTCTTTCCCTATTTTACAAATGGAATATTTGTATCTCGTTGTTGTATTTTTATTATGAAACTCTCATTGAAGATACGATTTCCAAAGATACTCCTTCAGTTGGTAACTTGTCTTCTCACTTTTTTGGTAAAGTTGTTCACCACTGCGGTTTTCTTAACAACCCAGATTGTTCTGGTCATTTCTATCAGAACACTGATTGATAGGGACCTCCTGCAGCAGCTGTTACGTGCCTTCGAGTCGGAAGCGACTCATAGCTGACCCTCCAGCAGGTTTTCAGAGGCTGTAAATTGCGCAGAAGATCATCCATTTTTCTCCTAAGGTGCAGTTGATGAATTCATACCTTTGGGTTGGCGGTTCAAGTCCTTACCCACCCAGCATTGGCTTGAATAGTTTTTCTAGAAGTAAGCTTGTTACTATTCAAATGTCTTATTGACCAGTGAGGACTTAAGTATGTTTTTAAGTGCTGTCGAGTTGAGTACAACTCATAGTGACCCTATAAATGAAAGATTGGAATCCTGTTCTATAACTATCGTCATTTCTCTAATGTTCATAGAGTTTCCAAAGGTCTGTTGTTTAAGAAGTAGATGCCAATCCTGTTTTCAAGTCTGTCAGTCTGGAAGCCCTACCAAACCCTGCTCAGTGTGGGTAACCATTGTGGCGTTTGACACACCTGTGGACCAGAAGTCAGTATCACAGCAACCCCAAGCCTTCTCAGTGCAGCAAACTGACAGAGAGGCGCTATACCTTTGAGAAGAAGGTTCTTCCCAAGCACAATTAACACTACACAGGCCCTCAGGACTAACTGACTTTTAAATACAAAGGCCCACCCACCAGGTCCTGATTGACTTAGACAAGAGGCTTCTAGCTCACAGCTGATTGGTGACTAACTTCAGGAGACCAATCAAATGACACAAGATTTTTAAAGAAACAAACCCCAAACCAACAATTTACACCTGATTTTCACCTAAATCAAGAGAACCTACTCCCCAGCATCTTTAATGTAAGCATCCCCAGTGGCATAGTGCACTGCATGATGTACTGGTAATGAGGAGGCCTGTGGTTCAAGACCTTCAGCTGCTCCAATGGGGGGGGGCAGTATAAACAGTCTCCTAACATCAAATATCCCATATTTATTCAAATTGTCTCCGCATTCCATCCTACATAGTCTTTTAAAATTTTTTTTTGTAGATTTTCTTTGATTTTGTAAATTGAGTATAACAAACTTTTACTTTGTATTTTATTTCTTTTTCCTTAGAAAAAATAAGCAAAAATAATGAAAAACTAAGTAACAGTAGTCAGTTTGAACGACCAATAAATATATGAGAACAAAAAGTTCGATCTCGCAGGAATGAAAGATACACAAACTAAAATTACAGAACATAGGGGGGTTTTTGTTTGTTTTGTTGTTGTTGTTTTTGCATAGAGTATCGGCAGAGACAGAATAAAGATGATATCCATTACTTGCTAGAATGTGGAATGATGCGATCACCCATACACTGCAGATGGAAATGTGGACAGTCACAATTTGGCCTAACGCTGTTCATGGCCTTAAACTTAGTAACACACTTCAAGGAATTTATATCAAGAACATAACTGGAAAAGTAGTAGAAATTTTACGTAGGAAATTTTTTTCTCTGTGAGGTCTAGTGGATTGAAGGTTAAATTGCTAACTCAAAGGCCCCAACCTCTGGCAATTCAAATCCGGCAGCAGCTTCACAAGAGAATGATGGGCTGTTTACTTCCAGGCAATTTACAGCCTCAGAAAGCCAGTACTATGAGTCAGTCTGATTTGAGGGTAATGAGTTTAATTTTAATGTCCAAAACTTTAGAGAAAAATTAAATAAATAGATTATAATATAAATTGTAGAGGAAATGCTGTTTTGCAAATGGAAAATTTTGTATTGACTAGTATTTGTTGGTAAGAGAAATGCTGATATTTAATAACATATATTACATGAAAAGGGTATATCACAATGCCTAAATATATGGATTTAGATAGATACACTGCTGTGTGTGTCATTGGGTTGGAACTGACTCATAGCTGACTCTTCAGCAAGTTTTCAGAGGCTGTAAATTGCTTGAGGGGAAATTTCCATTCTCGTGCAGAGCAGCTTTTGGGTTTGAACTACTTGCCTTTGGGCTGACAGTGTAACTCCTTACCCTTTGGGCCCCCAGAGCTCCCTAGTTAGGCTTGAATATCTCTATGTATTTTTATGTCTCTCTGTCTGCATCTGTGCTAGTAAGTAGCTTCTCTCGTGGCTTAGTGGTTAGAAGTTGTGCTGTAATCCCGAAGACTCACAGCTCGAATCCACCAGCAATCTCCTCCCGTGTAATTAACTGGCTCTGAAAACCCGCTGTAGGGTCATCTAGGGGTTGTTCTGACTTGATGGCACACAGCAACAACAGCCATCTGTTGAAGGAACCTCTGGTGGTCCAGGGGTAAGGAGCTGTACTGCAAATCAAAAGGCACGCGGTTGGACTCCTTCCGCTGCTCTGTGGGAGAATGACAGGCAGTCTCCTCCCGCGTGATTTACCGTCTCTGAAAACCCACTCGAGGGGCAGCTGGGAGGTGGTTTTGATTCCGTGGTTCACAAAGATGACAAAAGTCTTATGTTGAACACTTGAAGTGTGCTTATGCAGCTAACTGGGAATTGAATTTCAAATTTCATTTAATGAATTTAAATACTATTTAAAATCTTGTATTCAATTCAGTTGTTAGGATATGTTAGAGTATGTTTGGAACAATCTGGGTATTTCAATCTGCTTTTGTAGCTTTAAATGTTAGAAATATAGATGAAATACTTTATATGAAAATTCAGAGTCTGAATTGAGATAAATAACAGCAATAAAATAAACATCAAATCTTAAAGACCCACTTAAAGAGACTGTAAAGTATCTCATAAATTTTTATATTCATTATAGGGTGAAATGATAATTTTTAATACACTTGTTAAATAAAGCATTACTCTAGTTTAGTTCACCATTTTTAACTCTTTTTTATTGCACTTCGAGTGTAAGTTTACAGAGCAAGTCATCCATACAGATTCTGTTTCATGGCATGAGGTACGATCTCCGCTCTGTAAGAGCGCACTTCCGCTTCCTCCATAGAAATCCCACCGTCCTTCTAGACTAGCCTCTCCTGCCTCCTGACATGGTCAGTAGTAACCTGTGCACTGCCCTTTTGATGCCCTGGGGAGTGAGGCAGCTAGCAGGTTACTGGCCACTTTATGTCCCTCTATTTGACGTGAGTTTAGTACCATCTCAAAAGTTTATGAAGGGCCCGAGCCTTCGAGATTTCACCAGTGTCTCTGTGATTTTGAACTTTGCTCTGCTTTTTTTGTTTGCCTATTGTGCCTACGACCCTCTTCTTCAACCCCTTTTAGAACTGTTAACAGTGATTTTGTTGTTATGTGTTGGAGAAGAGTACTGAACATTCCATAGCAGGTCAAAACAACAAATATGTGCATGTGGAGAGGGTGCAGCCAGAGTGCTCCTTGGAGACCAAGATAATAAAGCTTCATCTCATACGCTTTGGGCCTATTACTAGAGAAGGATGTCATTCCTGGAATGGTGAGGAAAAGAGGGAAGACCCTCAACCAGTGGATCCACACAGTGACTGCTGCACTGGGCTCCAGTGTGTCAGAAATTGTGAGGATGGCACAGGATAGGACAGGGTTCAGATCGATTTTTCGTAGGGTCACTATGGGTCATACTTGACTTGATGGCACCTAACAACAACAACAACATTGCACGGATCACCCCTTTATTGCATAGTGCCTTTTCTTTCACTCAACTTACATCTTGTATCGAGTTACTGACTTAACTCCACTTTCCTCCCCCTCACATCCCTGGTAACTCCCAAAGAACGTTTCTTTCTCTATGTAAACTTTTCCTTTATTATTCACTGCCTTTGAGTCAGAACTGCCTCATAGCAGACCGTCTGATGAGTTTTCCAAGTGTGTAAGTCACACAGACGGACATTGCCTATCTTTTTCTGACATAGCGGCTGGTGGATTTGAACTGCTTGTCTCTGGGCTGACAGTGCAACTTCTTATACTGTAGGCCACCCAAGCTCCTTGACCTTTCTTTATGTTTTTAGGATTGCAGATTCATATTACATGTGCACGTTTGTGACTGACTTGTTTTCCTTCAGAAAATGTTCTCTGTGCTCATTTATGGTGTGTTGTTTGCTGTTTTTTGTCGTTGCAGAGCATTCCATCATACTATAGTTTCTTTAGTCATCCATTCATGGGAACTTAGGTTGTTTCCATCTCTTTGCTATTGTGAACAATGCTACAGTGAACATGGGTGTGCATTTACTTGTTTGAGTCGCAGCTCTTATTTCTATGCTGATACGTTCTTAGTAAAGGGATTGCTGGAGGTATTTCTATTTCCAGCTTCTTAAAGACATGCCAAACTCTTCCACAGTATTTGCTCCATATTACAGTTCCATCGGCAATATACAAGGATTCTAATCTCCACAACCTTTCCAGCATTTGTTGTTTTCTGCCTTTCTGAACTTGTTTTTTCTTAGGATTTTCACTGCTCTTTCTAAAGTGGTGGCCTGTGTCCTAGGGAGCTGCATTGCTAAGCAAAGGCCTTTCTGATGGTTCAAATCCCCCAGTAGCTCCTCTGGAGAAAGATGAGAACTCTCCTCCCGCATCTGTAATGACAGGCTCAGAAACTCAGGGACGGGTCAGCTAGGAGCCGGTTCTGGTTCCACGGCCGTGTGTGAGGGATTCTATACAATGGAAAGTCAGCCGTATGGACTCATGGCATTTCCGTGGACAGTACCCACCGAGTGGGAAAGAAGGACACTAAGGAGACAGAGCTTTCTTTAGGGGAGCTCGATGACTGACTTTTCCGGTAATGGACACATGATTTTAATAATGAAGAAAATACTGGTTAAAAAAAGATGATGCAAGATCATTGGTAGCAGCAAGAAATAACAAAAATCGTTTCCAACATGCATCTCATGACTTTCCTCAAAGAACTAACACATTGTCAGGAAGAGGTCTCTAGACGTAACACTTCCCAGAGCAGTAGCTAAAGTGAGAGGAAGTTTGGTTATTCTAGGTCCACATGTGGGGATTTGAGGGCGTCTGTTAACATTACAGTTATTCAACACATTTTGTGATAACTTCTTCTGAGCCACGAATAATTTGTTATCTCTGTGCATCCTGGCTCTGAGTTCATGCTTTTCTTTTCCTTGGGGATTTTATTATTAGATTTTTGAAAAGATAAACTATCTTTGGAAGCAATGTAAGGCTCGTTTCAAGGAGTTCTAGCTATTTTGTGGAGAAATCAGACTCTGACTAGAGCAAAGGTGAACTTGCAGTTTTGATGAGCATATTTTTTTTTCTTGTTCTTTCCAATGAATTCAGTCGTTTGAGTTATCTTTAAGGAAATTGCTGAAACACAAAACATTTTGTTGAGTTAATTACATGATCTCCCCATCACCAATCTTACATTTCCTGGAGTGAAAGGCTGAGATTCTGTTGAGACAGCAGAGATTCAAACCCAAGTGTCTGTAACTTAGGTCCCTGGGGAGTCTGTTCTTGAGCTCTCGTGCCTGTGTAAGGAGGGACATTGTCAATCCAAACGCAGGTGTTTCCAAGCCACCAGCTGCTTCCAAGGAGAAAGAGGGGCAGTCGCTGCTCCCCCCTCCTGGGTGATTAACAGCCTCTGAAAATCCACTAATGAGTCAACTGTGAGTTGGTTTTGACTCCAGGGCACGTGACAGCAACACTGAGCAAAGACTGAAGTTGTCAACTATTTCTTTTTATTTGGATTCACAATCAACACACAGAGTAACATCAGTCAAGAGATCAAAAGGCGTGGTGCCTCGGCGAAACCCACTGTCAAGGACCTCTCCAACACAAAAGAGTGAGGATTCCACCTTAAAGGCTAAGGTGCGCCTTACTGAGTCAGGGTCTTTTCAATTGCTCCCTACACATCTGCAAGTTGGACAACGAATAAGGATGACAGAAGACAAATCTGTGCCCTTGAATGGTAGTGCTGGGGAAGAGAACAGAAGGTCCTGTGGACTCTAGAAGAGCAAGCCTTCCCTGGAGGAAGTGCAATCAGGGTGCCCCATAGAGGCAAGGAGCGGGAAACTTGATTTCACACACTCTGGGCATGTTGTCAGGAGGGACCGATTCTTGGGGAAAGGTGGAGGGTCAGAGAAAGAGAGGAAGACCTTCAACAAGATGGTCTGACAGAGTGACTGTAGCAACGGGCAGGTCAGAGACCTTGAGGACGGCACAGGATGAGGCAAGGTTCAGATCTGTTGTTCATAGAGTTGCTGTGAGTTGTCATTGACTCAATGGCACCCAACAACAACAAGAAGAGCATTAATTTAAGGCTTGGCTGTTTGAATCCACCCAGCCATACCAGGAAAGACAGACTTGGAACTCTGCTTCTACTAAGATCACGCCCAGGAAAACCCTGGAGTCACGATGCAGGAATCAACTGAACGACAAGGAATTGGGGTTTGTCTATTTGCTTGTTTGTTGACTTTCTTGCCTGTGGTTCCACCCTGTGTAAGTCCCAGGACATCATACTTGGAAGCATGGAGGTCAGCACAAGACAAGAAGATCCTTAACAAGGTGAAAGGCACAGAGATGGTAGCAACAGGCTCTCGTGTGTCAGAGCTGGTGAACACGGCACGGGATAGACAGGGCTCAGATCCATTGTTCAGGGGTCACTATGAGTCACACTTGACGCAAGAGCACCCGCAACAATAGCAACACCCCAGAAGCACACAGGAAGTGCAGGGGCCTCTGTGGTATCTCTGGGGCTCTAAGTGCAACAGCGGCTCCAAGGGAAAGAGACGGGCAATGTCATCCCATGTGATTTACAGACTCCGGAAAGTCAGTCCTGACACAATGAGTCTGAGGTTTTCTTGTTTGGGGTTGTTTGTTTTGTTTCTAATACACTGTGAAATGAAGGAAACTTCTGATTCAGCTCAGTAAAGGGTCACACATATCTATCTTCTTTTCCTCAAATATCTTTGCGTAGCAAAATAGAAAGGAACATGAATATTAATTCAAAGGCAAAAAATAAAAACAAACATGTTTATGAAGGCGAATTAGCAATCAATTTTTCAAAGAGAGAAGTCAGGTGGAGAAATGATAACTTTCTCAGCAGAGTGGAGAAAGCGACACACGATGGATGTCAGAGGGAGAGATTCACGGAATAGTCGAGTTCATCTTCAGTACCTTGGAAATGCTTACAGCAGAGAGTGGTGGAAAATATTAGCATTGGAGCAGAATGGAGTCTCATGTTAAAAGCCTACTTGTTTTTGTTGTGTTGTTGTTAGGTTCCGTCAGGTTGCCTATGCCTCACAGCAACCCCACGAATAACAGCTCTGAAGCTGGCTCTGTGCTGCTGTCTTCACCGCCGCTGACATGCTTAATCCCATGACTGTAGTAACCGCGTCAATCCACCTTGTGGAAGAGTCTCCTGTTCTCCTGATTCTCCACTTTTTTTAAGATGGCATATTTCCCCCAAAGACTGTCTTCTCCTAACAACATGCCCAACGTAGGTGAGAAAAAGCTCCCCCATCCTTGCCTGTGGTTGAACATCATCCAAGGGGGATTCATTTGTTCTTTTCATTTCTGTTGTATTCTTGATTCTGCAATGCATTGTGCTCATCAAACCGTTTTAACACAAGAGAATAATAGAAGTTGTAAGAAGTGAAGCCAGAAGTTCAGTATTGTATAGCAAATATGTGGTAGAACAAGTCTTTATCTTTCCAGGATCCTAAATTGTGTCTTGGACATTATCTTTAAGCCTGGTGAGAATCAGACATCAGGCAACAGAATAATAGCATCATTAGCAGTCGAGCTGCCGGATGTACTCCATTTATCACTGCAGATGTGTTCACTGGGCGGAAATTCTGTGGCTTCAGGCTGAGGACGCTCACAGCTGCTGCAGGAGCTGGAAGAGCGATGCAGAACAAGACTGTGAGGGAGCTTCTTCCAGAGCCAGAGCCGCCCAGAGGCTGAGACAGCTCTCTATCCTGACTGTGGACCGGGAACACCAGAGCCCAGGGATTTCGCAGGGAAGGGACAAGGGCGGGGAGTGTCACAGAAAGGGCTGGGCAATTCTAAGCAAAGATCAAGCTTGAAGACTTTCAGGAAATAGCCACAAACACCAACAAGGGCAACAAATCCTTAAACACAGAATTTAGAAGCAGAAGGAACTTCAGGGAATATTAACAGAACACTATTGTCTTCCTGGTAGTGGTGATGAGTCTACAGCCCATTGCTGTTAATTCTGTCTGACTCAGTGAGGCTCGTTGGTAAGACGGAGGTCATGATAGCTTACTTTTGTCAGCATTAAATGAAGTAATGAGTACAAATACCTACCACTCCACGGGTGTTGTTGTTAAGTGTCATCAAGTCATAGATGACTCATAGTGACCCTGTGAACGAAAGACCTGAACATTTGTATAACTTTCTTTGTTTCTCCAAGTTCATAGAGTTTCCAGAACAAATATGGAACTCTTCCCAATCCATATTTGTTCCAGTTCCCAAGAAAAGTGATCCAACCAGATGTGGAGACTATCAAATAATGTCATTAGTTTCACATGCTGCTAAACACTGCTGAAAATTATTAAAAAATGGCTAGAACAATACGTAGATAGTGGACTGCCAGAAGTTCAAGCAAGATTTGGAGGAGGCCGTGATGATACCAAGGATGTCATTGCTGCTATCAAATGGATTCTGGCTGAAAGTAAAGAATACCAGAAGAACATTTATTTATACTGTATTGACTAAACAAAGGCATTTGACTGTGTGGATCATAACAGGTGGTGGCTGACATTGAGGAGAATGGGAATCCCAGAGCATTTAACTGTGTCCATGTGGAAACTATACCTGGACCAGGAGGCTGTGGTGTGAGCAGAGCAAGGGAACACTACATGCTTTAAAATTAAGAAGGGACTGCATCAGGGTTATATTCTCCTCTCTCCATACTTATTCAATCTGTATGCTGAGAAAACGATTTGCGAAGCTGGTCTCGGTGAAAAGGAAAGTGACATCAGGATCAGAGAGATGCTTATCAATAACCAGCTTATGCAGGTGACACAGTCATGCTGGCAGAAAGTGAGGACTTGAAATACTCATTACAGAAGCTCAAAGAATGCAGCTTTCAGTATGAATTGCACTTTCAATGTCAAGAAAATAAAGATTCTTACCACTGGAGCAATGGGCAACATCACAATAACTGGAGAAAAGATTAAAATTGTCAACAACTTCATTTTATTTGGATCCACAATTAACACCCTTGATACCAGGAGTCAGGAACTAAGGAGACATATTGCACTGGGAAAGTCTGCAGTTAACGACTTCTCCAAATTATTGAGTAGTAATAATGGCAGTGTGAGGACTAAGGTATGTCTATTCAGCCCATGGTCTCTCTGATCAGTTGCTATGCATCAGAGGGCTTGACAATGAATAAGGATGACAGAAGAATTGATGTCTTTGAACCTGGTGTTAGAGAAGAGTCCTAAATGCCATGAGTTGCTAAAAGAAAAAAAAAAAGTGCTCTTTGGGACTGGAGAAGAGTACTGAACATTCCTTGCACTGTCAAAGGAACAAATGAATATGTCCTGGAGAGGGTGCCACCGGAGTGTCCTTTGGAGGCAAGGATGATGAGGCTTCACCTCACATACTTTGGGATGTTGCTAGGAGGGACTATTCCTTGGAGACGGACATGAGGCTCAGAAAGATGGAGGGTCAGTGAAGGCGAGGAAGACCCCTAACCAGATGTACTGACACGGTGTGCGCTGCAATCAGCTCTATTGTGAAAGAAATTGGGAAGATGGCGAGGATAGGACAGGGCCCAGGTCTGTTGTTCACAGGGTCATACTCAACTCAGTGGCACCTAAGAACAGCCACGTCATCTGGTAGATGGTAAGAAATCAAGCAACGCTTTGTTAGTGATACTACTCTTTTCTTCTCTCTCTTCCTCTTACCTAAAGATCTGATTTGTCTTTTCAGTAACTGGCTTACCCATTGCTCCATGAGAGAAAGAGGTGATAACCTGCTTCTGTGAACCCTAGGGGGCAGATGTGAGTTCCCTAGGCTCCTTCGAAGCTGGATGCAACTCGATGGAAATGCGTTTTTAGGTTTATGCTATTTATTTCCAGCCAGTACGTTGTTGCCTTATAAAATTTTATTAAGGAATTTCTATCACTATTTTCAGTACTTAAGTTTCTTTTCCCACTATCAGCCCAACTTCCTCACTCCCATCACTAATAACTGTCAGTTCATCTTGATTGCATGTTTGGTGAATATTAAACTGCAAAAGTTGGTAAATTTTTATATCTTTGGGATTTCTGATTGATGTAGAAATTTGAATAATAGTTGTATATATTAACTAGTTTTCCTAGTATGTGTATGGATATTATCTTATCTAGTACTAAACTTCAGGTGGTGGTGGTTGTTGTTAAGTGCTGTCGAGTCGAGTAATGTGAATGAATGTGTGCAGCTGATTTTTCACTTTTTTTGTCACATCACAGCCTCCCCGTTTCTCATCACAGACATACAGATGAAGGACTGGGAAATCATGTTTAAGATGTCAAGGGAAGTCTCTAGAGAAAGCACATGAGTCTTAGTCATATAATTGAGACCAGTTGGTGTACGCACATTGTCTGAAGTCACATAAAGCTGGGTGACTCAGCCGCGGGTCCTGTCTCCACCGAACACTGCCAACTGGAGTGCACAGTGTGGCCCAGGGGAGGCTCTATGCAACTCTGCTGGCTTCACCTCGGGCTTAAACAGGTTGGCTGAGAGTATTTCACCATGTTGACAGAGATACACAGTGGATACCGATTAAGCGTCTTCCTTTTTGAAAGCAATCCCCCACAACAGCATGACCTGAGCCTCCACTAACGCCGTATCTCCAGGCGGCCCCAGGGCCTTCTCACCTGTTCTGCGCCTGGCCAACTCTCCCACCGTGGCAGTGGACAGGTACACAGCTCTTGCCAGCTTGGACTTCCTCGTCATTTCTCATGCCCCACCCTCTCCTTGCTACCAAACCAGATCCAATTTCTCCTGTTAGTAGAGTTTGTTCATTCACGTAACAAATCTCTGCTGGTGTTTCTCAAGTGCCAACACCACACTGGGCATAGAGTGAAGTGAGTGGGCCATCATGACCTTCCTTGCCCAGGTGTGGCCAAGGAGTACAATTAAGCCTTAGCTGAAAAGATGGGGGTTCAAAGCCACCCAAAAATACCTCAGAAGACCTGACCATCTGTGTCTGAAAGGCACAGCCTTGATACTTGGCAGAGCAAAGGCGAGATGGGGAAATGTAAGAAAGGCTCCCAAGTAGGTGAGAATCGGGCTGTTCAGGAGAGGAAGAGGGTCCTTAAAGCCTGGCGGTGTGCACGGGTCAGACTCTGCAAGGGCCGGGAAGGCACAGAGGAGCGTGCTCTGATACCTTAAAGGAACTGGAAGGAGAACTTTCAGTTGTGATTCTGTGAATTCCACTTACTCCTATAAACCTCCTCCACTTCCCGAAATCCCAAGTGATTTCTAACTTCTTTGATTTCCAAAGAAATTGTTGGCTCTTTGCAGCAGACTTCCTCAGAATTTGTGCACTGTTTATTTATTTTTTTTTTATGTTGTCATGTTATTTTGTGCCATCAAATCCACTAAGACTCATCGCGATCCTGTGAGCAAGAGGCCTGAACCCTGCCCCACCCTGGACTATCTTCATCAGGCTGAAGCCCGCTGTTACCGTCCCTGCGTCAGTTCATCTTATTTGGGGTCTTCCTCTTTTTCTCAGACCCTCCACTCTTCCCCAGCAAAGGACTGACCCCTCCTGACGGCTGCTCAAGGAACGTGAGACAAAGTGTCACCATCTTTGGCTCCAAGGAGCACCTTACTGCGTGTCCTCCAAGACAAACTTGTTTGTTCCTTTGACAGTCCGTGAATATTTGGTTTGTTCTTCTGACAATCCGCGGAACTCTTCCTTAACACCACAGTGCAAAGTTGTCAGTTCTTCTGTCATCCTTAGTCATCGCCCGACTTTCAGATGAATAGGAAGTACGTGAATACCACGGCACAAATGCACAAATTCTGAGGAAGGCTGCTGCAAAGAGCCAACAGTTTCTTTGGAAATCAAAGAAGAAAGAAATCACTTGGGATTTAGGCAAGTGGAGGAGGTTTATAGGAATAAGTGGAATTCACAGTCACAGTTGAATACTTGAGTACGTGAATACCAGGTGTACCTTAGTCTTTATGTTGACATTGCTGCTCTTTACTACTTTGGAAAGATCCTTGACAGTAGATTTTCGCAATACAACATGTCTTTTTGATTTCTTGACTGCTGCTACCAAAGGTGTTGAGTGTGAATTCAAGTAAAAGAAAATTGCTGAAATTATGAGGGAGTTCTTCCCTTTGGGTTTTCTAAGTGCAGGTCTTTGAACATTTTGTTATAATACTTTGCTTTGTCTTCTTGTGTCTTCCTTTGTGATCTTCTGTTTGGCTCTTACTCCAGCATTTCTTCCTTTTATTTTGACCTCCCTCCATTCTAGCATTTGTTGCAGAGGATAAAGGACTGTCGTCTGCAATATGGCTTGAAGCTCAACATCAAGAAGACAAAGATTCTTACTACTGGGCAGAGTGGCAGCCCCGTGATGCATGGAGAAGAGATAGAGGTTGTTAACAATTTCAGCTTACTCGGGTCCACAATCAACACTCTCGGCACCAGCAGTCAGGGAATCAAAAGATGAATTGTATTAAGAAAATCTGTCAGGGATCTCTCCAGAGTGCTGAACAAACAAGTTCTTGGAGGAAGTCAAACCAGGATGTATCTTAGAAGCAAGGATGGTGAAACTTGGTCTCCATACTGTGGGCATGTTGTGAGAGGGGCCAGTCCTGGGTGAAAGACATCATGCTGGGAAAGGCAGAGAGTGAGAGGAAGAGAGGGAGACCCTCAACAAGACAAGTGACACAGCGACTGTACCTCTGGGCGTGGGCAGCACTGAGATCATGAGCTTGATGTACGACAGGACAAGATTCAGATCTGCTGTCTGTACAGCTGCTGTGAGTTGGAGTCCACTTGACAGCTCCTAACAACAGCAACAAGTCCTAATAACAGAATCTCTGTAAGAATGTGTTCAAATCGAGGATATCTTATTTCTCTGGAGAAGGTTTGATCACATCATTTTCATATAAGCATTTTTTTGTTTGCTCTACAGTTATAAGTATCCAAACATAATGTATCATATACTTCTTCAGGTTTTAAAATGTACAAATTATGTCAGAATAGATCTTGATGCAAGTCTTTTTGGTTTCATACTGCGTCTGAGATCTGCTCAAGCTTACAGATGCAGCTCCTGTTAATGCAAAACTTATACTTGGACCAGGAGGCAGTCGTCAGAACAGAGCAAGGGAACACTGCATGGTTCAAAATTGGGAAGGGCGTACGCCAGGGATGCATCCTATCTCCATACCTTTACAACCTATATGCAGAACAGATTATCCGGGAGGCTGGGCTCTATGAGGAGAAATGTGGGGTCAAGATTGGTGGATGATTTATCAACAATCTGCGTTATGCGATGGCACAATCCTGCTTGCTGAAACTGAAGAGGACCTGAAGCGCCTGCTGCAGAGTGTCAAGGACTGCAGCCTACAATATGGATTGAGGCTCAATGTCAAGAAGACAAAGATTCTCACCACTGGACCAATTGGCAGCATCAGGATGGATGGTGAAGAGATTGAGACTGTACACAGCTTTAGTTTGCTTGGCTCCGTAGTCAACAGTCTTGGCACCAGCAGCCAAGAAATTAAAAGGCGCATTGCCATGGGAAAGTCTGCTGTTAGGGACCTCTCCAAAGTACTGAAGAGCAATGGTGTCTCTCTGGAGACTAAGGTGCGTCTGATACAGGCCATGGTCTTCGCAATCACTTTTTATGCATCAGAGTTGGACAATGACCAGGGAGAAGGAGAATTGATGCCTTTGAGCTGTGGTGCTGGAGAAGAGTATTGAGAATACCATAGACTGCTAGGAAAACAAACAGATTTGTCCTGGAGAGGGTTAAACTGGGTGGCTCCTTGGAGGCAAGGATTCTGAAGCTCCGTCTAACATACTTTGGACATGTTGTGAGGAGAGACCGGTCCTTAGAGAGGGACATCATGCTTGGGAGGGTGGAGGGACAGCGCAGGAGAGGAAGGCCCTCTATGAGGTGGATTGATTCAGTGACTGGGATAATTGGGATGGGAGTGTCGGAGACAGTGAGATTGGCACAGGACAGAGCGGAGTTGTACATAGGGTCGCTATGAGTCGCAGGTGACTCGACGGCACATAACAACAACAAACAACAATTTCCATCACATGAATATCCCACGTTTAGGGTGTGTGTGTGTGTGTGCGCACCACATTCTTCAATGGATGGGTTCAGACTTGGTTCCCTGAGCACATGTAAAGGATCGTGTAGAGGGGATGGATCCAGGAATGGGGCAGTTGGATTGTAGGATGCGTGCAGCATCAACCTACTGTTTTAGACATTGCTGAGGCACTGTTCAAAGTTGTGATATCAGTTTATATCCCAATCGGCAGAGTGTAGGTGGCTTCACATTCTTAACAGCCCACATAATTTTCCGACTTAAGGATCTGATGGATTCTGATGTATAAATTTACTCACCTGCCAGGAAAGTTAAGGGAAAATTAAAGCCTAATTCATTAAATGGACAGAGTTTACTTTCAAACTTTCCAAAAAGCAATAAATGTGAAAAACACATTTTTGAGAACTTAAAATTAATTCAGGGGATTATTTCTAAATCATCTAAACAACAAGAGGAATGTTAGGGACAATTATGTGGGAAAAGTGCAAGATTGCCTGTAGTATTACTTCATTCACAAGTTGTGTGCCATCAGTCAACTTGGACTCCAAGCAACCCTGCAGGACAGAGTCAGGGCAGAGCAGCATCGTCCCCTGGGATGTGCGAGGCTGCAGTGACAGAGAAGCATCCCCCGGGGTGCTCCAGGCTGCAATGACAGAACAACATTGTTCCCTGAGGTGCTCCAGGCTGCAATGACAGAGAAGCATCCCCAGCGTGCTCCAGGCTACATGCACTCTTTAAATTTTTTAAATTTTATATATTGTGAGAAATGTGTATGGGGATATAAGGGGGTGAGGGTTGGGAGCAGAAGGGTGATGATGGGCAGGGATGAAATTGCAGGGCTTCATAATTTTGTGGGCAGGAGGAGTAGGTGAAGGAAATGAGAACGATCCAGTGGGGACCAGAAGAGACAGGGTAATGGTGAGCATAGTCCAATGGTGATTTTTTTTAACAAAGAAATTGTCTTACTCATTTGTGGGTTTCTCATTTGGTAATGGGGCACAGACTCTCTGGCTTCTTCATGCTGCACAGGGGCATTGATGTGAAGGGGGCAAAGGGGAAGGGGTGCCCACTTTAACACCTTACTGGTGGTACTGAGTTGAAGCTGCTTGCCTTCTTGTTCTGTTGGAAGATATTTTTCTGACATTTACTGCCCTCTGGACTGTAAAGTGGTTTCCCAGGTGGGTGCAGTGGGGATGGCTGGCTGAGCCCTGAGGCTCCATCCTCCTTTGCTTCCTTAGCTGGCAGTTGTATTTCCCTTTTGTCTCTGGAACTGGATTCAGGGTTCAGGTCTGGAGTAAAACTCGGTGTTAAGTTTACCTACAGGAAAGGGAGCAAACCTAGAGAGAACAAACTTGTGAATTACAAAGAGAAGGGCTTTGGAGGTGTGACTTACAGGTGTGCTGGAGGAGAAGGTGGAGGAAAGTGGCCTAGACAAAATTCTCTGTACACCCTAGACAGTTTTCCCCAGTGACCTGATGGTTCTTCCCAGGGGTCAGACAGCACATCCCCAGGACCCAGTGGCTCACCCTGAGGGCAGAGCAGTTCACCTCAAAGGCTGACTGGCTCACCCCGAGGCCCAATGGACACACTCTTTAATCTTTAGGATAAAGATCTTGGCTGAGCAGCCAGCACCTCCCACTGTGCCATCAGGGTAATTTGTTGTTGTCTGGTACCATCAAATTGACTGACACTCAAAACGACCCCATAAACAACAGGTCTCAGCCTCGTCCTCTCCTGTACCATCCTCTCTATCTCCGACATGCGTGGCCTCTCTGTTTCAGTCACTGTGTCAGTCCACTTCGCTGAGGGTCATCCTCTCGTTTGCTGACCCCTTCCAAGCACCATGTCCTTCTCCAAGGACTGACCCTTCCTGACAACATGCCCAAAGTGTGTGAGACAGACTCTTCAGCCTGGCCTCTAAGGAGTGGTTGTTGTTTTGTTATGCACGACCAAATTGGAACCAACTCCTAGCAAACCCTCCAGTGGGTTTCCAGAGGCAGTAAGTCTCCTGGGAGGAGATTGCCCATCCTTCCCCTGAAGAGAAGCTGGTGGATTTGAACTGCATGAGTTTGGGGTTGAAGGGCAGCTTTCTATCACTAGGCCACCAGAACTCCTTTTAAGGAGCACAGCAACCTTTAAAATTATATCGTTATTAATATCAAAAATATAAAAAAATTTTTAACAAGGAAAACCCCAAATACTTTCATAAAAATAAGCAGAAGATTTTAATAGATGTCTTACTGAAGAATAAATACAAATTGATGATAAACACATAGACAGGTTCTCAGTCTCTTAGTCATTGTTCTTGTTGTTAAGTGCCATCTAGTCGTAGGCATTTCCCATCGCAATACGTTTTTTGATTTCCTGGCTACTGGTGCCAAGAGTGTTGACCGTGGAGCCGAGCAAACTGAAGGTGTGAACAATCTCAATCTCTTCACCATCCATCCTGATGCTACCGATTGGTCCAATCAAAAAACGTATTGTGATGGGAAAGTCTGCAGTTAGGGACCTCTCTAAAGTACTCAAGAGCAACGGTGTCTCTCTGGAGACTAAGGTGCACCTGGTACAGGCCATGGTTTTTGCAATCACTTGTTATGCATCAGAGAGTTGGACAATGACTAAGGAGGATAGAAGGAGAATTGACGCCTTTGAGCTGTGCTGGAGAAGAGTACTGAATGTACTATGTATGCCAAGAAAACAAATAGATTCATCCTAGAGAGGGTTAAACCAGGCTGCTCCTTGGAGGCAAGGATTCTGGGGCTTCGCCTGACATACTTTGGACATGTTGTAAGGAGAGACAGGTCTTTGGAGAGGGACATCATGCTGGGTAGAGTGGAGGGAAAGCGCAGGAGGGGAAGACCCTCTATGAGGTGGATTGATTCAGTGACTGGGGTAATCAGGATGGGTGTGTCAGAGGCAATGAGATAGGGCAGAGACAGGATAGAGCAGGGTTTAGGGCTGTTGTACATAGGGTCGCTATGAGTCGCAAACGACTCCACGGCACATAACAACAACAACAACAACAGTCGTAGGCGACTCATTGTGACCCTATGAACGAAAGTCCTCGACAGTTATTAAGGTAGTCACTCTTCTTATACAGTACGTATTCACTACTTGGTAATTACTTGTTGTGTTGCCTTACACAAATTGATTGAATTTTTAAAAACTTAGTTACCTGTTGGCTTCTTTTGCATTTCAGGCCTTTTCCCCCTGATATGTGTCTATTCCTGAACTAGGAGCTTGCGTTTTGAAAGAGAAGTGCTTCACAAAGTGAGCTGGGGGAGGGAGAGGGAGAAACACGCACTTCAGTGAATGAAAACCCAACTGTCCGTAAACTTTCTTTTGAATCACAAGTTTTAAAACTGTACACAAATGGAAAAAGGAAAAAAAAAGATGTTATGAGTGAAATCTTGAATGATCCAGGAAACATCAAAAGAAGATGGAAGAAATACGCAGAGTCACTGTACCAAGAAGAATTGGCTGACATGGGAAGACGTCAGGAAGTATCACATGATCATGAGTTAACTGTAATGAAGGAAGAAGTTTAAACTGCACTGAAGTAACTGGCAAAAAAAGGCCTTGGAAATAAATCAGGTAATAATCGGCATGTTTCAAATAAAAAATGCAGCTCTGGTCGTGCTTACCAGTCTGTACCAGGAAATTTAGAAGACAGTTACCAGGCCAACTGACTGGAAGAGATCCAGATTTTCTCCCATTCCTGTAAAAGGTGATCCAACAGAATGTAGAAATAATTGAACAACATAATATCACTTGTAAGCAAAATCTTGTTGAAGATCATCCAAAAATGACTAGAACAGTACAGTGACAGAGAACACAAAATGTGACTGGAATACAAACTGGGCTTAGAAGAGGACATGGTACCGGGGCGATAAATCCAGGTGACATCACCAACGCCGGGTGGATTCTGACTGAAAGCAAAGAGTACGGGAAGGAGGCCTATTTATGCTTTACTGACAGTGCAGAGACATTTGATCGTAGGGATCCTAACAAACTGTGGCTAACACTGAGACGAACGGGAACCCCAGAACGCTGATTATGTTCATGGAAACCTATACCTACATCAAGAGACTGTTGTCTGAACAGAGCAAAGGAAAATTGCATGGTTTGAAATCAGGAAAGCTGTGTGTCAGGGGTGTATTTTCTCCATACCTGTTCAATATATATGCTGGGTAGACCATTTGAGAAGCTGCACTCTGAAGAAGAAAGTGGCATCAGGATCAGAGGAAGATTCATCAAATACCTGCCTTGTACAGATGACACATCTTGCTTCTTGAAAGTGAGGAAAACCTGAAGCACTTGTTGCAGAAGATCAAAGAGTATAGCTTTCAATATGGATTACATCTCAATATCAAGAAAATAAAAATCCTCACCACTGGGCGGATAGGCAACTTCACGATAGAAGGAGATAAGATTGAAACTGTCAATGATTTCATCTTACTTGTCTTCACAATCAACACTTTTGGTACTGGCAGGTACCAAGGAGATCAGGAGGTCTCAGGAGATTGAGAGATGTGTTGTCTTGGGAAAGTCCGCACTCAGGGACCTCTCCAAATTACTGAGGAGCAATGATGTCAGCTTGTAGGCTAACGTGTGCCTGATTCAGACCATGGTCTTTCTGGTTGCTTTCTATGCATCTAGGAGCTCAAGTTTAAGGAGAACAAAAGAAGAATCTATACTTTTGAACTGTAGTACTGGAGAAGAGTATTGAACATATACTATGGACTGCCAAGAGAACACACAGGTCTGTCCTGGCGAGGGTAAAACCAGGTTGTTCCAGATTTTACCTGCCTGGACATGTTGTCAGGAGGGACCAGTTCTTGGAGAAGGATATCACAGTTGGAAGGAGGGTCAGCTCAGGAGAGGAAGACCCTGGACAACATGGGTTGACACAGTGACAGTGCAATGGGAGCAGGTGTGTCAGAGATGGTGAGGTCGGCGCAGGATAGGGCAGGATTCTGAGTCATTGTTCGTAGAGCTGCGATGATTGTAGTTGACTTGATGCCACATAACATCACAAACAAAAGTGAACAGAACAAGGTTTTATGTCAGAATTTTTATTTAGAAATTATTACTTGCTACGCTGTGATTCCTCATACAGCTCTGATCACATAAAGTTTTGTGTTCTTTTCATACACATTTTTTCCTGCAAAAATAAAATAGACACACACAAAGCATGCTAATGCTTAAAACAAATGATCAAAGCACAAAACAGAGTTTCTAAAATTAGCATCTTCCTCTGTAAATGTCAGGTAAAGAGAAAGTATTGCTGATGGTGGCAGTAGCCTGGTGGGGTGCTCAGTAAGATGTGAGGCTTGTACCAGAGCTGAAGACTTAGGCAGGTGTTTCTAGTCCTACAAACGTATATATAAGCCTTTCCTATGAAATTGTAATTCTAAAGACTTTTTATTCAAGAATCCATTTTTCCATTTGTTGTTGTTTGTTGGTATGCATCATTGAGTTGGAACTGACCCATTGTCGACTCACCAGCAGTAATCACATGGGAAGAGATTGTCCATTCTCGCTAGGAGCAGCTGGTGGATTCGAACCACCTGCCTTAGCTATTACAGCGCATATTCTTACCACTAGGCCACCAGAACTCCCATAGAAGTGCTAAACATAATGACAAAGATCTCCTTAGTTATATCATCAAGATTGATTCCTAGACCGTTCAGAGGTGTTAAAGAAAAACAAAAAAATTCATTGCCATTGAGTTGGAAATGACTCAAAAATGATCTTCCAGGGGGCATTTGAAAGCTGTATATGCTAAGATTTCCCATCTTTCTCCCTCAGAGCTGCGGATGGATTTGAACCAGAGAGATGTCCTCTTTGGGTTAGTAGCACAATGCAAGCTCAGTTAACTCCTTAAGGCCAGTTGTCTCGATTCCCAGCAGATATGACATCGTTGCTAGTTTCTCAGGTCTTTTCACAGATGTCTTCACTCAGAAGAGTCTTTCCTTCATGTTTGAGACTCAGTTCAAGTTTGGACAATTGTTTTCAAGACAAATGCCTGCCGCTCACCGCTGCTGGATGAGGCACGTTTTCAGACAGGAACCACGTGGGATTACCAATACCAGGGGGGCTGTCTTCCTTCCTGCAACGATCAGCTCGTGCCCTTATCATCTGCAAAACACAAACAAACAAACATGCATTTCCCTTAATGCCACCACATATTTAAAAATATCCCCCAGGGATCCACTCATTTCTGTATCACATATGAAACAAACATTTCCAGGCAAATCACATTGTCAAAGTCATAATAAAAGCCTAATTCAGGGTGATGTGATAGTGGATATTAATAAGCCACAGATACAGAGAACTATAGATATATTTCTTCCTGGGTAAACAATGCACTCTCAAAGTCCATGTTCAGCAAATTTAATAGCTAGTCACATTGGGACAGTGGTAGCTCAGGAGTAGAATTCTCAGTCTCCAAGTGGGAGACCAAGGTTTAATGTCAGTCAATGGACCTATGTATAGATACCACCTTTCTGTCACTGGAGACTTGCAGACTACTCAGACCATTCCAGAATGTAGAGAAGGATTAAGTACTCCCAAACTCATTTTATGAAGCAAGTATAACTTGCCTTGATACCAAAGTCACATAAAGACACTTACTGCATGAACGTAGACAAAAATTCTCAACAAAGCTTAAGTCACCAGTATCTGTCATGTACAAATATAATACATTGTGAGCAAGTACTTCCTGAACCAACCAAGTGGGACTCAAGGTTGGTTGAACTTCAGAAAAGCAACCAATGTATCCTTTACAGAAACAATATAAAGGAAAATAACCACATGGTCATGGAAATAGATCCAGAGAAGATATGTAAAAGAATCAATATGTATTCCTATGAAATAGGAACAGATGAGAAATTCTTCAGTATAACTAAAGGCCTATGTATGGAACTAATAGTCAACATCATTCTCAATGAACTGAGACTGAAAGCATCCCCATCTCCTTTGCAAATGGAATCAGACAAGGACACCCTTTAGCACCACCCATATGTGACATGGAATTGAGGTTTCACTAGTGCAATGAGACCAGAAAGGGAAATAAAAGGCAGCCAAATCTCTGCACAAGATCAAAGACTATATAATCTTCAAACTGGATTACATGTCAACATCAAGAAGGCAAACATCCTCATCACTAGGTCCATGAGAGATGGAGAAAAATTGAAATTGTCAATGATTTCATCTTCCTGGGATACACAATCAACATCCTTGGCACCAGCGATCAAGAAATCAAAAGATGTTTAGTTGCATTGGAAGTCTGCAGTCAAGGTCCTCTCCAATGTACTGAGGAGCAATGATGTCAATTCAAAGACCTAGTTTCCCTGATTCAGGCCACAGTCTTTTCAATCTCTTGCTATACATCTGAAAGCTCGACAATGAATAAGGATGACAGAAGAATAGATGCCTTTGAGTTGTGGTGTTGGACAAGAGTACTGAATATTCCAAACTGACAAAAGAATAAATATGTATGTCTTGGAGATGACAAAACTTAATCTGACATACTTTTGGCATTTTTCTAGGAGAAGCTATTCCTTGGAAAGGGACATCATGCTCAGAAAGGAGGAAGGTCAGCAAAAGAGAGGCAGATCCTCAACTAGTTAGACTGACATAGTTACGGCAGCAATGAGCTCACGTGTATCAAAGATGAGGACAGCACAGGGTAAGACAGGGTCAGGTCTGTCGTTCACAGAGTCACTGAGTCTACTCGACAGTGCCTCACAACAATAACAGAAAAGATAAAAGCAAGCAAACAAAACCTATCAAACCGAAAAAAAAAATGTTAGCAAAAATGGGGGAAATTAGAACCTTTATTCATTGCTAATAGGAATGTAAAACAGTATAGCCTTTGTGCAAAACGAAGTAGCTATTTTTTAAAAAGTGCAAATCAAACAGTATATGACCCAGCAATTCCACTCCTAAATATAATAGACAATAGACTTGAAAGCAGAGACTCAAATAAGTATTTGTACACCAATACTCATTGTAGCATTCTTCAAAATATACCCCAAAGATCAAAGTATCCTGATTGTTCACGAACAGAAGAATGGCTAAAAAAATGTACACACATACTGTGGAACACTACTCAGCCAGTAAGAGGAATGAGCCTTGATGCCCACTACAGCATGAAAAGACTTCAGGACTTCAGACTGAGTGGGTGAAGTCAATCACAGAATAGACAAATATTGTATGACTTCACTTGCAGAAAAGGACAAGTGTAGGCATTCACTGAAGTCTGGTGGCCTAGTGGTAAGAGGCTGTGCTACCATCCCGGAAGCACACAGTTTGAGGTTGCCGTAGTCACTGTGTAAATCTATCTCTTTGAGGGTCTTCCTCTCCTTCGATCGTCCTCTCTCTCCCAGCATCGTACCTTTTCCCCAAGGACTGGTGTCTCCTGACAACATGCTCAAAATATGTGAGACAAAGTTCCACCATCCTGCCTCTAAGCAACAACCTGATAGTGTTTCCTCCAAGACAAACTTGGGTTTTTTCCCCCGGAAAGTCCCTGGGATATTGAACAACTCTTCTCCAATACCATAATTCAAAAGCATCAATTATTTCCTTCAATCTTCCTCACTGTCCAACTTTCAGATGCAGAGGAAGGAACAGAAGATGTCATGGCGTGCGTCAGGCACACCTTAGCCTTTAAACAGACATCCTTGCTCTTTAGCACTCCATAATGGTCCCCAGTAGCGAATATCCCCACTGTACCATGTCTTTCCTTGTTTTCTCTAGAAGAACAGTCATATAGCATTTGTCGTTTTGATTGACTTCCTTCACTCTGCATAATGTCTTCCACTTCCAGCTGTTATTAATTTGATTCTGTCAACACATTTGACTGGTTTCTTTGGCCTTTGGGATGTATACCTCCCTTGCTCTTTCATTTTGCAGTCCCTGTATAACCGTGATGTGAAGACCCTCTTTCATCTCTATCCTGCCATCAGTAGCTGTCCCACTGAGTTCTCATTGTTCATCCTCCACTAGCCCGTTACCTTATAGACAGAACCAACTCAAACCCGACCCTCCAGTGGGTTTTCAGAGGTTGTAGCTGGCGTGGGAGGAGATTGCCTGTTTTTCTCTCAGAAGGTTGCTGGTGGACTTGAACCGGTCGCTCTTAGGTTAGGAGGTCAACTCTCTATGAACTATGTATGGCACCACAGCTCGACTAGTAAAAGCCCAAACAAGCCGAGGTACTGCACAATTCTGTCCTCAAAGTTACCTTCCGTTTCTTGTTGGTAATCATCTGACGCTGGGATTTCTTCTGAAAGTGCCTCTTCGTTGTCTTTCACCATCAAGTCTCCATTTGCAAAGAGCATGTATAGTTTCTGGAACAAATCAGTCGTGGTCTCCAAGCCATGGCCATGGTCACTGCCTAGTACAAGCAAATGCTGCTCCTGGGACTCCAATGTGCTGTCGTCTGACTCGATTTCATAGACTTCAGGAAGAAGCCTGTGGTGACAGAGGAAAGAATGAGAAACATGCAATTCAAGTCCCTAACAGAATTAAATGTAAATACTGCCAGACAGATAACAGGAATGCACTTTTATGTATGTGACTGAAATAGTCCAAATGTAGTTTGTGGATGAAATTTTACTTGGGGAAAATGTCTTAATATTACGAAGGGAAATTAAGCATCTGTCTTAGTGTTTTACAACTCCAGGCCGATACTATTCACACTACTGAGTTTAATTGAGACTTAGCATGTCCAAAATCAAACCTGAAAACCTCTTCCCACCAATCTTCCATGGGGTCAATGGCGAGTGTGTTTGCTGCTCTCTCCAGACTGTTTCTCTGAGCCTCGCAGAGGCTGTGAAGATGGCTCAGGATAAGGCAAGTTCCCCTTCTCTTTTCAGAGGTCTGTGAGTCATCATTGACTTACAGCAGCTAATAACTACGGAAGCTGTTATGTTCCGTTTTCAGTATTGTGAGTTTCCCAACGGGCTGCCAAGAGAACAAGCAAATGTGCCCGGAGGAAGTGTAACCAGGGACCTCCTTAGCGGCAACGATGGTGAAACCTGGCCTCACATACTGTAGGCACGTGGAAAAGTACAACATACTTGAGAAGATGGAGGGTCAGCGAAAGAGAGGAAGACCCTTAACAAGACAGGTTGACCCAGTGGCTGTCACAGGGGGCTCAGGTCTATGAGGGATGGTGCGGATGGGGAGGGCAGAGACCAGATCCACGGTGCCTGGGGCCACTCCGTGTAGTAATGGACTTGACGGGGCCCAATAACAGCAATCCTGCTCAGTAACATCAGAGAGGTTAGGATTTAAGACTCGAACGATAATTACATCGGATCACTAATAACGGCTTACTTATTATTGTTGTTGTTGATGGCTGTCGAGTCGAGCACGACTCATAGTGAGCGACCCTATGAAAAAAGACCTGAAGCCTTTCTAGAACTATCGTTGCCTCTCAAAGTTCACAGTTTCCAGAGGCATGTTGTTTAGTTATTAGGAATAATAATAATAATAATAATATGCCTTATGGAAGAAACAAAACTGAGAACACAAGGTTTCTTCCCCACATATTTTCTTTACTGTTACCCAGACCTGGTGCACCGTTGTTACACACACACGTGCCTGTGCACAAACACACTTGCACACACTGAAAACTAAAATCCCCTTAACTTCCAATTCTTTTCATAAAGGCTGTTTCCAGCGATAGCACTGTCCAATCTGTGAATCTCTCAACTCACAGCGCAGTGCTTTCTGCCGCGGTGTAGCCTGGACCAGGAGTGGTGATGTTCGTGCACTCGGGTCTCAGCTCAGCGGGGGGGTATTGGTTGATGGCACCTTAGGAAAGAGGAAGCGGGTTAGTCTACATTGACCCTACCACTCTCTGACTATTATCCAATCAGGTCATCTTTTCTTTTTCTGGGGTTGGAGGTATTTTAAAAGAAAACAAATTTTGTTAGGGGCTTTATAAGGTAGGAATCGTCTGATGTTAAAAGATCTCATGGAAAAGTCAATGACATATAGTAATGATTTCGTCAAAAGTGCCTATTTTCTGTATGTGATTTAATTCAGAGACAGTGCCTAATCTCTCCTCTGAGCTGTTTCTATCTTTCTCTCTGAAAGGAGGGTTCTTCCAGGAGACTATTAGTGAGGGAACCGTGTGCTCTATTTATCGTGGACCTGGAAGAAGACTCCAATTTTTGACAAGTAAAGAGTCTGACACTGACGATAACACCTGGATTCCAAGATTCCTGAGGGCTATGTGGCCCCGGGGCATTCTGGGGTTGAGTCCCTTATAAAATGAGAGGAGCTTAGCCAACTAATTTTTCCGTGAGATCTCCGCCTTGTCCCTAGATCACGGGTGTAGGCCAGGACTTATTAGACACAGTAAATGCTTCGGTTTGCCATATACCTGTCCCCTAAAATGAACCCCTCTCCAAGCCCCTCTGAATAAAGACAACCTCAAAGCCCCTACTACCTAGTGATATCTGAGCCTAGTGGCTGGATCTGAGGCTGTAGAAGAGATCTGAGCCCACAGCTCATAAGAATTCAAGTCAGAGTCAAAGTTAATTTACAATGACAAGATCAAATGGAATTCCTTGGAGCAATTTGAGAGCGGTGGTAATGGGATATCCTTCATTACAGTCATACACCTTGTTAGGGCTTCACTAACTGAGCACAACGTAACGTGTAAGAGCACAGCTCGGCCATTAGGATGAGCCAATGATTGACGGGGGGACTTTGAGCAATTTATCATTTCTGAGCCTCAGTTTTATCATCTATGAGAAGGGGATACTAACACTTTCTTTTGAGTACTATACTGAGCATTAAGTAATATAACCCATGTAAAAAGTTTTATCTCAGTCCCTGGCACATAGTAAAAAACAGTCATAGACAACGATTAGTTTGCGAAATTTGCTCATATGGAGATTTCCTAGCAAAAAGCTTTGGATTAATTAGACCTGACTTGTTATCTTTGGGGTTTTCACTACTTCCGGCCCCTGTCTTTAAACTTCACCACTCTTAACTGAAATGAGGCTAAATAGAGTAAGTGGTTATACATAGAGACGTTCAGTCTAGTGTGAGAGCCACAGAAATGAAAATCTGAATGACTTACGTCTGATCAAGTGGACAAATGCCTTGACAAACTTGATGAGGTAGTCCAGATTGGGCTTATGGATTCGGCCCAGCTGGACTAGGTGATGATCCAAGGGCTGGCTGGCTAACTCTTCTAACTCCTTCTCATTGTGTAGAGGACCAAAGGAGAACACAAATATGGCGTAGCCTTGACATTTGGCTCTCAGAGATACTTTCCTTAAGACTTTTTTGTCCAAAGGGTTGGTTTCACCAGCAGAGATTATAAAGAGAACTTTGTTTTTCCGCCCATTGGGGACTCCTTCAAAGACATTGTCAAGAGTCCATTGGAGAGCGTGGCCAGTAAAAACATCTCCATTGAGCCGTTGAAGAGAGTCATGGAGATGATCTTTCATTTGATGTAAATTGCTGTAAGTAACCAAGTCAAATTCCAGGTAGACTGGGCATTGTTCAGTGTCGGGCAGGTAGCCGAGGGGAGAGTAGCTTAAGACCGCCACTCGGTCTCCTAACAGGGAGGTCAGAGGATCTGGGGCAATATGAAGGTAATCAAGCACCGAGGCGATGAAATCTTTCACTTCCTTAAACTCCTCCTGTCCTACTCTGTGGGAAGCGTCTATGAGGAAAGCCACGTCCATGTAATAGTCTTGAAGACTAACATTTCCAAGTTCATGCATAGGACCTAGTCCTTCTTTTCTGTCATGATGTCCATGTCCTGCAAGAATAACTCGAGTTACTTATTTTGGTAGAAGGGTCAACTCCAAATTCTGCCTCGAGAGTGGCAGACACACAGCAGAGTATTACCAGACCGCTTCCCCTACACATCATGAACCAAGCACAGTGTTCGTTCTCTGATGTGTTTTCTTTACCGCTAAGCTGGTCCAGCGGTAAGGAGTTGTACTGTCAAGACAAAGGCACACGGTTTGAATCTACCAGCTGTTCCAAAGGAGAAAGAGGAGTCATCTCCTCCCATGTGATTCACGGCTTCTGAACACCCATCACAGGGTCAACTACGGATCGGTCTGACTTGATGGTACACAACCAACAGCCAAAATCTCTAAGTAAGACACCTGGAGCCTGATGTCACATGGCAGGGGGAATCCTATTAAAGTTATATCTTACATCTTTGTCAAAGGATTTATTATTCAACTATTTTCCATAGGCAAGATCAAAAACATATGGCCATTTTGAATGTATCCAAAGTGGTTACAAAAATTGGTGTATGTATTTGCATACCAATCCATTATATATATTAACTCCAGTATAAAAATTTATATGTCAGAATCACATTTACTGATGGCACAAACAGATACACCTTTATACACGCATCCAGGATAAGACCTATGCACTGAAGTGGCCTAGTGGTAAGAAATTGTGCTGCAGTCTTAAAGGCACGTGGTTCAAATCCACCAGCTACTCCATAGGAGAAGGATGGGCAGCCTCCTCCTGTGTGACTAACGGCTTCAGAAAACCCACTGGAGGGTCAGCTATGAGTCAGTTCAGATGCTCCAGTACTAAACAACAACAACATCAGTGCCAGAACTACCACTCACGTGACACGTTGCCATTCTGCGGTCTGCGTGTTGTTATAATGTTGGCAGCTATGTAGTTGGTATCGCAAGAACCAGCAAGGCCATCTGCTCCGCACAGGGTCCAGCAGAGCGTTCAGACTAAGATCAACTCGGAAGCAGGACTGGCCACTCATTTCTGAGGTAACGAGTCCCAGAAAACTCCCTGGGGAGCAGCAGCACGTCATCCCCTGTGGTGTTGAAAGACAAACTCTCCGGGGTGAGGCCCTCAAAGCATGACTGGGGAGGAACTGAGTCCTCTCACAAGTGACCGTCTGAGTGAGATACTGACATAGGAGGGATCAAAGAAGACGGAAGGAATGCACAGACGTCACTCTTCCAAAAGTAACATCTCAGGTGTTCAACATCTCAGGAAGCAGCATAGGATCAAGAACCAACGGTACTCAAAGTAGGACTTCAAGCTGCACTGAAAACATTCATTTAAAAAAAAAAAAAGACCCAAGGAAGTGACAGAATACTAGCGGCAGTGTTTCAACAGAGAGCTGCAGCCCTGAACACACTCACTCGTCTACACCAAGCGATTCAGAGTATCTGGCGAATTTACCGGAAATTATCGATATTTGTTGTTGTTGTTGTTATGTGCCGTCGAGTCGCTTGCGAGTCATAGCAACCCTATGTACAATAGCCCTAAACTCTGTCCTGTGCCAATCTCATCGTCTCCGATACACCCATCCCTATTACCCCAGTCACCGAATATTGTTTTGTGCCCGTTTAAAAAAAGTGATGCAAAAGAATATGCAAATTATTTAAAAATATCATTAATAACGAACACTAGTAAAATCTTGCTGAAACTCATGTAAAAATGGCTGACACAAGTATATTGACAGTGACCTGCTAGTAATTCAACTGGATCCCCAAAAAGCTGTGGAATGAGGGCTGTCACTGTTGATGTCAGCTGGATCTTTGCTGAAAGCAGAAAATATCACAAAGATATTTATGTGTATCTTATGGGCTATACTAAGACATTTGACTGTATGGATCCCATTAAATTAGAGAAAATATTTTTTTAAAAAAACCAGAAATTCCAGATAACTTCATTGTACTCATACAGAACCTTTCCATAGACCGAGAAATAATCATTCATACAGAAAAGGGAGATACCTCATCAGAAAAATCAGAAAATGTGTGTATTAGGGTTTCTTTTCTCTAGAACTACTTAATCTGCATGCTAAATAAATATTCTAACAAACCAAAGAAGAACGTGGCACCGGGATTAGAAAAAGATTCACCAACAACCTGTGACACGCAGATGCCACAACATTGCTTGCAGAAAATGAAGACGACTTGATGCATTTATTGAAGAAACTAACAACCCTTAATCTTCCAAATGGATTACCCTTCAACAAAAAGAGAACAAACTGGACCAATAGGCAATATCATGGAAAATAGAGACAAGACTGAGGTTGTAAAGGATTTCATTTTACATAGAACTATAATTAACATTGATGAAACGACAATGAAGAAATCAAAGAAAAATCGCATTGGGAAATCTATTCCTCAGAACCCTTTTAAAGTGTAGAGAGCAAGGGTGCCAACTTGAAGACTGAATTGCATCTGACCTAAGTCGTAATATTTTTCATTTGCTTCAGATGCATGTGAAAGTTGGACGATGAATGAGGAACATCAAGTAACTGATGCCTTTGAATTGTAATGTGGCAAAAAATATTGAATATACCATGTACTGCCAAAAGAACAAACAAATCTGTCTTGGAAGAAGTGTGGCAGAGAGTTTCTGAGAAGCTTCATCTCACATACTTGGGCAAGTTATCAGGAGTCAATCACTGGAGAAGGACATCATGCTTGAAAACAGAGGAAGAAAGAGAGTCAGCGAAAAGGCGGCAGACCTTAGTGAGATGATGGACATGGTGACGGCAGCAATGGGTGTAAACCAGGCAGGGCGGAGATTATGAAGCTGGTTCAGGTGGGAAGTGTTTCAATGCGTTGTACGTAGGGTTGCTGGGATTACAGCTGACTACCAGTCACCACAACATTCATTTCAGAAAGCTGTAAAGGGATAAGGGAGCTGTGGTGGCCTAAATGGTAAGGAATTGTACTACAACCCAAAGGCACATGGTTCTAATCCACCAACTGATCTGTGGGAGGAAAACGAACACATTCCTCTCATGTGATTTACAGCCACTGACAACCTGCTGGAGGATCAACTGTGGTCCATTCTGACTTGATAGCCCATAACGACAACCTCTTCAGGTGTAGGCCGCTCTGTAGGTGTTAGCCTAGCACAATGACTCTCAAATCTCTGTGCGCTTTAGGGTTAAGGTACGGGGCTAGAAAAAGTATTCACAGAGCACTTTCTGTGAAGGGATTTTGGAGGCAAGTTCTGATTATGTACATTTCTAGCTTTATGCTTCGACTTTGGACTCTAATCTCTTGTAAAAGATTTCACTGTGGGCCTTTAGAACAGGGAGTTCTAATGGCAAAAAACAAACAAACAAACAAAACCCCAACCCCATATAATTATATTATCAAATTGCTTATATAACAATGAAAGAATTTTTCTTTTACTTTTCAAAGAGAACAATGAACTGGAGGGGAGGGGTGGGCAGGAAGAAAAGTGTAACTATGAATGCATGGAAATCCAAAATATCTGTAAATTTTTATTAAAATTAATAATAATAAAATAATAATTTTTTTAAAAAAAAAACCCCACAAGTGTGAAAACTCAAGTCTTCCCCGAAACTCCTCTTCCTTTGGCAGGCTGGGCAGACCCTACCACTCAGCCTCCAGGGCTCCCACAAGAGAAGAGAGGAAAACAGGCACTTCGTGGAGCAAGATGTTTGACACTCATGTTGTGGGTCTTACGTGCCTTCGAGTGGGAACTGAGCCTCCAGCAGTTGTCAGAGGTTGCAAGTCACCTGTGAGGAGACTGTCGATCTTCCTCAGGTGGATTCAAACCACTTGTTTTGGCATTGGCGCTGCAACTCTCCACCACTAGGTCACCAGAGCTCACTTGACACTCCAGGAACGTAAAACTCTAGCTTTGTGATCCTCTTGGTAGAATGTTCAAGTTCATGAGGACTGGGTTTAAACTGTCCCCTAGAGGCAGGACTTAGAGGAGCAATGTGAAGTCATGGCTGGTTGCCTCCACGAGCAACTGCCTCTCCTCCCGTGACTCCAGAAGGACTGCTTGGTTCCTGGGATTTCCAATCCCAGATTCTATAGAAGACTCTTGATGAAAAGTGGAGAAATGCAAAACTGAATTCAAATTTCTGCATGGAATTCAGACTCCCTGCAATGCTTGAGACTGGGTGAGCCCTGAAAACTATCATCCTAACATAATCTTAAACCTTAAACCTATTTGTCAAAGTCTCCTTTGACACAAAAGAGTTTATTTTCATTCACAAAGTTGATCTTCCTTGAGCATTGGTGCTCTGTTAAAGAATCATCTACATGTGATCAAATTGACCAGGACAATTCCAAAGGTTGGCTGGGAAGCTTAAGGGCCGTGGGTTTAAGTTAATGTGGAAAAGAATAATAAGAATTGTGGAAGGACTTAAGAATCAAACCAATGTCACGGAATGTTACATGTTAAAATAGTGAAAATAGCATATTTTTGGCTGTACACAAAAGCACAATTTTTCCTGAAGGTAGTATATAATGGACTTTAACCTTTAAACACCAGAGCCAAAAACATTCCTATAGTTTCCCGTCTTGGTATTAGGAACTTAATCTAATTGATGAATTTACAATCCTGATGTACACTTAACCTTCACCTACTTTGCTTTCAATCTCTCTCTGGTCCATGGTCCTGTGCAACTCCTCTAATAAATGCCAATTAGCCTACTTCATTTAAACATAAGGAACACTATTTCTAGACAGTCTGGTAGAAGGAGAAAGATTGACTAGGCAAGTCAATATAATATTTTTTTCACATTTGCCCACATATGAAAGATCCCTGTTTTTTCCAGTTTTCTCATTAAAAACAAGACAAATCTTGATCCCTTTCCAAAGTATCCAGCAGGAAAATGTTCTAAAGAGGTTAATTTCATTGACAAATCTCTAAAAGTCGATTATTTTTGTATCCTGGTAGTACAATGGTTCAGTGTTTGAATGTTAACTGAAATGTTGGCATGTTCTGACCCCCCAGCTGGTCTACAGCAGAGAGTCGTGGTCATCTACTTCTGGGAAGGTTCCAGCCTTGGGAGCCCTGTGGGGCAGGTGTGTTGTGTCCAGCTATGAGTTGGACTCAACTCAGTGGCAACAGGGCTTACCAACTAAATGCTGGTGAGTGTGCCTTTAAAATCCTAAAATTTATTGAAACATAAGAATGAGTGATTATTCTACTTTGAATCTAAATCCATCTTACTTAGTGAGACTGGGCTTTGGAAAGTATTTTCCTTCAAGTAAACCTGGCAGATGTACTGATAAAATAGACCCATAACTCACAGAGATGATGTGCACTTTATGGCGATGTCACTGAGCCCAATTTCCATCTCCGACTGTGAAAGAATTCCCTTAGTAGAGTGGAGGAGGGAGAGCTGCCTTCCGTTATTATGGATGTGATTTGAGAGGAGGGTCAAGGGATCCAGCACGATTTCCAGGGAAGGGCCCCCAGATAACAGTGGAACTTTGGCTAAGGACTGAAATCACAGCACCAAGCGTGCTGGAGTGACTTCCCTGTAGAGAGAAGTGGGGGCAGAGAGGACATTGAGGCAGGAAGAAGTGAACAGACGGGAGCCGTTTGGACCGAGATTAAATATGCTGTACAGCAGCTGTGTTCCTTTTCAGAGATTTGTGGGACATTTCAAGATAAGCGTGACTGACCAGTCATCTTGCGTTAGGGGTCAAATGAACTGTGTACTCACAGCAGGTAAACTACATATACAACAGATGCTACTTTACATGTAGGTTTCTGTCCATAAAATTGTAGAAGACATTTTCCAAGTTCACCATTTCCAGAATGACTTCCCAGGAGACTGGCAAAGCCTTTTTGTTCACTTTTCCACCTCTCGACGTTTAACCGAGTGCCTGCTTTGTTTCGGCGTTGGCCTCTGTACTGAGCACGTCTTCTCTTGCTCAGCCTTCACTGTAGCACCACTGTTGGAAGGTGCCTCCATGGCCCATGATTCAGTATGACTTTATAACAGATGGGCACCTTGCCCTGGCCTTACCCACCCCCACGGTGCACTGAAGGCTGAAGACCGAAGACCGAAGACCAGGTTAAGTTGTGGGACACCATCAAGGTCATTGCCCATGGAGAAAGCAAGCTCTCATTGCAAAGACAGGAGACGACCAAACTGGATGTCTGAAGAGATTCTGGAGAAAAATTGCACAAGAATATAGAACAAAGGGAGGCAGGGCTTATGTTAAAGAGCTCTGCAGATGATTGCAAAGGCAGATCTGGAAGACAGAGCAGAGAGTAGAACAAAATATGCAGAGGTGGAGTTAGACAACAAACAACAACAATGATAAACACTAAAGTTTAACACGTGGTTGTTCCATGTCGTCACCTGCGACTCACAGCAACTCCATCTACAACCGCTCTGAACCCTGCTCTATCTTGAGCCAATTTCATTGTGTCTGACGCACCTACCCCCTAAGCGTTCATGAGAGACATGGCCAAATATATTAGTTCATGTGAAAAAAACCTTATGAGAATATGTAGGAAAATCAGAACGAAGCATGAAACAATATGGAAAATATGATTACATGAAATTACATGAGAAGCAAGATACACAATTGACTCAAACAATGTAAGTTTAGATTCTACTGGAAGAGAGAACTAGAATCAGCTCTGTTTCCTAAAGGATTTGATTTAGGTGCTCTTTGTATTTAAATACTATATGATATGGTAGTCATTTTATAAATCTTAATAATTTTGAAAAATCTTAATCATTATCAGAATCCTGGAAATTCAGTGAGAAAATGATGGACGGGGGAAGGTCTTGTCCAGAGTCCCTCAGGCATATGGACAGTTTGACCCGACTTGGACTTTTCTGTTGTGGGGGGCTGTCCTGTACTTGGGAGAACGTTTGCTCACAAGATTCCAGCTCTAACACACAAACAATCCCTCTAGGGCACGAAATGTCCCTTCAGGCCCCACTGAGTTTGTGATTCTGAATCCCTTTCTGGCTCTAAGACCCTTTGATTGATTCAAAGTCAGGAGAGTAAACTGTATTTTTTTAAAGCTGATTTGGAGATCAAACTCAGATTACAGTTGAGGAGTGCGGGAGGCCTGCACAAATTTCCTTGACCACAGTTCCAGTCTAGTCTGAAGGAGGAAGTATTGTCTCTTAATGATGTGCATAAAAAAGAGTATCAACTTAAGTTTTCTCAAGGCCTGGAAATGCTTACAGCTGGTGTGAGTCCTGCACTAGGGTCAGGCTGGGATTTAGCATTCATAACAAATGCTCTCACCTCTTTCTAATCTTGAAAGTGAACTGCTGCCTCTCGTCTCATGCTGTCTCACCTTTCCTCCCTGACATTACAGTTCCCAGTCTCTGGTTTGCACAGGAATCTCAGGCCCAAGATACGTGGACACGTTGTGGTATATCTTTCTTGATGGTAATGAGATCTCCATTGTCTGTCACTGGGTCACCCCCACTTGGGGGTTCTACACGTCTTATTTTCAGGGTCCCACTCAAAGGTGCCATTGCCCTTAATTACATTATCGGCACGCTACGTGATCCACCTGTTTGTGTGCCGTCAAGCCGAGCCCATCCACAGCCGGTCGTCCAGCAGGTTCTCAGAGGCAGTAAACCACACTGGACGAGACTGCCCGTCCTCGTGGGGAGCAGCTGGCAGCTTTGAACCATGGGCCACTAGGACTGCAGCTCAGCTTCTTACCTTAGTGGGCCACAAACACCTCACATTTGTGTAGTCCTATGTGGTCCATTTCCATGGCTTAGGAAAGTATGTGGGCTGAGTCAGAGCTGAGAAAGGTGGAGGGTCCGAGAAAAAGAAGACCCTCGACAAGAAGGACGGACACAGTGACTGTGGTAACAACACCAGAGGACGACACAGGATGGGCGAGGCTCGTGCCTGCTGTTCATAGAGATGTTGTGAGTTGTCTTCAACTTGAAGGCACTTAACAACAACAACAACTTAGACATGTGATGAGAGCTAAAAGATAAGGGCAGAAAAGTCAGATTCGATCATTTACTATCCTGCAGATGGGGCCAAATGTACACTTTGTTGTTGTTGTTATGTGTCGTCAAGTCTCTTGCAACTCACAGCGACCCTATGTACAACAGCCCTAAACCCTGCTCTGTCCTGTGCCAATCGCACTGCCTCTGACACTCCCATCCCGATTACCCCAGTCACTGAATCAATCCACCTCATAGAGGGGCTTCCCCTCCTGCACCGTGTCTCCACCCTTCCAAGCATGATGTCCCTCTCCAAGGACCAGTCCCTCCTTACAACACGTCCAAAGTATGTCAGACGAAGCCTCAATCCTTGCCTCCAAGGAGCAGCCTGGTTTAACCCTCTCTAGGATGAACCTGTTAGTTTTCTTAGCAGTCTGTAATACCTATGTGTATGAATCTCCCAAGCATTGTGTTAGACAAATGTTGGTTTGCTGGCTGGTCAGTGTTCTTTGATGGGTAAAGTAAAACTATACCCATGGTAAAAACAGTTGTGCCATTGGTTAAATTATGCTCCCCCAACATATGGATGTAATGACATACTGTGGAAACTATTTAGTTGTGAAATTATTAAGGGCTAATCTCATCACAGCCTGTTAGACGTAGAGGATGTTACCCTCGGGTGTTGCCCTGTAACATCTTTTATCTCACTGGAGATAGAAGCGAAGGAAACCTGGGAGAGGCAAACTCAGTTGCATCAAGAAAGAATCGCCAGGGGTGGGTGCAGCCCTTCAAACTCAGGTCTCTAGGAAAGAAAACACTTTGGTGCCAGGGAAGCCCAAGACACATGGAGACCTCCAAGGTCTGCAGACATGGAAGAAAACAAGGATCCTACCTAAAAGCTGACACAGAGAGAGGGCCTTTCCCTAGAGCGTGTATCCGCCTCAGCTGTGAGAGAATCTGTTTCTGTTGGTTAATGCCATCCACTTGCTGTATCTGTTAAAGCAGCACTACATGCACGATGAGGAACGCGGATGGAATAATCTGTGGAGAGCTGTGCTGAGAACCAATGACTGATTGTCTCCACTGGCTGGAACCCACCGGGGATACTGCAGGAGAAAGGTAGGCAGTCTCTTCCTTGACGATTTACAGGAGGGTAGCTAGGACTTGGAACTAATTCCACCGCCGTGAGCCTAGGCTGGGATTCGAGATAACCCAGCAGCCGGCGTGCTACCCTTTGGAAGTACTATCTCTCACCCCTCTGTTCCATGATGCTAGATATCCAACTACCTCCAGTCCCACTGACAGTATGAACCACATTTGGTAAATCAAGGCTAGAGTGGTGCTCAAACATCAGCCTACATCAGAAGAACCTTGATAGAAGCCAGGTTGTGGTTCCCAACACCGTTGTTGTCCTGGGATAGGTAGGGGGAATCTGCGTGTCTAATACACTTCAAGGCGATGCTGATGTTGTGGTCTGAGAGTTCAGAGAACCACTGAGAAGATGAATGTCAACTTGAGGGCATCTCAAGGTCCCCTACAGAGCTGATAAAATGGCGGGCGGCCTCTCTCTAAACATCGGTAAATCTGAAACAGTCCTTTTGTGCAGGGCTCAGGAATCTGTTTCCTAAGGACTTTCAGGTGTTGATGGTTGTTGCAGGGCTGTGCTATTGAATAGAGAAGGCCAGGCCTGGTGACAGACGGGAGGAGTCACATGGAAACCAGGTCAAGGAGAAAGGGCAGCGGGTGGGACGAGGGTCAGGGAAACAGGGAGGGCTTCATCCATTTCGTAAATAGTTAAGATTCTTGACTTTCCCCTGGGACTTTCAAGGACAGAAAGACCAGCCATCAGCCATAGAAATCACAAGACAAATGAGAAACATAAATACAACATATGGAGGTGCTTGAGAGAGTTATCAACTTTTTATTTGTGTAATACATCTGGAACTTATCAAAGCTCAGTGAGTGAATAAAACATCCCAGCCACAATTTACTCTCCAGAAGGACAGTACATTACACAGAAAGCTCGTAACGGTTCTCGGCAACTGGCTAGGGATGACCTAAAAAAAGAAAGAAAGGAACAGCACCAAGTGGCCTGAAAGCACCACAGGCCGGATGCTCAGGCTTGCTTTAGAGAATATGGACACATATATTCTGGGAGACTTTCCCTCCGTCCTGCCCTGGAACTCCCAGCACTCATCACATGCTTCCAGGAGATATGGGGTGGGGCGGATAACTGACAATTTACATTTTTTCCTGCTACAGACACGCACAATCATTTCTTCTGCCAAACAGGGCCTTATGCTGGCTGGGGGAATCATCTTGTTTCTCAGGCATTTGAAAAACCAAATGAAAAGTCTGTTTTACTACAGAACAATTGTTTAAAAATATGCTTTTTAAAGATGAATTTATCACACTTTGGACATGTTGCAAAATGTGACCAGTCCTTGGAGATAGACGTCATGCTTGGGAGGGTGGAGGGACAGTGCAGGAGGGGAAGACCCTCTATGAGGTGGATTGATTCAGTGACTGGGGTCATGGGGGTAGGTGTGTCAGAGACAGTGAGGTTGGCACAGAACAGAGCAGAGTTTAGGGCTGTTGTACAGAGGGTCTCTGAGTCGCAGGCGACTCAACGGCACATAACAGCAATATCCGGTCTTATCCATCTTTTCGTAGAGGGCTCAGATTTTGAATGAGTACATTTGGGAGTACATTTGTCACAAATGACAATGCTGCTATTCTAACACTGAGCCAAAGACCTTCTTGGTTGCTTTCTAAACTGTAGCAGAATAAAATCCTCTTCCTTCCTGGCAGCTGTGATTTCCATATCATGAAAATTAATATACCCAATGAACAGCATCCATTAAAAAGAACAAATGCTTCATTCTCAAAGTTCTGTCTCTATGACAATAAAAGAGTTTTAATATGTTCACTTGCATCTTATAAAGCTATGAAATGACACATCAACTTTTACCACATTGCCTCTTTTTATAACTACTACGACTTCTTTTTCAACTAGTAATTAACTTTTTAATCCTTAATTTAGTTTCCTATTAAGCAAAATTTTCACTTATAAAGTTGAAATATGTATGTGTTGGAGATATATGTGTTGAACACAAGAGAAATTATCAAAGGCAGGTGCTAAACCTGGACATTACAGCATGAACCTGGCACTACTCCGTTACACTACGATGTAATGCGTGAATGTTGGCATGCTGCCCAGGAAAGCATTTGGGAGACTCTCAATGCATTAATGGAATAGCCAAGTGGGCTGGTGAGTGTTTCAACCCCGTAAGTGGAAATACAGAGAAAATCCTGTAACTTACTCATTTGAAATCATTGAATTGTGACAAATTATCCTTGACTTTAAAATGAATAGGGTAAGTGGTAGGGAAATTTATTCTCTCTCTTCTCCAGACACTCCCAAAACCAAACATATCACTTCATGGAATCACAAACTCCAGGGCACTGAACAAGCCAACTTCTAAAAGTTTTGCTGACTTCAAATTCTTTTATTTTGGTTTGAGCCCCACTCGAGAATTTGTATTTTCATCCCAGATAGTTGTAATTTCAATCTTCATTTTAACAAGACTCTCAGCTGATTCTTACAGATCAGAAGGTGAGTTATACGTATATAAGAATCTTGTCAAACCCCAGTCTATGACTTCAAATTCTTTTATTTTGGTTTGAGCCCCACTTGAGAATTTGTATTTTCATCCCAGATAGTTGTAATTTCAATCTTCATTTTAACAAACTCCCAGCATTCTTACAGATCAGAAGTTAAGTTATACATACATAAGAATCTTGTCAAACCCCAGTCTATCTGGGGTGGAAATACAAATTCTCAGCCGGGGTCAACCCAGAATAAGACAGTGAGAGCCAGGTTGTTTTTTCTATTTCACTACAGCCTCTTTCTCTTTCACACTAACTTTCTAATTTGCATTTTCTAGAAAAGGCTTAAGTCTGTACAGACTCTCAGGAACATTTTTCAGTGTTTGTATCAGATTTACCTAGGGATCTTGTCACTATCTATTCATCAATTTCAATAAAAGCAGTAGTTACAGTTCTGTCTTCAATTTGGGGAGAAAAGTTTGATTTATATACCAACCTTAATGTATTTGATCATTTCCAAGTGTTAAAAAATGAGGATCTAGGTTATTGAAACATTTAAATCGGGACTTTTCATTTTCTTACCAGACATGAGACTTGCCATGTCTTCAGGACTCTGATTATTTTCATAATTATTTCTTAATTCCTGGGCTTTAACCACGTGGCTTGGAATATAAACCAAATGACCACTCCCATTGTCCAACACAAAAGCTGAGTCTCTCTTAACAGTTGACTCATCCCCAAAGAAGTAGTCCTCGTCTGAAGGTATCTCACGTAACTCGTCAGTAAATCTAGGGGGGCAAAGAAAGAGGGAAATTCTAGGTGAATCGAGAGATCTGTGGGGAGTACAAATAATATGTCCCAATAATTTGATAGAGTTGTTTAAAAATTTCTTTAAAATAATTGCATGATGTCTTAAAATTCAAAATTCATTGCAACCAAATAACTCCTTTAAGAAATTAACATTTTCTTAAGAAATGGTTGGAGACCTCATATTTATCAATTTGAAAAACTATAGTTACAGTAATCAAAACAGTCTGATCAATAACAAATTCATAGACTAACAAAATAGAATTGAGAGCAATCCCATATTCTAGCAGTGTGTCCAACAAGGTTCGGTGACTGTTACTCAAGTTGTCACTGGCCAGTTTTCTTAGAAGCAGATTGGCAAGTCCATCTTCCCTCGTCTGTTCTTAACCCAGAATTCTACTCGGGACCTATCTACCAAGTACTGGTAGCATAGCTTACAGCATCCCAGAAATGTGCAGGCCACCATAGTGTGACAAACTGACAGATGAAGAGAAGACTGAAATGACCAGGAACTGCAAGAAGAATGAGGAAATCTGTCTTGAAAGAAGCAGAGCCAAGATGCTTCTTAGAAGTACAGATGGTGAGACTTGATCTCGCGTATTTTAGACCTGTTCTCAGGAAGGACCAGTCCCTGGAGAAGGACGTGATGCCTGGCACGATTCCCAACAAGATCAGCTGACACAGTGACTGAGCAACGGCCCGCAACAGCAGCAGCTGTGAGGGTGATAGAGGGCGGGGGAGTGCTTTGTTCTGTTCCAGGAACACAGAATCACCGTGAGTTACAACCAACTTGACGGTACCAGCTGCTCCACAAAGAAAGATAGGCAGCCTCCTCTTGTGCGATTAACTAGCTGCTGAAGGGTCAGCTCTGACTCAAGGTCCATAACAACAACAATAACGACAGCAGCGTGAGCTCTGGGGCCTCAGTGGTGAGGAGGCATGTGCTTTGAATTCAGCGGGTGCTTTGTGGGAGGAAGATGGGTAATCTCCTTCTGTGCCATTTACTGCCTCTGGAAACGTACTGGAGGGTCAGCCGTGAGTCAGTTCCAGCTCATTGGTACATAATAGCAGCAAAATCCACTGCTGGTCGTGATGCAAAGTGGTGCAAAGAGTGTGAGAGAAAAAAATATGGTGATCCCTCAAAACGAATAAAAATAGAATTACCTTGATGCTCAGTGATTGTATTTTTAGGCCCCTTAAAAGTTGTAACACAGACATACTTATGTTCATTACAGCGTTATTCACAGTATTAAAAAGGCAGAAATAATCCCTGTGTCCCTCAGCAAATGAATGCATAAACAAACGTGGTATATACAAGAAATACTATCCAATCACAAGGGAAAATGCTAACACACCAATGAACCTCAAAGACATAATGATGGAGGAAATAAATCAGTCATAAAAGGACAAATGGATATAACTTCTATAAAATTACAAGGAAGAATAATTATGTAAAGACAAATGCTTATACATGGTTAAGAGGAGCAGGGTGGAAAGAGTTGAGGGTGAGGGGAAGCAAAACCACTCGCCGACAAGTCGTAGATTCCAGTCTGTAGTGAAGAGAACACCGGCGTCGACTAAGGGCGATAGTCACATAACCAGAGGAACACACCTACCTCTCCTAAGCTGTACACCAGGAAAATAAAGGAGGAAGGCATAGACTGGAAAAGAAAGTATATACAGTTTTACAACTACAGCAGCAACTAAAAATAAAAATCTACGTCTGTGGACACTACCTAAGCACAACTAATCACTGCCTGGGATTAGTTCTCTTTGTTCAAAAGTTTATGGTCATAGCTTCTTGGGTATTTTCAGACAATTGGAAGAACATCTCTGAAGTTTTTGCTCTATGTTTCAGTCCAGTCTATAGTTTCTGAGATCTTAAAAGCTTGCAAGTAGATATCTAAGAGCAACAATTGGTCTCTCTTTGCCTAGAACAGCTGAGCAAGAAGGAGTCCCGGATATCGGAGAAGGAAGTGGACTGCAGGGTTAGTTACGTTCATGAGCTACTGTCTCTTATCATCATGAGGTGAAGTAAAGTGGATGGCACGCAGCATACGTTACCGAATGCTCTGATCAAAGGCTCAACAAACAGATACTGATCAAAAGGAGGAAAAGGCTGCAACAGAATTTCAACTCATTGGAAAGCAGATAGCAGCTGGAGGCCGAGGTGAGATGAGGCTGAAATGTGGGCTCCAGCCTTTTGTAGGATTCCTGGTGGCACAGTGGGTGAAGCATTGGGCTGCTAATTGAGCAATCAGCAGTTAAAACCCCTTCACTGCTCCCTGCATAAAAATACGAAGCAGTGTGCCTCCACTAGTCCTGACAGCCTCTGAAGCCCACCGAGGGGTCGCTGTGGGTGGGATTTGACTCGGCGGCATGGCAGGCTTTGACTTTTGGTAGTCTGTGGTAGGGTCACTGGGGGTACAACTCGGCGAGCACACAGCTAGCTCTGGTGGCTTGATGGTGAGGAGTTGCATTGCCAATGCGAACGCAAGAGGTTTGAATCTACCAGTTGCCCCACAAGAGAAAGGTGAACAGTCTCTTCCCGCATGATTTGCTGCCTCTGCAAACTCACTGGAGGGCCCGCTATGAGTTGGTTCTGACTCAACAGCCAGTAATAACAAACGGGAAAAATGGTGGCTTGAACCCATCCAGAGACATCTTGGGAAAACCCCACTTGATTACTAGGTCAGGGGCGAGGCAAAGGCCATTGGAAAGACTATGGAACATAGTTTACATTGATGGACATGGGGTCTCCATGAGTCAGAAGGAACTGAAGGAGCAATTATTATTATTATGTTTTTAAGGGGATAAATATACACAGAAGAATGTCTGGGGAGAGAATCTAGTCCATGTATTTAGTGAATTGTCATAAAGCTTAAGAAAATGTTACAAAGACAACCAGTCAGAAAGCATGCTTGATAGGAAACGTCTAAAGAAAATGGTGAGTGTGAAGAGTCTTCACGTCAGAGACCTCAAGAGCTTCCTCGCCCTAATAATCTGCCACCTTCGCTTATCCAGGTGTCAGTCAATGAGCAGCCACTAGAAAATAGAAGCACTTTTCAACTCACCTGAGACGGCCAATCTGCCAATGCTCCCCTTCCGAGCGGAGGCGTCTGCAGGCGTCCTCCAGCGTTGGTGGTGGGTACTGATTGAATCCTCCTACAGAGAGAGCAGAGTCAGACTCCATGTGCAAGCAGGAAGCGGGTTTGCTCAGTAAACAGAATCCCAAGAGCAAGGCCCTGGATGCAGTGTCACCTGATATTTCAGGAAAATGTGGCTGACGTGAAAACAGCAAATGACAGCAATTTGACATAGCTTTCAAAACCTGACTTCGGCATGCTTTAGCAGCCAAAAGAATTTCCAAGGTCGCAAGATGAAACAGAATCCCCCAGAGTATTCCCCAAATGGTTAGAAACGATGCAGGAACGTGTGGTTGCAGGAGCTCAGACCAACATAATCAAAGGGGAAGTGTCCCCCACTTCTTTTTCGTTTTGGTGTGCAGACTTATGCTAAAGGACCAGCTCTACAAAAGACATTATTTTGTGCGTGTACAGCACTCAACACTGAGTTCACAGGACGAAAGAATCACAGAACGGTTTTGGGCTTGCAGTTCTCATGAGTATACCACCTTATTCCTTCCCACGTTTTCCCGATATTCCACAGCTTATGCACCATGTACAAGCCCCTCCCTTAAATGAGGCTTTTGACCACTGACCAACCAAGGACTTCAGAAAAACACTTGAGATAAATTCTGTAGTCTTCTAATTGTCATATTCTCTGAGGTTAGGTGAGTTTCTCCCTCTCCTTTTTCCTTTTTCTCTAAACAAGAGTGTCAGTTCTCATGAACTGTATCTAGGATCTGCTATTGGTGCACCACGGAGGCTGTTGTAGTTGTCACTGCTGCTGTCTATGCAGGAACGTCAGAAGTGCCAGCACCGCAGCTTGGAAAAGTGGGGTCAGCACGTTGGGAAAACAGCCAGATGGCGGGGTCGGGGAATCTTTTGATTTTTCTGAACCAGGGGCCTCCAGAAGGACGGCAGTAACTAGGATGGGATTGCGATGTTCTCCCATCGGGAGCAAAGTGAATTGTGTAGTTGCAAAGCCACACAAGAGTCCAGCCTCACCAACAGAGTTATTTCACAGGCATTGCAGTTGTTAAAACACTGGGCTGCCACACAAATGTTTATTGCTGCTTTGTTCACAATAGCAAAGAGATGGAAACAACCCATGTGCCCATCAACAAACAAATGGATAGAGAAGCTGTGGTATATTCACACAACGAAATACTATGCTGCATTGAAAAATAAGGAACTCATGAAATATTATACAAACTGGGTGACCCTGGAGGACTTTATGCTGAGTGAAATATCTCAGTCACAAAAGGACAAATACTGCATAATGCCACTGTTGTAAAACAGGACTGACCTTGGGGTTGGGGGAAAACAAAGAAAAGAGGGAATAAATAATGTACACTGCATTAAAACAGATGAGGGAAAGAACTGCTTAAAAGGAATATATGATTAGGTATTATTTGTATGACAACAGTCCAGAATAAGAGCTGCAGAGTAAAGTGGACTGGGTGGGGGTGGGGAATGAACTTTTTTTCAAAGAGAAAAGCAAACTGGGGCAGGGCGGGGGTGAGTAGGGAAGAAAATGTGCAACAATGAATGAATGAAAATTCAAGTTCTCTGTAAACTTTCATTAAAATCTCAATTTTTTTTAAAAAAGCAATAAAACACCCCAAAACACTAGGCTGCAAACCAAAAGGTTAGTGGTTCAAAGCCAGCAGGTACTCCATGGGGAAAAAGATGTGGCCATCTGTTTCAACAAAATTCACAAATCAGAAATCATACAGGGAATTCTACTTTATCCTATGGGGTTGCCATGATTCAGAGATGAGGTCTAGTCTTTAAACACTGCATCAACAGCCACCTGATGACACAAAGAACAATGTTGCATGAGGAGAAATGAAAAGAAGAGTGAGCCCTCATGATACTGTCGTGGTTGGGGTGGGGTACTTGAACACCATGACAACTGTTCGATTCTAACATCGTGGGAATGGTTTTGGCAAAATCTAGCCATAAACCTGTTCGATTCTCAGGAAGATCTGGTTCTGATCTGTGGGACCATCTACAGCAGAATTAATTGACCCCAGAAACTCTAGCATTTGTCTTCTTTTTTTTTTTTCTTCTTTTTTTTTTCTTTTTAAATTCACTTGTAAAGCTGTCTGGTCCAGGACTTTTTTTGGCTGGAAGTTGTTTTATTACCTTTTCAATTTCTTCTTTTGTTTTTTTTTTTTGTTTGTTTGTTTTATTATTTTTGTGTGCATGTACCGTCAAATCAGATCTGACTGGTACAGGAGGAGATTGCCCCTCCTTCCCCGGCAGAGCATCTGGTGGATTCGAACCGTGAACCTCTGGGATTGTAGTTGCAGCTTCTTGCCACTAGGCCACCAGAGCTCCCCTAAACTCTAGCATTTGGACAATGGGGACTAACATGTACTTTGGGAGATCTTTGTCAGGTGACATTGGGTTGGGAATGCCTCATGACAACCCTCTGACCAATGGATCTGAACCCTGTCCTCTCCTGTGCCATCCTCATCATCTCTGACATACATAAGCACATTGCTTCAGCCACTGCGTCACTCCATCTCATTGAGGGTCTTCCTCTCCTTCACTGACAAGCACGATTTTTAGCATTGTCGGGTTAAAGGTGACAGTATCCCCAGCTGTGAAAGCCAACATGTCCCCAGACATTGCTAGATGTTTCCTGGACAGACAGGGGGTGGGGTGTCACCTCTGATTGAGAACCATACTATAGGAGAATATTTCTTACACCATTTGTGGTGAGAGGCAAAGCATTTTTTTTTTCTAACTCTTTGCAGATTTTGTTTGTTTGTTTACATCCTGTTCAAGGATTCCTGATTCTGCAGGACCAAATGCAGGAAAAGTTTGGAAATGCTTATTTCCATTTCTGTCCTTATGCCCTCGCAGACCATTAAGCAATGATCTATGGGCTGATAGCCACAATAAATACTGATGATGACTTCTTTTGTACTGGCCTAGAGCCCTGCAAGGGAGCTCTAGGGTCCTAGTAGTAAGGAGTCGTGCCTACAAATCCAAAGGCACTCAGTTCGAATCCACCAGCTGCTCCATGGGAGAAAGATGGGCACTATTGCGTGTGATTTTTCAGCCTCTGAAACCTCACTGGAGAGTCACTTATGGGTCAGTTCCAACTCTGTGGCAACTAACAACAACAGAAGTTTGGCTACTCAAAGTATTGCCGGTGTGACAGCAGCAGAGGCGACACTGGGATGGGAATGAAAATGCATAATCCCAGACCCTGCCCTAGACATCCTGAACCACAGCCCGCAGTGGAATCAGATTCCTTGGTGACCCACACGCTCAGACTCTGGGGGAAGCAGGTGTGTGTTGTCTTTACTCCATCCTACAGGTCTCCCCAAGCGTCGAGGACTCTCCTTCATAGGGTCGCTATGAGTCGCCTGCGACTCGACGGCACTTAACAACAACAACAACAACAACAACAACAACAACACAGGTCTCCAGAGCGAGAAACAAACCAGGCACAGTAGGAAAAGATATACTCTGGCTTCGCTTCAGATCATGCAGATCTTTTGCCTTTTAAATGCTCATCCCAGATATCATCCAAGAACCCTGGAACTTCAGCTGAGAGAATGGGATTCAGGAAATGTCTGCTTCCTCTGTCCTTCCTGGGGCTGAGATTTCAGCTAAGGAAAGCTGCCATGACAAAGAGCTTAGCACATTATGACCAAAGTATAAAGGGGCATCACTAACACAGGTCTCGTCCCCAAGCCCCATTTCTCCGTCTAAATCACAGATTTGGATTTGCAAATGATCAAGCAGGTTATCAGTACTCTTGACAGAAACTACTTTATTATTAAAATGGAAAGGAACAATTAAATGACTTACGTCTGACAGAGTATATAAACGGCTTCAGGAACCTCACAATATAATCCAGCTCTGGTTTCTGCATCCTCCCAAGTTGTACCAGATGGTGCTCAGGTGGGTAGCTTGCAACCTCCTCCATGGCGTCCTCCTCTGTAGAGCCCAAGGAAATCACGAAGATGACGTAGCCTTGACACTTGGCCCTCAGAGCCACCTTCTTTAAGAATTCCTTTCTCTCGACATTTTTTCCAGCTGAGACAACAAAAATGGCCCTGTGCTTTCTTAAGTTGGGTGTTCCTGGGAAAAGACTCTCTATGGTCCACAGAAGGGCCTGGCCAATGGCGGTTTCTCCACGGAGTTGCTGGAGGGAATTCTGGATGTGTGCCTTCATTAAGACTTGGTTCCCAAAATTTGTAAAATCAAATTCGATTTTCACGGAACTATTTCTTCTCCTATCCCAAGGAGCATAGCTCAGCAAGGCAATCCTGTCACCAGTGTCTGAAGTTAAAGGGTCTGACGCAATATCAAAGCTGTCAACCACTGAGTCCATCAACAACTTCACGGCCTTAAACTCCTCACTGGCTAGATTTCGAGAATTGTCTACAAGGAAGGCTGCATCCATGTACGAACTGGCAGGTAAAAATATCTCTTTTCTGCAAGTGTTTGGAAAACATTTATCTGACAACACAAAACAGAGACTCATTAGTTTGATGTCGGCAAAACAAAATACTGCTTGTTTGAAACCTTCAGGTGTCTAATTACTAGGAGCTAATAATCTGATTAACACTGCTTCACCATCCCATAATTTAAGTTAATGAAAAATTTCCTACAGTCTGACATTTCTGTGGCCAGTCGAAGACAATTGGGGAATTTCGCTGGAGAAAGTAGAACTGGATAGGGCATTTACCTTATGTCCTAGCCTAGCTCAATTCAAGTATACTTTCAATATTTTTCAAGTGTTTGATACAAATAAACAAATAGTTCCCCCGGAAATGAAAAATAAATTTGGATAATCTACTAAAGAGTTTTTGCTTTCTTAGGACCAAGTCTAAATATTATAGAAATTGAAACTTCTACATATGATATTGAAAATAGAACCTCAAGTCAAGAGTAAAAAACCTTTAATCAAGTCAGATTAAATTGTTCATCAGAGATCTGTGCCGTTTTCTGTCTGGGACGATCTTCTCGTTCGACTCACCATAGCAGAGAGTGCAGCGCCGAAGCCCTTCGAAGGGGTCCTCGCTCCCACCGGGCGACACTGGAATCACCTGAAATGTCCCGGTGTCGTCAAACTGCATTGGAGGAGAGGGCAATCCTTGTTTGCGCACATTTTCTAATAAAATAGCCATTAGTAAACAAAGCATGACGCACCCACATAGGCAGCTCTGGCAGCCTGGTGGTAAGGAGCTGTGCTGTAATCCCAAAGGCATGCAGTTCAAATCCACCAGCTGTGTCATGGAAGGAAGATGGGCAATCTCCTCCTGAGCAATTAAACTGTCAACTAGCCGGAGAGTCAGCTGTGGGTCAATTCCAACTTGTCATTACACACAACTACATGCACTTTAAGAATTAGCTGGAGAAACACCCAGCTAATTATCACATCCCTGCAATACAGTTCTACGTTCTATTAGATAAACCTACACACATACACCCCTTCAATCCTAAAGGTAGGTTAAAGCAAAGCAGACCTTAACACCCCATTTTATGCTGAGAAGACTACTTTGAGATAACCAGAGTGCATTCACACACCGAAGCTGGAAACACGAGTTGCTAACTCTTGTTCGTAACATCTTTTGAAGGCCAGACCTCCACGTTGGACTTCTCACACCCTTCCAATCACGCAGCAGCGGCTGGAGCTGGGCTTCAGCTGAAATGTCACCCCCACACGGTTCCTCTGACTCCCTTAAACAGTGATCCCACCCAATCCCCCCTCGACCACACTGTCAAGGAGAGGGCACATCTTTCAGACGTCAAGTGGACCTTCCCAATCACGGATTCAATTACACAGCAGCCTCAAAAAGCAGCGAACCCAAAACCCTAAATCCATGGGGCATGGTCAGTGCGGTGACCACCATCTGATCCTTGGCCACTCCTCGCCTTTAATATTCATTGAACGGCAAGTGTGTGGCTTTCCTTCCTGCCTTCATTCAGTGAGTCAATGACCAGACCACTGGGGGCATTTTCTCTATGTGAGGCGCCATCTATTCTACAATGACAGTCATCTACCACCCGCTGGTGGTCAGGAGGGGGTCCCTCAGGCTGCAGAGTTGCCCATACCTTTTCTCCTTCTCCCTTGAGAAATTGAAGGATCAGAAAGGCCATAGGACTAGCTTTCCCGTAAAGTGGTCGGTGAACGTGTGCAAATATTTGAAGTCCTTCTGGTCTTGTGGTTAGAAAGTATTGACTGCACTGTTGCTCCGTTCTTCTTTGTGAATTTGCCTTCTCTGGGGTGTTATTGTGGTCCCCAACAATTACTGAGCAGTGACTTACTCACAGAAGTTGCTTGCCGCTCAGTCCATTTGTTCAATAGTTATTTGAGTACCTACAATATCATAGGTACTATTCTAGCTGCGCAGGATACATGACCAATAGATCTCTCTCCCTTCCGTGTCTAATGAGAGTCAGTCCATCAACATACTCAGGAAATCATCTAACATGGTGGAGTGGGATTCATTTTTATAAAAAATGAAGCAGAGTAATAGGAATGGGAAGGGCTGGGGTGACAATTTTAAACAGAATCTAAAGAGAAAGTGGTAGTTAAGCAAAGTCTCCAAAGTGGAGAAGGAGGGAGCTTAGCTCGGGGAAGTACTCCAGGCATGTGGGAAGCCAGGGAAAGCAAGACGAGGTAACGAGGACAGCAAGTGCAGGCCGTCTTTCTGCCAGAAGATCTGCTGTAGAGTAACCATGAAACGACCAAGCTTCGTGTCACATACTTTGGATGTGTTGCTAGGAGAAGCTGGTCCTTGGAGAGGGACATCAAGATTGGAAAGGTGGAGGGACAGCTGAGTAGAGGATGGCCCTCAACCAGGCAGACTGACACGGTGACAGCAGCAAGGGGCTCTAGTGTGTTAGAGATTGTGAGGACAGCACAGGGTAGGACGGGGCTCAGCTCTATAAGCTGCACTTGACACAATGGCACCTAACAACAAAAACAGCCAGGAAATAGGGTGGTAACTGAAGTGACAAGCTGGCTCTAAAAGTTGAGTTTCGTTTTGTTTTCTCATTGGAATCACTCAGCAGGGAATGAATAAAATGATCTTCAATAGACAGTGGATCTCTGCATAATATTACAACCCTAACACTTCAGGTTGGAGAGAACGAGTGGTCCAGTGGTAAGACTTTGCACTGCCAACCCAAGGTCACCCTGCTCGAATCCACCAGCTGCTCTGAGGAAGAAAGGCTAGCAGTCTCCCCTGTGCAAGCTAGAGCCTCTGAAACCCCCTGGGGGGTCAACTAGGAGTCAGTTCTGACTCAACAGTGCAGAACAGCAACACTTTAGGAGGGAACGCTGATGATGGAGTTCATGGGGAGTGGTGTTGCTAAACCCAAAGCCTCAGCCCTCCGAAGGTTCAAATCCATCAGGAGCTCCGTGGCAGGAAGCTTGTGACGCCCTCCTGTGCAACTTAGAGGCTCCTAACCGGCTGGAGTTGACTCAGTCGGTGCGAATGAACTAGTGAAAATCTTAGGGGTCCTGGAAGGGCAGTGGGAAAAGCACATAACTGCAGCCTAAAGGTTTGTCCTGAGCCTCCACCTGGAGCCCCGTGGGAGAAAGAGGCGGCAGCCGCCTCCCAGCACCCACTCGCTCGCTCACGTAGAGGTGCGTCTGACCCATGACAGACCTCCGTCACATTTCCAGTCAGTGAGGAGACTGCTCACCTTTCTCCACGGGATGCCAGTGGATTCGAACCACTGGAGACTTGCAGGCGGTGGGGAGCAGCACATCTCACTATGGCCTAGACCCTCAGGGCTCCCTCCGTGAAGACTGCAGCCTTGGAAATCTATGGCAAGTATGTCGGCACAGAGGCCTGTGGCCCCCACCCCTGCAGCCCTTCAGGACCACAATGAGTCAGGAGCCATGTAGGCTGTGTGGCTTTCTCATTTTAGAGAATGGTAAGTGCCCAGTCAATCTGCCCATTCCGTCCAACCACAAAAGAGAAAAATCATGGGGGGCAGTTTTTACATGTATACCTTATAAAGAAAATCAGATGTCTAGAGGTGCAGCTTGGGTTTTCAATGTCACTTAAATGGTATTTGAGGCAGGATCCACAGATTGGGGGTGACAGGGGAAGAAGGAAAAGCATTTTTGAATTGAATTACCAAAGAAAGTAGTCCGGAAAGCACATGGTGACTAAAAATGACCAGGAGACCTAGGAAAACATCATTCCCCTCAGAGAGGAATCCAGACCAGAGGTACACAGTGTGATGCTTTTCTAACAGATTGACCAAAACAAAAACCTGGAGACGCGTGTGGGTGGGTATGTGGGGAAGCTGCCGCCAGGGCCGAGTTCGGTGCCTGCCTCACTGGCCAGGCAGTGGGGACCTGATGAAGGGAATGGAGAGGGGAGCAGGCGAGAGGCCCAGGAGTGATGAGGCCACAGAGACAAGGATGCAGGGAGACTGATTAAAGCAGCCTCGGTCACGCCTGACCCATGACCAGAGCTAATGTGTGGGCTGGCAGCTGGCAGAAGTGAGGTGGTAAGAAGTGGCCAGCCTCTCGGGTCAGTTACTCTGCAGAGAGATGGTACAAATTAAAGAGTGACTGGCTGGCCAGGAGTAGCTGGAGGCGCCTCCCTGCTGATGACTCAGAGGGTTCTTGCCACGGTTCAGTAAGTAAGACATTGAACTTGATACCCTTTTCAGGCTTGGCCTGTTCTGAAATGTGATGCTGCACTCACAGCTCAAATGCCATTTGTTTCTCTCAGGGAGACAAATCAGGGAGGCAGAAACATTTCAAAAAGAGAAGCAGAAACCCGAAGATTTTCACAATCATTTTTTTGTCACGCTGCATGGTGGCTTTACCTTCAGTGCAAGTTTCTAAAATGGTTTGAATGTGTCAGGAGCAGATGAATTCTCTCCATGCAAAGGGACGACTTATTTTTCATTTTACAGAAGAAACTCTTACTATGAAAACAGATTTTTGTAACCTTTTGGGTCTTTGTAGATCTTTAGTTGCTGTTGAACTGCAAATCACTGAAACCCTGTGAAGAAGAGATGTGGACCCTGCTCAGTGTTGTACTGTCTTCACCACCCCTGATACGTGTGAGCCCGTTGTTGTGGTCACTGTGTCCAGCTGTCTTACTGAGAGTCTTCCTCTGATCCCCTACCATCCCCGGCATGGGGTCTTCCCCTGAGGACTGGCCCCTCCTGACGCCATTCTCGAAGTCCGTGACATGAAGTTTCTCCACCCTTGCCTCTCAGGGGCATCTTGGTTGCACTTTCTTCAGGACAGGTCTGTTTTTTCTCTTGACAGTTCCTGACAGAACAGAGTTAATACTCTTCTCCGAGCCCACGACTCAAAGGCTCCAATCTCCTTTACTCATCGCCCCACTTTCAGATGCAACTGACTCAGATCAGGTGTATTGAATCTTCCATCTGACCTCCTTGAATCCTTGATGTTTAGCACTTTGGAGAGGTTCTCAACAGATTTCCCCAGGCATGTGGCTTTGTTTGTTTGGAATTTTTTTTGGTTTTGGTTGGTTGGTTGTTTAAATTTCTTCACTACTGCTACAATGGGTGTTAATTGTAGATCCAAGTAAAATGAATTTTTTGACACCTTCAGTCTTTTCTCCATGTGTCATGACGTGGCCTGGTGGAACAGTGGGGAGGACTTTTGCGGTCCTGATGCTGAGGTTTAACCTGTATTGAAGATCTTTGATCCCCTTCAGTGTTTCAGGTCCTCTTCACTTTCAGCAATCAAGGTTGTGCCATCTGCCTATCTCAGGATGGTGAGTCTTCCCCGATGCGGATGCCACTTTCTTCTTCATATTATCCAGCTTCTTGAATTATTGGTGTGTTGATAAACGTGGCTCACTGCCGGGAGCACTTATTTCATCATGGATCTCAGAAACTAATTGCCTTGGAATCAGAACCAACTCACAGCTCACCCTCCACAGGGTTTCCAAGACTATAAAATCGACCACATTTCTCCCCTGGAGCAGCTGGTGGACCTGGACCCCAGCCAGGCCTGGCCTTTTGGTTAGCAGTGCCCTCCCTGTGAACTCTGCCAGCAGACCGTGTGTTGGTTAAGTGATCAGAGCATTATCTTAAGTGGATCGGTGAGAAGAGCTTGACTTTCTGAGGCATGCTGGGAGCAGGAAGGAGAGAGGAGAAAATCAATCCCTTGAAGAGTTTACGGATATGAAAATAACAGCATCTCTTCCGTGGAGAATGTTTATATTCACCAAATACTTGACACCACTTCAGGGACTCGACGATCTCCTGAACCTCATCTACCGCCAGCTGCTTGAGGAGCTACAGGAAGCAGATGACACATATGAGAAGCACCAGGTCAGCGGAGCGCTGGCAGGACACCTTGTGCACGGCCCTTTACCCAAGACCAATGCGGGCTAGAGAACAGGATGTGACCTGCACCCTCTGGGCCTCAGTTTTCCTACATGCAAGACAGAAATGGCTGAATTCAGCTCAGAAAGTTGAGAGAAGGCATGGACATATATGTGAAGCTGTTGGGCAGAGCCTGGTATAGGTGGGCACTGAACAAATGTGCCTGCGATTCTTACCAACCATTGTTGGCTTGGCTATTGTATTTCATGAGCACTGCCAACAGTCCTAGGTCCAAAGGCTTATGCTTGGCCACCAACTAAAAGTATGGCCTTTCAAATCCATCCAACAGTGTCCTGATAGTAAACTCTGGAACATTCATTACCTCTGTGACATTGAGGGGACGGAGAGTCTGTGCAGTGCAGCTCTGCTCGACCCCACAGAAGGCTCTGAATGGACTCAGTGGTCATGGGGATTTGATCTGGCCACAAGGTAGCTGTAGAAATGAGATTGAAGACCCAGAGGTCCCACTATCTCGCCATTCCCATCCTACCCCACCCATTCCGTGACCAAAAACACAAAGAACTTGCCAAGGAAGGTTCTCACCGCAAAAGCTTCATCCACGAAATCTCTCTCGTTGAAAGCCAGCACTGCGGGCGAGATGTCAAGGGCACTGAACTCCATGGCCGCGGTGACGATGGGCTCACGGCTGGTGGCACGGCCGTTGCTGAAGAACACGGCCACTCTCCTGGCGCTGGTGCCCGAGCCCGTCCTCTTGAGCACGTGCCGGGCCACGAAGCGCATGGCGGTGCCGAGGTCCCTGGGCCGCGTGGGCCTTTGGTAGTGCACCTGGGCCAGCAGCTGCAGCAGCTGCTTCTTGCTGTGATAGTCGGCCCGGCGGATGAGGTAGCTGGTGCTGGAGTCGTAGGAAACCACGGCCACCCTGGCACCCACGGGGCAGTTCCCCTCCCTGACGTGCAGCTCATGGACTAGGGACATCACCATGTCTCTCGTTTCATTAAACCTCTGTTCTGTGAGACCAGAGGACTGGTCCAGGGCAAACACCAGTTCTGTTGGATACGCCGGACACCTTTCTATAGAAGATGAGAAGGAGAAATGGAGTTATTGTACAGCAATCCCAGAGGTGCATGGTTCGAATCCACCAGATGCTCTGCTGGAGAAGGAGGAACAATCTCCTCCTGTACCAGTCAGATACAATTTGATGGTACACACACAAAAATATAATTTAAAAATAACTTAAGTTAGAAATGGAGTTATTTGCATGCATCAGCATCTTTTCGTCCTCTCTCAGATAATTTCTGCTGGTAGATCTAGGAAAAGCCCAGCATTCCTTTCAGCTCTGGAACTCTAGCTTCCCAGGTGCAATGAAAAGTGATTCAAACTTGATGGTGTCCTCTATGCGTGGAACTTGACATCTGGCTCAGTCCTCATGCCCGCCATGGCGTGCCACTAACAAGGAAATTGCAGGGAGTTTGGGGGACAATGAAAATGTTTTGTGTTCTATTCAGGAGGGGGTTACATAAATCTGGGTATGTGTTCGAACTCCAAAGTGAACACAAACAAGAAAACTGTGACTCTTACTAGCTGTAAGGGTATGTCAATTTTTCCAATTTTTACATTGGTTTGCATACAAAATTTGTACACAGTGGGTTTCATTCGAGTATATTGTGTTTCACACTTTCCTTTATTCATATAATGTTCATATGATCATGCCTATACACTGTGTTCTGTAAAATGAAGCACCATTCATTGATGCCGACTAAAGAGAATTCGTTTTTTGAGGGTTTTGGAAATCTACAACACTCTAAAAACTTCAGAAACGCACTGGCAGTCATTGGAATGTTTTCACCCACTTACGCAACCACGGTGGTCCTTAGGGGGAAATGTGGTGAAACTCTGATTCTCATACTTTGGGCAGGTCGTCCAGAGGCCAGTTCTTGGAAAAAGACCTCGTATTGATAAAGGCCAGCAAAGGAGAGGCAGGCCTTCAGCAGGCTGGACTGACCTAGTGACCACAGCAATGGACTTCAGCCTGCAGAGCCTGTGGACTGAGCAGGGCAGGACAAGGTGCAGACCTGCTGTCCGTAGGGTTGCTATGAATCCCAGTTGACCTGACAGCACCCAACAACAGCAGCAGAGGAACAAGCGTCTCTTAATCACTCTGTGGAGTGAGGTGTGGCGCACACCGTGAGATAGATACTCAGGTGGGTCAAACCCAGGCGTGCCCTGAGGAACTTAAATCAGGGAGGGTCACATAAGGGAAAGGCCAACTGGAAGGTACAGGGGCTCAGAATGAGGAGGCTGGAGTCCCAGAGGCTATTTCCTATCAGGGACGATCCCAAGGGCTGCGTGAAAGCCAACTTTTGAATGCAAGCCACACTTTCATTCCAGAAGGAAAGGGCGTCATGGAACAAGCTGAGGTGAAAATGGACTGTCCGCAGCTCACAACTCAAAGCCAGCAGTCCCAGGACGGAACTTCATGAGAAGTCTGACCTAGTGCCACGTCGAACCGCCCCAGTTGTTGAATTCTGAATGCAGGAGGACGAAAGGAAGAATGGAAAAAGCAGCTTCTCAGGCCAATCTGTTTACAACCTCAAACGGTTAAGTCCCAAAGCCCCCTCAGCTCATAGTCTCCCATCCTCCTGACCACTGTTCTCGGATTTAGAGATGGAGAGGCAGTATTGATGTGTTTGGAATCAAGAAATCTTACTATAAATATATTGTAAAACGTAAAATGAATAGCGAGTAGGAGCAGAAAGAGAATAAAGTATCCCTCATTTCTTAGATTTCTGAGAAAAAGAACAAGCGAAGTGGAAGACCAGTATATCTTGGAGACTAACCCATCATCTCAGGTTCCCCCAAAGACAGGAGCCTGGGCCTGTTTATTCTTCCCCTCTCCTGCAACCCCAGTGCAAGGGGCCCTGCTGTTTCAGTGGGGAAACATCTGCTGACCAAAAGTCCGTGGTCTGAACACATCAGCTGATTCTGTAAAGAGTCACAGAAGTGGAAGCCCGATGGGTGGTCCTGCTTGGCCTTATAGGTGAAGAGCTCTGAATAGCCCACTGGTGGCCGAAGCAACACCCAAAACAACATGCCTGGGAGGAGGCGTGACCAGGTGCTTCTTAGAGACAAGAATGAGAAAATGCATCTGGTCTACCTGGGGAATGTCATCCGGAGAGGGTGGTAGACAGGAAAACACCACTTCAAAGAAAAGGGAGGGTCTCTCAACAAGACGGATGACACAGTGACCCCTCGGGTTACAGTGGGTGGGAGCATGTCAGAGGGAAGGATGGCACAGGATAGGGCCAGTTAGGGCCGGTCCACATCCACTGTTTGTAGGGTCACTAGGAGTTGACTCAGCGGCACCTAACAGTAACACAGCCCCTCTAGATAGATCCTGAGCTGGCCGGTAGTGAAGGCCACACTGTCTGGTCTTAGCTTCACCTGTTGTTCAGAGGGTCACATGAGTTGTGCTTGACCAAGCAGCACCTAACAACAACAACAGTAATCCAGGGCTGCTATAAGTTGGAATAAACTCATGGCCAAGAGTTGACCTATAAAGTCAAAGCTATGAAGCATTTTATTTAGTACTTAGCATGTGCAAGGTATATAAGGTACCTGTGTGCACATGTGTATGTATGTACACATATATATGTATATGAATATATATGTGAATACATTTTTTTTCTGAATTAAAGTGTTGTTGTTAGGTACCGTCAAGTCAGAACTGACCCATAGCTGGCCCTCCAGGGGCTTTCCAGAGGCATAAATTGTATGGGAGTTGAGTGCCCATCTTCCTCCCATGAAGCAGCTGGTGGATTTGAACTGCATGCCTGCAGGTTGGCAGCACAGCTCTTTACCATGAGGCCACCAGAGCTCCCTGAATTAAAGTCAAAACTCCATGTTCCCAAACCAGCTCAAAGCCTCTGAATAAGGTTTTCTAGCAGACAAGGCCCTCCTGACGTTGACATAATGGCCTCCACAGCCAAGCCACGCCGGAGGCCACACCCTAGGCCTAGTCCCTGGTGGACCATTGTGGGCAGAGGGTTGGCTTATGCACAGGCAAAAGGTGGGAAAGTGCTGGGTCCCAGCAAACAAAGAAAGCACCACATGTGCAGAAACCAGTGTCCACGGTTCAAACAGCGCCAGAGAGTAGGGTTGGTTCCAAGAGAACCCAGTGCACTGACCCCGTGCGGCACAAGGCTCTCCTGTGAAGACATGGGAGCCGTCACCCGTCACAGGGCATAGGAAAAACACCAGTGCACAAGTCAGGGGTCACTGCTGGCACTGTCATCAGGTGGGGATCCAAGCATATGACGACAGTAATCCTTATATTCAAAGATAGATGTGCCCCGGAGAACAAGGAAGTCCTCGAGGAAGTGAGAGCTTCTTACAAAGGGGTCTCGTGTGGAGGAAAGCATTATTTCAGCAAAAGACCCAGAATGGCAAGCACACTCACCTTCCCAGCAGGCTGCAAAAGAGGAGAGAGAAGAGAGTCATTTACATTTTTGAAACACAAATTAGGAATAATCCCCCAAAATAAACATTTCTGCAAAGCTTGACCTTTCACTTGCCTCTAAGTGAAGCTCATCCTAATTTACCGGAAGGCAAGGTCAGAGGACAGAGGGACACACTCGGGATTTTGTGGAATCATGACCCTCTGACCTCCTTCCCGTGGGAGCCAGGGCCGGACAATGGTAGCAGGACATCTTGGGGACAGGGTAGGTCAGTACAGTCGAGCCTCTGATTAAACGGCACGAGAGTGACAATTTGATTTGTCATCTCTCTCCATTGACCCCCTGGGAGCCATTCAGGGGCACAAGACTAAAATATGGGGCCTTATTTTCCTTCCTAAGAAAATCTTTGGAAGCTCGGTTCAGCACATGAGGGTTCCCATGTGAACTCCCTCTCTGCTGTGAAGCAAATTCCCTGTGGAGTGATCCCTACACCCACGCAGGAGAGCAGCCACTGTGCTCTTCTGAGGAAAACAGCATCTGGTCCCCTGGAAGGGTTTGCTCTGAGCCTAACGCTGACGGGGGGAGATACTGGTCAACCTCCAGGAAGACTCAGGCCTGGAAGTCCCACGTTCCTTGCACTCAGGAAGTGGACGAGTCACCTCGCTGATAAAGGCTTGCATTAACGCTGACCTCTCCTCCTGCCTGTCCACAGCCCCTCCCTCACAGCAAACTGGCCTGACTGCATCCTGGGCTGGAGGCGCTGCAGTGCCCATGCTTGATACTTGGCACGCCTGGTGGCTAGCCCTCATGCTGGGTGTCAGAGCCCCTGCAGAACTGAAGGGCGGGCAGCAGTAGACCAGGGACCCTCACTCGCCAGCCTCATGTACAGCGTGAAGCATGTCCTCATGTCCCATCACCTGCTTTGAGGCCAGATCTGCGATTCCACGCTGTCTCACTGTTCCACGGGCTGGCGAGGGAACCTCCCAGCTTCCTTACCCTCTTCGTTTCCAGCCTTTTCATTGGATGTTAGAAAACATCTCCATAAATCCCAACTCCAGGCCCAGCCCTTCCATCTCCCAGAGAGGACATCACTGATGTTTCCCCAACAACCAGCTGTGTGAGGAAGGGGTCAGCTCACCACGTTGATCTCCCTGTGAATTCTGGTCCAGGGCCTCATGGACACCAAAGGGAACTATAACTCCCAAGCATTTTAACTCCACACTTAGCCTCTTCCTTCGAAGCTTCTTTCCATCCCCCTTTTTGACCTCTTTCATGCTGCCCACTTTCAGTGGGGACTGGGAGGCCCATCTCTGTACTGCCATTTCTCTCTGCCCCACACCTTGGTTCTGTTTCTCTGTGGAGGCAGTTTACTTTGCTTTTCGGTCTCTTTCTGATTTGACCCCTTGGGCACCTCATCCACACAGTGGTTTTCAAAGTCATGAGCACTGGACCGACTTGAACTCCTGCCTTCTCTCTGATCCCGCACCTTTACTACAAAAGCCAATCCAGGTGCCGAGAGATGTTGACTAGTGGACAACCCAGTGTATTCAGAGCAGAACTGTCTTTGTTGGTTTCCCAGGGGCTGTTTTTTTACAAGCAGATAGGCAGGCCCTTCTTTTGCAGTCCCCCTGGGGGCAACGATTTTCTGTAGCAGAGTGCTCAGTTCTTTGCATCCCCCAGAGTTGCTTGCACTCTTTTTATTGCCCCATTTGATTAGTGGCCATAAGTGATTTTCATTTCAGACCTGCACAATTATCTGATTTCTATAGAATGTTTAAAGCCCTCGAGTTTTCCTTCCTGCACACTTGTATCCACTGCATTCTTATTCACTCCCCTTCGGTAATGTTTCTGAGATCAACCCATCTCATGTTCTTCTGAGTGTGACTGTTGTTATTGGATAAATCCTGCCTTTGAAAGATTGACCATCTTCCTCCTGGAGAGCTGCCGGTGACTTTGAACTGCCTGTCTTTGGGTTGTCAGCACAACTCCTTACCCACTATACTACCAGAGTTCATTATTATTCACTAAATCTCAATCTCTCTCTCTCTCTCTCCTCCTCTCCGTCTCCGTCTCTCTCTCCCTCTTTTCTCTCTATCCTCCCATTTTTCTTTCTCTCTCTCTTTCCTCCTATCTCTCTCTTTTTTTCTCTCTCACACATCCCCACACCACTCCTAACTGACCCCCCCAGAAAAGTTTTGGAGAAGCTGCATATAAGTTGGGAGGCAATTGCCCGGCCATCTTTCTCCCCTGGAGCCACAGGGGGATACAGATCACAAGAGCCATCCGTCTACACCGACAGAGTCTGCACCAGAACTCCCTAAACATCATCATCAACAACAGAAACATAAGGAGAAAAACCTCCTAAAATCCTCCCACTTGTATTCCACCTTTTAAAACCTTGTCTCCACTTCTGCTGGTAGTACTTAGTTCTATGTAGATAGATATATTTACCAACACATAATTGTTCCAGGATTCAATTTCATTTTCTGGCTTTGTAATGCCAAGATTTTCCACATTCTGATGAAATCTTCATTTAAAAACAACAAAACCACATCTGCTTAATATTTCAACGAGAAGCTGTAATACCATTCCAAGCCCAATTATTCTCTAAGAGAAAATCACCTAAAGGTATACTCATTCGGTTCCAACGAACAGAATTTCAATAAACATCTTTTGATGTAATTATTTCCTTCATTTGTGTTATCCCCTCAGGCTGCGTTTTCAGAAATACCTTTACTACTTCGCTTCCCCCTTGTTCACCATCAAAGACAGCAGCATCATGGATTGCCTCCTCTTTATTCTGCTGCTTATACTTTTTCTTGCAGCTCCCCCTTCCTTTCCAGGGCTGTTGTTGCTGGTAGGTGCCGTCAAGTCGAGTACGACCCACAGCGACCTATGAACAGATCTAAACTCTGCTGCACCATCCGCACACTCTCCGACATGCTCAGGTCCATTGCAGCAGCCACTGTGGCAACCCAACGGGCTGAGGGTCTTCCTCTTCACGGCCTGTCTTCCACCTTTCTGAACAGGATGCCCCCCTCCAAGGAATGGGCTCTCCTAGCAAAACTCCCAACACACGTGAGATGAAGCTTCATCGTCTTTGCTTCCAAGGAGCGCTCTGGCTGCACTTGGTTTCCTTCCCCCTAATTAGGCTCCGTTCTCTCCCTCCCTTTAGATTCCCTAGGTAGCAAAAAAGATCCACGCTCAGCTACTAACCTCAAGGTTGGAGGTTTGAACCCATCAACTGCACCATGGCGAAAGGTCCAGCAGTCTGGTTCTGTAGACTACCCCCCCTTGTTGTCCCCCACCCCCCAAATCCCACTGCTATCTGGCTTGTTCCAGCTCACAGCAGGGCCCCCTCCACCTGATGTTCTTAGGGGAGAGGACTGTCTCCTCTTCTCCCCTCAGTCTGGATGGTGGATTCAAACTACCAACCTTTCCATTAGCAGCCCGGTAGGCAACACACTGCACCACCAGGGTCTTTTCTGTAGATGGCAGTCAACTCTTATGAACAGCTCTAATCTGTACTCATGAGGCCACGTTAGGTCAGAGCAGGTTTGATGGCAAAGGATTGGGGGTGACTGATGTATTGAATTGATTTCATTTTCAGCAGCCTTCTTTAACCAACTAGCTAATAAACCCATTACCAAGCAGCACTACCCCCACTGTGCTCATGTATCCACAATCACAGCCACTCAGTCCTTTTGCACAGAATCCTTCCACTAATGTCAGGTAATCCACATCCCATGAGAGTTGACCTCTGCTTCACACACACACACACACACACACACACACACACACACACACACACACGGTTTCTCTCCTCCTGTGAACACTTCCTGAACAAAGGTATGTCTTTACTTAACATATTATCTTCTTCTCCTACATTTAAAGTGAAATAGTCCCCAAAATCTCTCAAGAAAGCCTGCTGCAGAGGCCCTCTAGCTGCCCCTCCAGTCGGGTCCACCCACTGGCTCTGCATGAGCACACCCGGGGTGTGGTAACCCCAGCAAACACAGATCCTGTTGTTCCTGGGCGCCTGGGTACTTACCACTGTGTTCACGCACAAACCGGATCAGATCGCACTGCTGTGGACAGAAAAGACAGAGACAGCGTATGAGCAGCGGGCCCCCACGGCCTGGTCCAGTGCACTGACACATGGTGTGCGATGGTGACGAAGGAGATACTTACCGAACGGTCAGGCTGCCCAGCCATGCCTTTAGGGCCCTAGGGAAACAGAAGCCAGCGAAGTTACTGCTATGCAGACCTGGGTCTCCAGTGACTAAACTTACAGTAAACAAAAGCCCTCGACTCTCAAAAGCCCAGCTGACAGAGGGGACACTGACATCGGTTTATTTTGGGGTTTGGGGTTTTTTTTTAATTGTAGTTGGAGTGAACGTTTACAGAGTACCTTTTTTCCTCCATTCAACATCATACCCACTATATTGTGTGACGCTGGTCACAAACTTCACATCACAGAGCTCTGTCTACTCCTTGTGTTGACATTTCCATTCACCCCTCCATCCTATCCCTTCCTGGCATCTGAGTTCGTGAGCCATGTTTAAAGATGCATTTTTCTTTTCAGATCTCCCTGAATCTTTCCCATTTCCTTTCTTCCCCCTCCCTCCTCCCACCAAATTGTGTGACCCTGTGATTTCCTCCCTACCCATCCTCACCCCCTGCTCCCACACTTTTACCCCTTGGAACCTCATGCATGTTTTACTAGTTATCCTATTTTTACAGTAATGGTCTTATGAAGTATTTGTCCTTATGAGACTGAGTTAGACTCAGCATAATGATAATCAAATCATATATCCCTCCATTCATTTATCCATCCAATCCACCCATCCACCACCCACCCACCTATCCACCTGTCCATCTAGTCAATCTATCCATCCACCTAACAATCCATCTTCCATCCATCAATTCATCTATCCCTCCATCCTCCCACCCACCCATCTGTTCATCTGTCTAATCTAGCCATCCACCTAATGATCCATCCACCATCCGTCCATCCATGCCACACCCGCCTCGCTGTCCTCTCTGGCCACGACGCCCGTGTGACAAAATGGGACGCCCGCGCCTGTACGGGGTCTCTGACCTCAAGGATAGCATAAGAGGGAATCTTGCAAGCCCTGTGCTTGTGAGTGGGCTGATGCCTGGATATTTGTTACAGATGGGTCTTCGTAATCCCGGGAAACCTCTGGAAATTAAGTTGCTTCTAGGGATTGCTTTTCTATTTTTAAGCTATGTGCTGTTTCTGATAAGAATAGGAGTTTCTGGGGAAAAACCAGGGGAACTTCACCAGAACTGGGATAAAGATTTAACTAAAGTCCTTAATCAGGAACCATTTGATGTTCCTGGAAATGATAACAAACAAGCTGAAAATATAAAAGAAATTGAGATTGTTCTTAAAAGTATAATTTTGAATATGATCTTTGAGTATGTATCTAATTCCTCTTTTGTGATACTTGCAACTCATATTCAGCAATGTAATTGTACATTAGGAGAAAGTTTAGACTAGTTTCAATAGCAGAAAGTCACAGTTAATGAGAAACGGAAGTTTATGATGATGACCTCAATAGATGGGTTGTATTCCAAGGAAAAAGAATTGAATATTACAAGTTAACTTGGTAAAAACAAATTAAAAGAAGTCGTCTGCCTTAGTGCACATTGCCAAACAAAAACAAATTAAAATCTTATGAAACAAGTTGCAAAAGCTATTGATAAACATAGGAATGGTCCAGAGTGTAGGAAAATAGATGTTAAGATTCGTTAGGTACAGTACAAACATGAGTACAAAGGCAAAAACAAAAGTGGCTAAAATACAGTAACGCAAAGTAGGAGAGGAAAGGAAGTGAAATGTAAACCATTAACCATTGTCTAGCAGATGACCAACATAAGGTCATTATGTTTCTTGTTCAAAGAATGTTTAATAGCTGATGCTATTATTTAGTAATAGAAAATACTTTCTTTTTGTTTTTTCTAGTTAAAACCTTATGTGAGCTTTGTAATCACAAAATGTTGGCTATAAGTCAAGTTTAACAAGTTTAAATGTATAAAAAGCAAGCTTTTAGTATAATAAACCAGAGCTCTCTACATCATCCTGGTGTGCAGACTCTCATTTTCGCCGACTTCGTCCCTCACCTGCTCTTCACCAAGAAACCCCTCGAGTTTCTTGTCACGACCGTGGTCGGGTGGTCGGTGACACATCCACCTATCCACCTGTCCATCTAGTCAATCTATCCATCCACCTAACAATCCATCTTCCATCCATTCATTCATCCATCCCTCCATCCTCCCACCCACTCACCCACCCATCTGCTCATCTGTCTAATCTAGCCATCCACCTAATGATCCATCCACCCACCCACCCACCTATCCACCTGTCCACCTATGCACCTGTCCATCTCGGCAATCTATCCATTCACCTAACAATCCATCCATCCATCCATCCATCCATTCATCCGTTCATCCATCCCTCCATCTACCCCCCACCCACCTGCCCACCTGTCCATCTAGGCAATCTATCCATTCACCTAATAACCCATCCACCATC